>NW_028139122.1:0-542825 GCF_964270905.1 Leucopleurus acutus | reverse complement strand
CCCTATTCCCATTCATCCTCCGCACTAACTGCAGACTGTGCGATACCGGAACTTAAAGGCATTGACTCTCCATGTGGAGATGTTGTTAGTAAAGTGGCTGGAATGTTGATCCGGAGCCCCAGGAGAGGAAAATGAGGTGCATTTTAGAAACCTTTCCCGATCATATGGTATACCATCTGCTGGATTTCCCATGCATGGTTTAGCTGTAGGAAGATTCCCTTCAACTTGGAGTGTTGGGACCCTTGGAATAAGTAGCATGAAGTATTGCATTAAACTTTCGGCAGTTGCTCACCAAAGCTCTCCAATCCTTTCAGCCCCAAGTGTCCAGCCTTATGTCTTATCCAGCTGTGGGTTTATATGTGGTCATTCCAGGTTGCATCACAGCCCCTGAGCGAATTTTGTAAGAATTTTTCTCTCTTTCATTGTTTCTGCGTTTTGGTTTTAAAATTTATTTCTATAATGGGGTTTAGCTCATTTTCACTGCTGTGTTTGTGCCGCTCTGCGCACACTTGATTCCCTTATGGAGATATATCAATACATGGGTTTTAAGATTCTTATTACTCAGATATATTTCTCTGTGGTGTATAGGGTGTGTTGAGGCCAGTTCATTGAGCAAGGTGTAGATCTTGTCTGATACCTATTTGGTTTATTGAACGGTATCTGTGCTAATTTCAAACTCTGGTTTTATGCATCACCCCACCTCTCCTTTCCCCTTAAGCTGACATAAGTGTGTTTTCTAAATGTGAGACACTGTTCTGTTTTGTCATTCATTTTTTGTGCAGCCATATTTATCCTCCCTCTATAAGTGATATCTTATGATATGTTTCTTTTTCTGTTTGACTTATTTCAAGTAGTATTATCGGACCTCAATCCACTCTTTATCCTTCTACTAGCCTTATTACATTGATTTCATGGTGAAGAGATATTCCATTGTACATAAGTACCACATTTTCTTTATCCATTGTTCTCTTTCCTGGGATATTTAAGGTGTACTGAAGTTGAGGTTCTTGTAAACAGAGTAGCCCTAAACTGTGGTGTGCTTGTGTCTTGTTGATTTTTAGACTTCCCTAGATATACTCCCATGATTGGAAGTGCCCTATGCTCTGTCGCTCTGTTTTTTAGATGATTTAGGAACCACCATACACTTCTCCAGAGTGGCTCTCGGCAGTTCACACACTGTCCATCAGCGTATAAAGGCTCCCTGTTCTCCATGGCCTGTCCTGCATTTCTGGTTTTTACAATTTTTTCGGATGGCCCTTTTGACCGGTGGGAAATGAGACTTCTTTGTTGTGCACATTTGCATTGCTTGCTTGCTTGGTTGCCCATAAAGTGCGTATGCGTTTTTTCCTGGATATATTCAGGAAATAACACATACTCCCTTTTGGGCCAACTGCATCATTGTCGAAATTCTGCCACTTTTCATGTGCTTTAAAGGCGAGTCCAATCTATCTCTTGAAATCTGTTTCTTGCAATTCTGTCTTGCATTCAGATCCTCTTCTTTGCCTTACCTCAACATATTTTTGGACGTTAGTTTTCATTTATAACTCTGCAGGTTTGTGAATTGCAGTGACCCTGAGCTCCATTTTTTAAGTTGCTCTTTTGTGAGCTGGCCTCAAAACTGCAGGATTGCTTCAGGCCCTATTTTGGCTCCGGTGAGGCGGGCTGAGCCTTTTTTTAATTCTTATTCTTAATGGGAAATTAGAGTGACATGTGCCCGTCCAAACCCCTACAACTATTCTCTCATTGTTTCCCCCTGTTCCCGTTCATCCTCCTCACAATTTGCAAAATGTGTGAAACAGAAGTTTAAATGTGCTGATTCTCTAAGTGGGGAGATTCTAAGTAACGTGGCTGGAATGATGAACAGGAGCACCAGGAGAGGATAAATGAGGTGCATTTTAGACACATCTCCCGATCACATGGTGTACAGTCCTCTGGGTTTTCCATGCATGTTTTAGCTGTAGGAAGATTCCTTGAACCTGCAGATTTGGGACCCATTGAATGGGTACCAGGTAGTATTACTTTAAAGGGTGTGCATTTCCTCACCCAACCCCACATTTCTCTTAGTGCGAACAGTTTCCAGCCTTATGTCTCATCCTGCTGTGGGTCTAGATGTGTTCAATCCATGTTGCATCACCATCCCTGAGGAAAAGTTGTAAGAGGTTTTCTCTGTCTCTCTGTCGTTTATTTTTTTCAATTTATTACTATGTTGTTTACAGCTGATTTTCAAAGCTCTGTTTCTTGCTGCTGTACATCTACTTGATTCACGTACAGAGAGACATCAATAATTTCTTTTTTAGATTCTTACCAGTCATAGATATTCTTTTCCGGTGACTTGAGTGTGCTGAGTGCAGTTCTTTTAGTTACCGTGTAGGCCTTGTTGATTATCAGTTTGGTATTTGGAATGGTATCTTTGCTAATTTCAACCTCCTGGATGATGCCTCACCCCTCCCCACCTTTCCCGTTTAGCAGCCTTACACGTGTTTTCTACATATTTATGTCACTTAGAATGATCATACGTAACTCCTCCGGAGTTGTTACAACTGGCCATATTTCATTGATTTCCAGGCTGAGTAATATTCCACTCTACATAAGTACCACATCTCTATCCATTTTTTCCCTCCAGAGACATTTAAGTTATATCCTAGTCGAGGATCTTTTAAACAGAGAGGCAGTAAACATTGGGGTGCCTGTGTCCTCTCGATTTTTGTTTTTCCCAAGATATACGCCCATGAGTGCAAGTGCCCTATGCTCTGTAGCTCATTTTTTAGATGCTTTAGTAAACACAATACAGTTCTCCAGAATGGCCGTTGGCAATATACATTTCCACTATAAGCCTCACAGGGCTCCCTCCTCTCCTTGCCCTGTCCTGCATTTCTGGCGTTTACACTTTATGAGGATGGCTCTTCTGACTGATGTGAAGTGATATCTTTTGTAGTATTGATTTCCAGTGCCCACCTGTTTGGTTGGCTAAAAAAGTGTATGCCCTTTTCTTGAATATATACAGAAAAAAACGCATACAGCCTTTTTGGCCAACTGCAATGTCGGCAATGTTCAGCCCCTTTTCTTGTGCTTAATGGCGAGTCCTTTCTACCTCCTCAAATCCCTTTCCTGCCATTCTCCCTTGCTTGCCAATCCTTTTCTCTGACTTTCCTCAAGACATTTTTCAGTGATAGATATTTTCAACTCTGCAGTTTCGTGAATTTTACTGCCCCTGAGTTCCATTGTTCAACTTGTGTTTATGGGAACTGGCCACAAAGCAGTGGGATTTCCTCAAGCCCTATACTGTTTCCATGGGCAACCCTAGCCTTTGGTCAATTCGTCTTCCTGATTGGAAATTAGAGTGACATGTGCCTGTCTGAACACCTAGGACTTGTCTCTCATTGTTCCTCATCCTTCCGCTTCATCCTCTGGACAAATTCCAAACTGTACGCAACAGGATGTTGACAGTGTTGACATCTCCAAGTGGGGAGACTGTTAGTAAAGACGCTGGAGGGGTGAACCCGAGCACCAGGAGATGAGGAGATGAGATGCCTTTTCCAAACTCTTCCCGATCAGACGGTATACCATCCTCTGGATGTGACAGACATGTTTTAGCAGTAGGAAGAGTCCCATTCATGTAAGGAGAACACCAGGGCTTTTTCAAAATCAGTGTCTCCCCGAAACCCAAACTGGGGAGTTTTTTAAGCTACGGCTACACATATGTTCATTAAGGGCCTTGGGAAGTAGGCAGAGTCCAAACTTTAGATGACTGAAGTCTTCAGGGTCAGAAGCACTCACCACCGGCTTCCCTTAGGTTACACTTTAACTGTCATTGATAGATGATGTCAATAAAAATATCTATTCTTTTTCCGATTATTTCCCCTTATAGGTTATTGCACAATATTGAGTGTAGTTCCCTGTGCTATACAGTAGTTCCTTGTTGATGATCTATTTTATACATAGCAGTGTGTATGTGTTAATTCCAAACTGTTAATTTATCCCTCCTCCCACCTTTCCCCTTTGGTAATAATAAATTATAAGATTTTATACTTCTCAGAAATGGGGGAGCTGAAAGAGAGGTATCATTTTCAATGGAAAAGCATTTAAAACAAGATTGAAGCTTTAACCAAGATTATTAGATGTACATCCTTGGAAAGAAATCACTTCATTTCTCTAATATTGACCTGACAAATAGGACAAACCTTCTCACTGAACTTGCTTATAATAAAGTGATGGAAATATCAAATGGAAGTGTTAGAAACATCTTATTTTACCCGAGCCTTATAAACTGTTCTATGTTAACTACAGTTTGGCTCACACATCTGTTCATTGAAGTTACAATAGTCTCAATTTCTGTTACTGATCCTCCAGAGTGGACCCCAACAAGGGTCCCCCTGCCCAGTGTCATTGGGGCCAACAGATCGAGACTGAGTTTGGTTCCCAAGCAAAGGAAACTTTATATTTTCATCAGAGAATGGAGAGGTGAGAGCATGCACTACCCCGTGGGCTGTGGGCTGGGCTGCTGTGTAGAGATCCTGTCAGAGTCAGTGGGAGGGAGGGGGCGGAGCTCTCAAGGGCCGGGTTGGCTGCAGCTCAGGCTCTATATCTCGGAGTCTGCACTGGGCCCCAGGAGCTGAGGTGTCGACCCAGCCATTCTGCACCAGGAAATCTGGTCTGAAGTGCCGGGTGTGGAACCTCTGCATGCGGGACCCTAGGAGCACGTGAAATTAGACAAAGCACAAAGGATAAAAAAGGTCAGACTTGACTTTATTGCCCAGATTCTATTTTTATCTCCCAGGGATTTTTAATGGGCTTTGCTGGGGACAAACCCCTCCTCTGCCTTTTGTCCCGTTCCTCATTCTTGGAGTGCTGAGGGTGCAGACCCTTCTTCTGTAACTGCTGAGTGCTGAGTTGGGAGCCCTCATACCAGGGGACGAGGGTCAGAACTTCTCCCCAGCAGCCTCCAGGTGACGTTGATTGGCCCCAGGACCCCTGCCTCCCTGCTCGTCCGCCTGAGCACCAGCATTGGAAGTGTTATAGATTCTAATGACCTTTAAGGGTCCAGGAAAGAGATGTGCAGAGACGCTGTGGGGGCCGGTTTCACCCCGCCCCACATTTGTTCGGCCACCTTAGGCTGACCGTTTCTGCCAGCCTAGATGCTCTGACCAGTAGTCTGCTCTTTCTTCAATTAGGCCCCTGAATTAACATAAAATCAGCACCAGGTGTCAGAGCCCTGCCCGCTCAACTCCCAGACAGTCCAGGGTCAGTGGTGATCAAGGACCATGATGGCCACTGAGTCAACAGCCTTTTGAAGTAAACAGGAGTCCAGCCGGTCTTATTGGCCACCATCATCACGGTGTCTGTAGGCTTTTCTATGGTGACAGTGTGATATACGGTTCCCCCGCCAAGATTATTAGCTCCCCTCCGGGTGCAGGAAGTCCTGCAAGCAGTAGTCTACTCCTTCGGGACACACTATTGTTGTTTTATGAGAGAAACTCCAGGTCAAGTGATGTTCACATGAGTCGTCATGGTGCCCTGTTGCCTCCGGTTATCTCTCTGGATGTTGGAGTTGGAGGGCCTCCTCACTCGAGGTCGGTGTGCCCACGGAGCGAACCCTGCAACTTCAGGGCATGGTTGGTGATTAGGATCACCACGTGGGGTCCTTTTCCCTTAGGAGGGAGGTGGCCTTTTGGGCTGCTGATTTCCAGGTTTTTAGATACCGCCAGTATCTTGGCCAGATGTGGCAGTGGGCCAAGCCCCTTGGTGACTGTAGTTTATCCTACCTGGATGGCATTCTTGCGTTGTTCCATTTCAAGTGGTCCCAGTTTTTGCACTAATTCTCCAATGGCGATTCACCTTTCACCGGGAATGGAAAGGTCAAAGGGTTTAGCTCAATTAGGGAGTTCCAGGGCAAGGGTCTGAATTGACTGCTCTTTCCATTCTTGAAAGGCCACTTCTGGATTCTGTTCAAAAGGATCATCATCTTTTCCTTTCAGTGTTTCATATAGAGGCCCAGCTAGTAGACTGTAGTTAGGGATCCAGAAGCAGCAAACCCTGGCCTCCCCAGGAACCCCTAAGCTGTCTTCTAGTTTTAGAAAGGGGTAAGGCTGCAAATGGTTTCTTCCCTTTCCTGGGATGGGCTTCTCTGACCTTGTGTGAGAATGAAGCCCAGGCAGGTCACCGCAGTCTGTGATATTTGAGCTTTTTCTTGGACAACTTCTATCCTTTATTGGCTTGGTAGTTCAGAGGCCTCCTTAGTAGGGCTGGCGATCAGAATGTCGTCTGCATATTGCAGGAGGGTTTCCTTTTCCAGAGGTAGAACTTTTCGGTCGTTAGCTAAGCTTTCCCCAAAGATGGTGTGGGAATTTTTGAACCCTTGGGGCAAGACGGCCCGGAAGTATTGTTTTAGTTGTATGTTGAGTCCTGCCACTCACAAGCCAAAATTTCTTGTGACTCTGGGACTAATGGAATACAAAAGAAGGCATCATTGAAGACTAATACAGAATACCATGTCCTGGTGGTTGGTAGAATGACCAGCAGGGTGTAGGAATCAGGAGCAACTGGAGGTATATCCTCGGTGGCTTCACTGACTGTCCTGACATCCTTTACCAGGTCCCCAGCAGCCCATGGGGCTCTCGTGGTCAGGCCAATCCCAGGATATGGAGCTCTCCTGGGCAGGTACCCCACCCCCAACCCAGCCCACGGGGCTCTCATGGTCAGGCCCCTCCCAGGATACAGAGCTACCCTTGCAGGTACCGTGGCAGGGCTGGGCACACAGGAACCGTGCACATAGCCCTCATTGAAGAGCACCCCCAGCTCACCTGTCGCTCAGAGCTGACACAGAGCACCTCAGAGCAGGACTTGAACTAACAAACAGCAGCTCCGACAGGTCTGTGACCCTGGGCATCACTCTGTGTGGCCTCCCTCCACCTGGTCTTCCAGAGACTTCCACTGCACCCAGGGCACCAGGCCTCTGTCTCCAACCACCACCCACCCCTCCTCTCCCTGACTCCTGGGTTCCTCTCATTAGGAGAGGGTTTTCTTGAAGTTGTCTCCCACTCATGGGCCAGATAAAATGATTAGAAAACAAGCCAAAGCTGCAGCCCCTTGTCTATCCTGACTCTCAGGAGCCCACACCTGTTCCTTGGACCTGGCCGGTTCAGCAAGTTCCATTTTCTGCAACTGTGAGCCCCTGAGGGGTGATGATTGGCTACCTGGGCAGCCTTACCATGCTGGCCAGCCCTCCCCAGGTGTGCCTGGGTTGAGATCAATATAAATACCACTCCAGGCAGCAAAAGCCCCTGCAGCTGTGCCTGACGCCATTTTCTCTGCCCTGTCAGCAGTCTCGGGGCTGGGCTGGTGGGAGGGAGTGAGAGGCCACGGCTTTGTGGGTGGCCCAGTGTGAGTGGGGCTCTGCTGGACTTTCTGCAGCAGATGCCAGGCTGCCACCTGCTAAAGAAGAGGATGTGTCACCCATACCTGCTGCTGGAATTTCTCCCTGGGCAGAGGTGAGGAAGGAAAAAAGCAGTGGGGGCAGGGACAGGACGGGTATCTCAGGCAGGGAAATGGAAATCTTCCAGAAGAGCACCCAGGGCCAGGACCATCCTGGCTGGCCTGCAGGCACCAAGTCAGCTGGCATGCTGTCACTCGTGTGGCTCCATGGCCCTTCCTCTAGGCTTTCAAGTCCTTGTATATATTCAGGTGTTTTACCTGGGAAGGGTGGGAACAGTTCAGCAGCAAGTGGCCTGGGGCTCAGCTCACGTTTACTCACAGATGCCTCGGCACGGTGCCCCAGCTTTGCAATGAGGACGCTTGTTGTGTGGGGGCTGCTGGCTGAATGGGAGACGATTCCCCACCACTGACCAACTTCAGAATTGTTTACAACTGGAGCAAGTGCCCTGATACGGTTTTCCTCTGAGTAACTGGTGGGTTCTGTTTTTTTTTTTCTCTTTTTCGTTTTTGGTTCAAGGTAGATTTTATTCCTCTTTTTTGTATTTACAGATATAAGCATGGAAATAATTTATTCATATAAATACATGTATGTGAAGGGAATAATTGTTTTTTCTGTTTTATTTTTTAAATTTTATTTCTTTTTAATTTTGAATTTTATTTTATATTTTTATACAGCAGGTTCTCATTGGTTATCTACTTTATACATATAAATGTTTACATGCCAATCCCAATCTCTCAACTCCTCCCACCACCACCCCTCCAAGAGCTTTCCCCCCTTGTTGTCCATACGATTGTTGTCTACATCTGTTGCTCTATTTATGCCTTGCAAAATGGTTAATCTGTACAGTTTTTCTAGGTTCCACATATATGCATGAATATACAAGATTTGTTTTTCTCTTTCTGACTTACTTCACTCTGTAGGACAGTCTCTAGATCCATCGACGTCTCTACAAATGACCCAATTTCATTCCTTTCATGGCTTAGTAATATTCCATTTTATATATGTACCACAGCTTTATGCATTCGTCTGTCTGTGGGCATTTAGGTTGCTTCCATTACCTCGATATTGTAAATAGTGATGCAATGAACATTGCGGTGAATGTCTCTTTTTGATTTATGGTTTTGTCTGAGTATATGTCCAGTCCTGGGATTGCTGTATCATATGGTAATTCTATTATTAGTTTCTTAAGAAACTCCATATTGTTCTCCATAGTGACTGTATCAATTTATATTCCCAACAATAGTGGAAGAGTGTTCCTTTTCTCCACACCCTTTCCAGCATTTGTTGTTTGTAGATTTTCAGATGATGCCCATTCTAACAGGTGTGAGGTGATACCTCATTGTTGAGTCCATTTCGTTGAGCAACGGGTAGGTCTTGTCTATTACATATTTGGCTTATGGAACGGTATCTGTGCTAATTTCAAACTCTGGTTTTATGCAGCACCCCAACTCACCTTTCCCCTTAAGCAAGCATAAGTTGGTTTTCTAAACTTGAGACCCTGTTCTGTTTTGTAATTCAGTTCATGTGTAGCCAAGTTTACATTCCGTGCATTAGTGATACCTTATGATGTTTCTTTTTCTGTGTGACTTATTTCACTTAGAATCATCATGCCTCAATCCACTCATTATGCTGGTACAGGCCTGGTGACACAGATTTCATTGCTGAGTGGTATTCTGTTGTACATAAGTACCGCAACTTCTTTATCAATTATTTGTTCTCTGGGATATTTAACTTGTACTGTAGAAGAGGCTCCTGTAAACAGAGCCGTTGTAAATTTTGGGGTGGCTGTGTCTTTTTGATTTTAATTTCCCTAAGCTATAGGACCATAAGTGGAAATGCCCTAGATTCTGTTGCTTTGTTTTTCAGATGTATCAGGAAACACCATACACTTCTCCAGAGTGGCTGTTGGCAATGTACATCCCGCCCATAAGCATAACAAGGCTCCTTTTTCCCCATGGCCTGTCTTGCCTTTCTGGATTTTACACTTTTCTCAGTGGCCCTTTAGACCGGGGGGAAGTGACACTTCATAGTAGTTCGGATTTCCATTGCAAGCTTGCTTGGTTTGCCAAAAAGGGCGTATGTGTTTTTTCCTGAATATATTCAGGAACAAACTCATACGCCCTTTGTTGCCAAGTGCATCATTGTCGATGTTCTGCCTCTTTTCCTATGCTTTAAATGCAAATCCAGTCTACCTCCTGAAATCGGTTTCCTGCAATTCTGCCCCGCTTTCAAGTCCTCTTCGCAGCCTTACTTCAATATATTTTTGGACGTTATCTGTCATTTATAACTCTGCAGGTTTGTGAATTACAGGGCCCCTGAGCTCCTTTCTTCAACTCGCTTTCTTGTGAGCTGGCCGCAAACCCGCAAGACTGCTTCAGGCCCTAATCTGGTTCCGGCACGGCACGCTGAGCCTTTGGTTAATTCCTCTTCCTGGTGGGAAATGAGTGTTAAATATGCCCGTCCAGACACCTACCTCACTCTCAACCCCTTGGTGATGTGGGTCCTCTGGTTTGTGGCCACTTTTGCTGGGTTCCTCACCTTTCAATGATGTGGCCCCACTAGTGTGAGGACACTCCTGCTTGGTTCTCATCCACGTGGTTATGTGGACACCCTGGTGAGAGTCTGTTCCTGGCTTTGTTCCTCACCCACCTGTGAGGGAGACCCTCTGCTGATAGGTCACTCCTGCATGGCTGGCACACATTGCCTTGGTGAAGTCAGCCGTGTGGTGGCAGTTGGAGCGTGCTGGGAATCTCTTCCCCCGGTGATGAGGGCCCTCTTGCGTCAGGCCCTAACTGCTGGGCTCACCAACTTTTCTTAGGGAGCCCAGTGATGCTTTGGCACTCCTCTTAGGATCCCATCTCCATGGGGATGTGGGCCTTCTGCTCTGAGGTCCCAACGGCTGGGTTGTTCACATTTTCATGATGTGGGCTCTCTGGTGTTAGTTCACAGAAGCCTGGATCCCATAGCCTCTGTGCTCTTGGCTGCCTGCTGGGAGGTTCCAACTGCTGGATTCCTCACTTTTTTAATTTTTTGGGCCCTCTGTTGTGAGGATCCTCCTGCCTGCCTCACTCCCAGCCCCTTCGTGATGTGTGTCGTCTGGTTTGAGGCCACATGTGCTGGGTTCCTCACCTTTCGATGATGTGGGACCAATGGTCTTAGGAGACTCCTGCCTGGTTCACATCCCCTTGGTGATGTGGGCCCTCTGTTGAGAGTCTGATCCCGGCTGGGTTCCTCACCCATCTGTGAGGTAGGCCGTCTGATGTGAGGTCACTCTTGCCTGGCTTGCTCACCTCGCCTTGTGGACATGAGCCCTCTGGTGGCACTTGGAGCCTGCTGGGAGCCTCCTCTCCTCGGTGATGAGGGCCCTCTGGCATCAGGCCCTAACTGCTGGGCTCCCTACATTTTGTGATGTGCGCCCAGTGGTGCGAGGACACTCCAGCCAGGTTCACATCCCCATTGGGGTGTGGGCCTTCTGCTCTGAGGTCCCAAAGCCTGGGTTGCTCACAGTTTCATGATGTGGGCTCTCTGCTGTTAGTTCACTCCTGCCTGCATCCCATAGCTTCTGTGCTCTGGGCCGCCTGCTGGGAGGTTCCAACTGCTGGATTCCTCACCTTTCTTATTCTTTGGGCCCTCTGTTTTTAGGCTACTCCTGCCTGCCTCACTCCCATTCCCTTTGTGATATGTGTCCTCTGATTTGAGGCCACATGTGCTGGGTTCCGCACCTTTCGATGATGTGACCCCACTGGAGGGAAGACAGTCCTGACTGGTTCCCATCCCCTTGCTGATGTGGGCCCTCAGGTGAGAGTCTGATCCTGGCTGGGTTCCTCACCCTTCTGTGAGGTGGGCCCTCTGCTGTGAGGTCAATCATGCCTGTCTGGCACACGTCACCTTGGCGACGTGGGCCCTCTGGTGGCAGTTGGAGTGTGCTGGGATCCTCCTCCCCTCGGTGATGAGGGCCCTCTTGCCTTAGGCCATAACTGCTGGGCTCCCCACATTTTCTGATGTGCGCCAAGTGAGTGAGGAGACTCTTGCCAGGTTCCCATCCCCATGGCGATATGGGCCTTCTGCTCTGAGGTCAAAACGGCTGGCTTGCTCACAGTACCATGATGTGGGCCCTCTGCTGTGAGTTCACTCCGGCAAGGATCCCTTATCATCGGTGCTCTGAGCCGCCTGCTGGGAGGTTCCAACTGCTGGATTCCTCAACTTTTTTATTCTATGTGCCCTCTGTTGTGAGGCTCCTCCTGCCTGCCTCACTGCCAGCCCCTTGGTGATGACTGTCCTATGGCTTGAGGCCACATGTGCTGCGTTCCTCACCTTTCGATGATGTGACCCCACTCGTGTGAGGACACTCCTGCCTGGTTCCCATCCCCTTGGTGAGGTGGGCCCTCTGGCGAGAGTCTAATCCTGGCTGGGTTCCTCAACGTTCTGTGAGGTAGGCCCTCTGCTGTGAGGTCACTCCTGCCTGGCTGGCACACGTCACCTTGGAGACGTGAGCCCTCTGGTGGCAGTTGGAGCGTGCAGGGCACCTCCTCCTCTCGGTGATGACGGCCCTCTGGCGTCAGGCCCTAAATGGTGGGCTCCCCACATTTTCTGATGTGCGCCCAGTGGTGCGAGGACACTCCAGCCAGGTTCCCATTCCCATGGGGATGTGGTCCTTCTGCGCTGAGGTCTCAACTCCTGGGTTGCTCACAGTTTTGTGATGTGGGCCCTCTGCTGTGAGTTCACTGTGGCCTGGATCCCATAGCCTCGGTGTTCTGGGCCGCCTGCTGGAAGGTCTAAATGCTGGAATCCTCACGTTTTTTATATTATGTGCCCTGTGTTGTGAGGCTACTCCTGCCTGCCTCACTCCAAGGCCCTTGGTGATGTGGGTCCTCTGGTTTGAGGACACATGTGCTGGGTTCCTCACCTTAAGATGATGAGGCCCCACTGGTGTGAGGATAATCCTGACTGGGTCCCATCCCCTTTGTGATGTGGGCCCTCTGGTGAGAGTCTGATCCTGGCTGGGTTCCTCACCCATCTGTGAGGTGGGCCCTCTACTATCAGGTAACTCTTGCCTGGGTTGCTCACCTCGCCTTGTTGACATGAGCCCTCTGGTGGCAATTGGACCCTGCTGGGAGCCTCCTCAGCTCTGTGATGAGGGCCCTCTGATGTCAGGCCCTAACTGCTGGGCTCCCCAACTTTTCTTAGTGAGCCCAGTGTTGCTCAAGCACTCCTCTTAGGTTCCCATCCCCATGGGGATGTGGGCCTTCTGCTCTGAGGTTCCAACGGCTGGGTTGATCACAATTTCATGATGTGGGCTCTCTGGTGTTAGTTCACTGTGGCCTGGATCCCATAGCCTCTGTGGTCTTGGCTGCCTGCTGGGAGGTTCCAACTGCTCGATTCCTCAACTTTTGTATTCTATGGGTCCTGTGTTGTGATGCTCCTCCTGCCTGCCTCACTCGCAACCCCTTCGTGATGTGGGTCTTCTGGTTTGAGGCCACATGTGCTGGGTTAGGCAACTTTCAATGATGTGGCCCCACTGGTGTGAGGACACTCCTGCCTGGTTCCCATCCCCTTGGTGATGTGGGCCTTCTGGTGACAGTCTTATCCTGGCTGAGTTCCTCACTCTTCTGTGAGGTAGGCCCTCTGCTGTGAGGTCAATCCTGCCTGACTTGCACACATCACCTTGGCGACGTGGGCCCTCTGTTGGCACATGGAACCTGCTGGGAGCCTCCTGCCCTCGGTGATGATGGCCCTCTAGCATCAGGCTCTAACTGCTGGGCTCCCCACGTTTTCTGATGTGAGCCCAGTGATGCCAGGACACTCCTGTCAGGTTCCCATCCCCATGGGGATGTGGGCTTTCTGCTCTGAGGTCCCAATGCCTGGGTTGCTCACAGTTTCATGATGTGGGCTCTCTGGTGTTAGTTAACTCCTGCCTGCATCCCATAGCTTCTGTGCTCTCGGCCGCCTGCTGGGAGGTTCCAAATGCTGGATTCCTCACTTTTTTTATTCTTTGGGCCCTCTGTTTTTAGGCTACTCCTACCTGCCTCACTCCCATCCCCTTTGTGATGTATGTCCTCTGATATGAGGCCACATGTGCTGGGTTCCTCACCTTTCGATGATGTGGTCCCACTGGTGGGAGGACAGTCCTGACTGGTTCCCATCCCCTTGGTGTTGTGGGCCCTCTGGTGAGAGTCTCATCCTGCCTCGGTTCCTCACCCTTCTGTGAGATAGGCCCTCTGCTGTGAGGTCACTACTGCCTGGCTGGTGCATGCCACCTTGTAGACGTGGGCCCTCTGTTGGCAGTTGGAACCTGCTGGGAGTCTCCTCCCCTCAGTTATGAGGGCCCCCTGGCATCAGGCCCTAACTGCTGGGCTCCTAACATTTTCTGATATGTGCTAAGTGGTGCAAAGCCACTCCTGCCAGGTTCCCATCCCAATGGGGATGTGGGCCTTCTGTTCTGAGGTCCCAACAGCTGGGCTGCTCACAGGTTCATGATGTGGGCCCTCTGCTGTGAGTTCACTGCGGCCTGGATCCCATAGCCTCGGTGCTCTGGGCCACTTGCTGGGAGGTTCCAACTGCTGGATTCCTCAACTTTTATATTCTATGGACCCTGTGTTGTGAGGCCAGTCCTGCCAGCCTCATTCCGAACCCCTTGGTGATGTGGTTCCTCTGGTTTGAGGACACATGTGCTGGGATCCTCACCTTTCGATGATGTTGTCCCACTGGTGTGGGGACACTCCTGCCTGGTTCCCATCCCCTTGGTGATGTGGGCCCTCTGGTGAGAGTCTGATCCTGGCTGTGTTCCTCACCCTTCTGTGAGGTGGGCCCTCTGCTGTGAGGTCACTCCTGCCAGGCTGGCACACATCGCCTTGGCGACGTTGGCCCTCTGGTGGCAGCTGGAGCCTGCTGGGAGCCTCCTCCTCTCGGTGATGAGTGCCCTCTAGCGTCAGGCCCTAACTTCTGAGCACCCCACGTTTTCTGATGTGAGCCCAGTGATGCCAGGACACTCCTGTCATGTTCCCATCACCATGGGGATGTGGGCCTTCTGCTCTGAGGTCCCAATGTCTGGGTTGCTCACAGTTTCATGATGTGGGCTGTCTGGTGTTAGTTCACTCTGGCCTGGTTCCTCTAGCCTCTGTGCTCTGGGCCGCCTGCTGGGAGGTTCCAACTGCTGGATTCCTCACCTTTCTTATTTTTGGGCCCTCTGTTATGAGGCTCCTCCTGCCTGCCTCACTCCCAGCCCCTTGGTGATGGGTGTCCTATGGTTTGAAGCCACATGTTCTGGGTTCCTCACCTTTAGATGATGTGGCCCTACTCATGTGAGGACACTCCTGCCTGGTTCCAATCCATTTGGTGATGTGGGCCCTCTGGTGCGAGTCTGATCCTGACTGGGTTCGTCACACTTCTCTGAGGTGGACCCTCTGCTGTGAGGTCATTCGTGCCTGGTTGGCACACATCGCCTTGGCGACGTCAGCCCTCTGGTGGCAGTTGGAGCCTGCTGGGAGCCTCCTTCCCTTGGTGATGAGGGTCCTCTGGCGCCAGGCCCTAACTGCTGGTCGCCCAAAATTTTCTGATACGTTCTCAGTGGTGCGAGGACACTCCTACCAGAATTCCATCCCCATGGGGATGTGGGCCTCCTGCTCTGAGGTCCCAATGGCTGGGTTGCTCAGTTTCATGACATGGGCCCTCTTCTGTGAGTTCACTGTGGCCTGGATCCCATAGCCTCGGTGCTCTGGGCCGCCTGCTGGGAGGTTCCAACTGCTGGATTCCTCACTTTTTTATTCTATGTGCCCAGTGTTGTGAGGCTACTCCTGCCTGCCTCACTCCGAGGTCCTTGGTGATGTGGGTCCTCTGGTTTGAGGACACATGTGCTGAGTACCTCAGCTTTCGATGATGTGGCCCCACTGATGTGAAGACACTCCTGCCTGGTTCCCATCCCCTTGGTGATGTGGGCCCTCTGGTGAGAGTCTGATGTTGGCTGGGTTTCTCACCCTTCTGTGAGGTGGGACCTCTGCTGTGAGGTAACTCCTGCCTGGCATGCTAACGTTGCCTTGGCAATGTGAGCCCTCAGGTGGCAGTTGGAGCCTGCTGGGAATCTCCTCCCCTCAGTTATGAGAGCTCTGGATAAAACACATATGCCCTTTTTTGCCAAGTGCATTATTTTCCAAGTTCTGTCTCTTTTCCTATGCTTTAAGAGCTACTCCCGTGTACGTTTTGAAATCAATTTCCAGCAATTCTGCCCTGCATTCAAGTCCACTTCGCAGCCTTACTTCAGCATAATTTTGGATGATAGCTGTCATTTATAACTCTGAAGGTTTCTGAATTACAGTGCCCCTGAGCTCCTTTCTTCAACTCGCTTTCTTGTGAGCTGGCCGCAACACCGCAGGATCTCCTCAGGCCCTAATTTAGTTCCAGCATGGCACGCGGAGCCTTTGGTTAATTCCTCTTCCTGGTGGGAAATGAGAGTTAAATTTGCCCGTCCGGACACCTCCACCTAGTCTCTCATTGGTTCTCCCTATTCCTGTTCATTTTCCACAGAAATTGCAAACTGGGCCAAACAGGAGGTTAAAGGCACTGACTCTCCAAGTGGGGAGAGTGTTAGTAAAGCGTCTGGAATGTTGCACCCGAGTACCAGGGGACGAAAACTGAGACACATTTGAACACGTTTTCCGATCACACGGTGGATCATACTCTGGGTTCCACATGCATGTTTTAGCTGAAGGAAGAATCCCTTAAACAGGGAGAGTTGAGACCCATGGAATGGGTACCATGCAATATGACTTCAAAGGGTCTGCATTTGCTCACCGAACCTCACCAATCCTATCACTGCTGCGTTTATGCCGCTGTACACACGCTTGATTCTCTTTCGGAGACATATAAATCCATAGGTTTTAAGATTCTTACTAGTCAGGTAGATTCTTGCTAGTCAGGAATATTCTTAGGCGTTTAATATGGGGTGTTGAGTCCACTTCGTTGAGCAAGGAGTAGCTCTTGTCTATTACATATTTGGCTTATGGAACGGTATCTGTGCTAATTTCAATCTCTGGTTTCATGCAGCACCCCAACTCACCCGTCCCCTTAAGCAAGCATAAGTTGGTTTTCTACATTTGACACCCTGTTCTGTTTTGTAATTCAGTTCTTGTGTAGCCAAGTTTACATTCCGTGTATTAGTGATATCTTATGATGTTTCTTTTTCTGTGTGACTAATTTCACTTAGAATCATCGTACCTGAATCCACTCATTATGCTGCTACGGGCCTGATGACATAGATTTCATTGCTGAGTGATATTGCATTGTACATAAGTACCACAACTTCTTTATCCATTTTTCGCTTTCTGTGATATTGAACTTGTTCGGTAAACGAGGTTCTTGTAAACAGAGCCGTCCCAAACTTTGGGGTGGCTGTGTCTTTTTGATTTTAATTTCCCTAAGCTATAGGACCATAAGTGGAAGTGCCCTAGGCTCTGTTGCTTTGTTTTTTGGATGTTTCAGGAAACACCATACACTTCTCCAGAGTGGCTGCTGGCAATTTACATCCCGCCCATCAGCATAACAAGGCTCCCAGTTCTCCATGGCCTGTCCTGCCTTTCTGGATTTTACACTTTTTTCAGATGGCCCTTTTGACCGGGGGGCAGTGAGACTTCATTGTAGTGCAGATTTCCTTTGCAAGCTTGCTTGGTTGGCCAAAAAGGGCGTATGCGTTTTTTCCTGAATATATTCAGGGAAAAACGCATACGCCCTTTTTGGCCAAGTGCATCATTGTGGACGTTCTGCCTCTTTTCCTATGCTTTACATGCAATTCCAGTGTACCTCCAGAAATCGGTTTCCTGCAATTCTGCCCCGCTTTCAACTCCTCTTGGCAGCCTTACTTCAATATATTTTTGGAAGATAGCTGTCATTTATAACTCTGCAGGTTTGTGAATTACAGTGCCCCTGAGCTCCTTTCTTCAACTCGCTTTCTTGTGAGCTGGCCGCAACACCGCAGGATTGCTTCTGGCCCTAGTGTGGTTCCGGCATGGCACGCTGAGCCTTTGGTTAATTCCTCTTCCTGGTGGGAAATGAGAGTTAAATTTGCCCATCCGGACACCTCCACCTAGTCTCTCATTGGTTCTCCCTATTCCTGTTCATTTTCCACAGAAATTGCAAACTGGGCCAAACAGGAGGTTAAAGGCACTGACTCTCCAAGTGGGGAGAGTGTTAGTAAAGCGTCTGGAATGTTGCACCCGAGTACCAGGGGACAAAAACTGAGACACATTTGAACAAGTTTCCCGATCACACGGTGGATCATACTCTGGGTTCCACATGCATGTTTTAGCTGAAGGAAGAATCCCTTAAACATGGAGAGTTGAGACCCATGGAATGGGTACCATGCAATATGACTTCAAAGGGTCTGCATTTGCTCACCGAACCTCACCAGTCCTATCACTGCTGCGTTTATGCTGCTGTACACACGCTTGATTCTCTTTCAGAGACATATAAATCCATAGGTTTTAAGATTCTTACTAGTCAGGTATATTGTTAGGCGTTTAATATGGGGTGTTGAGTCCACTTCGTTGAGCAAGGAGTAGCTCTTGTCTATTACATATTTGGCTGATGGAAAGGTATCTGTGCTAATTTCAATCTCTGGTTTTATGCAGCACCCCAACTCACCTTTCCCCTTAAGCAAGCATAAGTTGGTTTTCTACATTTGACACCCTGTTCTGTTTTGTAATTCAGTTCTTGTGTAGCCAAGTTTACATTCCATGTATTAGTGATATCTTATGATGTTTCATTTTCTGTGTGACTAATTTCACTTAGAATCATCGTACCTGAATCCACTCATTATGCTGCTACGGGCCTGATGACATAGATTTCATTGCTGAGTGATATTGCATTGTACGTAAGTACCACAATTTCTTTATCCATTTTTCGCTTTCTGTGATATTGAACTTGTACCGTAAACGAGGTTCTTGTAAACAGAGCCGTCCCAAACTTTGGGGTGGCTGTGTCTTTTTGATTTTAATTTCCCTAAGCTATAGGACCATAAGTGGAAGTGCCCTAGGCTCTGTTGCTTTGTTTTTTGGATGTTTCAGGAAACACCATACACTTCTCCAGAGTGGCTGCTGGCAATTTACATCCCGCCCATCAGCATAACAAGGCTCCCAGTTCTCAATGGCCTGTCCTGCCTTTCTGGATTTTACACTTTTTTCAGATGGCCCTTTTGACCGGGGGGCAGTGAGACTTCATTGTAGTGCAGATTTTCTTTGCAAGCTTGCTTGGTTGGCCAAAAAGGGCGTATGCGTTTTTCCCTGAATATATTCAGGAAAAAACGCATACGCCCTTTTTGGCCAAGTGTATCATTGTGGACGTTCTGCCTCTTTTCCTATGCTTTACATGCAATTCCAGTCTACCTCCTGAAATCGGTTTCCTGCAATTCTGCCCCGCTTTCAACTCCTCTTGGCAGCCTTACTTCAATATATTTTTGGAAGATAGCTGTCATTTATAACTCTGCAAGTTTGTGAATTACAGTGCCCCTGAGCTCCTTTCTTCAACTCGCTTTCTTGTGAGCTGGCCGCAACACCGCAGGATTGCTTCAGGCCCTAGTTTGGTTCCGGCACGGCATGCTGAGCCTTTGGTTAATTCCTCTTCCTGGTGGGAAATGAGAGTTAAATTGGCCCGTCCGGACACCTCCACCTAGTCTCTCATTGGTTCTCCCTATTCCTGTTCATTTTCCACAGAAATTGCAAACTGGGCCAAACAGGAGGTTAAAGGCACTGACTCTCCAAGTGGGGAGAGTGTTAGTAAAGCGTCTGGAATGTTGCACCCGAGTACCAGGGGACGAAAACTGAGACACATTTGAACACGTTTCCCGATCACACGGTGGATCATACTCTGGGTTCCACATGCATATTTTAGCTGAAGGAAGAATCCATTAAACCTGGAGAGTTGAGACCCATGGAATGGGTACCATGCAATATGACTTCAAAGGGTCTGCATTTGCTCACCGAACCTCACCAATCCTATCACTGCTGCGTTTATGCCGCTGTACACACGCTTGATTCTCTTTCGGAGACATATAAATCCATAGGTTTTAAGATTCTTACTAGTCAGGTAGATTCTTACTAGTCAGGTATATTCTTAGGCGTTTAATATGGGGTGTTGAGTCCACTTCGTTGAGCAAGGAGTAGCTCTTGTCTATTACATATTTGGCTTATGGAACGGTATCTGTGCTCATTTCAATCTCTGGTTTTATGCAGCACCCCAACTCACCCGTCCCCTTAAGCAAGCATAAGTTGGTTTTCTACATTTGACACCCTGTTCTGTTTTGTAATTCAGTTCTTGTGTAGCCAAGTTTACATTCCGTGTACTAGTGATATCTTATGATGTTTCATTTTCTGTGTGACTAATTTCACTTAGAATCATCGTACCTGAATCCACTCATTATGCTGCTACGGGCTTGATGACATAGATTTCATTGCTGAGTGATATTGCATTGTACGTAAGTACCACAATTTCTTTATCCATTTTTCGCTTTCTGTGATATTGAACTTGTACAGTAAACGAGGTTCTTGTAAACAGAGCCGTCCCAAACTTTGGGGTGGCTGTGTCTTTTTGATTTTAATTTCCCTAAGCTATAGGACCATAAGTGGAAGTGCCCTAGGCTCTGTTGCTTTGTTTTTTGGATGTTTCAGGAAACACCATGCACTTCTCCAGAGTGGCTGCTGGCAATTTACATCCCGCCCATCAGCATAACTAGGCTCCCAGTTCTCCATGGCCTGTCCTGCCTTTCTGGATTTTACACTTTTTTCAGATGGCCCTTTTGACCGGGGGGCAGTGAGACTTCATTGTAGTGCAGATTTCCTTTGCAAGCTTGCTTGGTTGGCCAAAAAGGGCGTATGCGTTTTTTCCTGAATATATTCAGGAAAAAACGCATACGCCCTTTTTGGCCAAGTGCATCATTGTGGACGTTCTGCCTCTTTTCCTATGCTTTACATGCAATTCCAGTCTACCTCCTGAAATCTGTTTCCTGCAATTCTGCCCCCCTTTCAACTCCTCTTGGCAGCCTTACTTCAATATATTTTTGGAAGATAGCTGTCCTTTATAACTCTGCAGGTTTGTGAATTACAGTGCCCCTGAGCTCCTTTCTTCAACTCGCTTTCTTGTGAGCTGGGCGCAACACCGCAGGATTGCTTCTGGTCCTAGTGTGGTTCCGGCATGGCACGCTGAGCCTTTAGTTAATTACTCTTCCTGATGGGAAATGAGAGTTAAATTTGCCCGTCTGGACACCTCCACCTAGTCTCTCATTGGTTCTCCCTATTCCTGTTCATTTTCCACAGAAATTGCAAACTGGGCCAAACAGGAGGTTAAAGGCACTGACTCTCCAAGTGGGGAGAGTGTTAGTAAAGCGTCTGGAATGTTGCACCCGAGTACCAGGAAACGAAAATTGAGACACATTTGAACACGTTTTCCGATCACACGGTGGATCATACTCTGGGTTCCACATGCATGTTTTAGCTTAAGGAAGAATCCCTTAAACAGGGAGAGTTGAGACCCATGGAATGGGTACCATGCAATATGACTTCAAAGGGTCTGCATTTGCTCACCGAACCTCAGCAATCCTATCACTGCTGCGTTTATGCCGCTGTACACACGCTTGATTCTCTTTCGGAGACATATAAATCCATCGGTTTTAAGATTCTTACTAGTCAGGTAGATTCTAACTAGTCAGGTATATTCTTAGGCGTTTAATATGGGGTGTTGAGTCCACTTCGTTGAGCAAGGAGTAGCTCTTGTCTATTACATATTTGGCTTATGGAACTGTATCTGTGCTCATTTTAATCTCTGGTTTTATGCAGCACCCCAACTCACCCGTCCCCTTAAGCAAGCATAAGTTGGTTTTCTACATTTGACACCCTGTTCTGTTTTGTAATTCAGTTCTTGTGTAGACAAGTTTACATTCCATGTATTAGTGATATCTTATGATGTTTCATTTTCTGTGTGACTAATTTCACTTAGAATCATCGTACCTGAATCCACTCATTATGCTGCTACGGGCCTGATGACATAGATTTCATTGCTGAGTGATATTGCATTGTACGTAAGTACCACAATTTCTTTATCCATTTTTCGCTCTCTGTGATATTGAACTTGTACCATAAACGAGGTTCTTGTAAACACAGCCGTCCCAAACTTTGGGGTGGCTGTGTCTTTTTGATTTTAATTTCCCTAAGCTATAGGACCATAAGTGGAAGTGCCCTAGGCTCTGTTGCTTTGTTTTTTGGATGTTTCAGGAAACACCATACACTTCTCCAGAGTGGCTGCTGGCAATTTACATCCCGCCCATCAGCATAACAAGGCTCCCAGTTCTCAATGGCCTGTCCTGCCTTTCTGGATTTTACACTTTTTTCAGATGGCCCTTTTGACCGGGGGGCAGTGAGACTTCATTGTAGTGCAGATTTCCTTTGCAAGCTTGCTTGGTTGGCCAAAAAGGGCGTATGTGTTTTTCCCTGAATATATTCAGGAAAAAACGCATACGCCCTTTTTGGCCAAGTGTATCATTGTGGACGTTCTGCCTCTTTTCCTATGCTTTACATGCAATTCCAGTCTACCTCCTGAAATCGGTTTCCTGCAATTCTGCCCCGCTTTCAACTCCTCTTGGCAGCCTTACTTCAATATATTTTTGGAAGATAGCTGTCATTTATAACTCTGCAGGTTTGTGAATTACAGTGCCCCTGAGCTCCTTTCTTCAACTTGCTTTCTTGTGAGCTGGTCGCAACACTGCAGGATTGCTTCAGGCCCTAGTTTGGTTCCGGCATGGCATGCTGAGCCTTTGGTTAATTCCTCTTCCTGGTGGGAAATGAGAGTTAAATTTGCCCGTTCAGACACCTCCACCTAGTCTCTCATTGGTTCTCCCTATTCCTGTTCATTTTCCACAGAAATTGCAAACTGGGCCAAACAGGAGGTTAAAGGCACTGACTCTCCAAGTGGGGAGAGTGTTAGTAAAGCGTCTGGAATGTTGCACCCGAGTACCAGGGGACGAAAACTGAGACACATTTGAACACGTTTCCCGATCACACGGTGGATCATACTCTGGGTTCCACATGCATGTTTTAGCTGAAGGAAGAATCCCTTAAACATGGAGAGTTGAGACCCATGGAATGGGTACCATGCAATATGACTTCAAAGGGTCTGCATTTGCTCACCGAACCTCACCAGTCCTATCACTGCTGCGTTTATGCCGCTGTACACACGCTTGATTCTCTTTCGGAGACATATACATCCATAGGTTTTAAGATGCTTACTAGTCAGGTATATTCTTAGGCGTTTAATATGGGGTGTTGAGTCCACTTCGTTGAGCAAGGAGTAGCTCTTGTCTATTACATATTTGGCTTATGGAACGGTATCTGTGCTCATTTCAATCTCTGGTTTTATGCAGCACCCCAACTCACCCGTCCCCTTAAGCAAGCATAAGTTGGTTTTCTACATTTGACACCCTGTTCTGTTTTGTAATTCAGTTCCTGTGTAGCCAAGTTTACATTCCGTGTATTAGTGATATCTTATGATGTTTCCTTTTCTGTGTGACTTATTTTACTTAGAATCATCGTAACTGAATCCACTCATTATGCTGCTACGGGCCTGATGACATAGATTTCATTGCTGAGTGATATTGCATTGTACGTAAGTACCACAACTTCTTTATCCATTTTTCGCTTTCTGTGATATTGAACTTGTACCGTAAACGAGGTTCTTGTAAACAGAGCCGTCCCAAACTTTGGGGTGGCTGTGTCTTTTTGATTTTAATTTCCCTAAGCTATAGGACCATAAGTGGAAGTGCCCTAGGCTCTGTTGCTTTGTTTTTTGGATGTTTCAGGAAACACCATACACTTCTCCAGAGTGGCTGCTGGCAATTTACATCCCGCCCATCAGCATAACAAGGCTCCCAGTTCTCCATGGCCTGTCCTTCCTTTCTGGATTTTACACTTTTTTCAGATGGCCCTTTTGACCGGGGGGCAGTGAGACTTCATTGTAGTGCAGATTTCCTTTGCAAGCTTGCTTGGTTGGCCAAAAAGGGCGTATGCGTTTTTTCTTGAATATATTCAGGAAAAAACGCATACGCCCTTTTTGGCCAAGTGCATCATTGTGGACGTTCTGCCTCTTTTCCTATGCTTTACATGCAATTCCAGTCTACCTCCTGAAATCGGTTTCCTGCAATTCTGCCCTGCTTTCAACTCCTCTTGGCATCCTAATTCAATATATTTTTGGAAGATAGCTGTCATTTATAACTGCAGGTTTGTGAATTACAGTGCCCCTGAGCTCCTTTCTTCAACTCGCTTTCTTGTGAGCTGGCCGCAACACCGCAGGATTGCTTCAGGCCCTAGTTTGGTTCCGGCACGGCATGCTGAGCCTTTGGTTAATTCCTCTTCCTGGTGGGAAATGAGAGTTAAATTGGCCCGTCCGGACACCTCCACCTAATCTCTCATTGGTTCTCCCTATTCCTGTTCATCTTCCGCAGAAATTGCTAACTGGGCCAAACAGGAGTTTAAAGGCACTGACTCTCCAAGTGGGGAGAGTGTTAGTAAAGCGTCTGGAATATTGCACCCGAGTACCAGGGGACAAAAACTGAGACACATTTGAACACGTTTTCTGACCACATGGTGGATCATACTCTGGGTTCCACATGCATGTTTTAGCTGAAGGAAGAATCCCTTAAACATGGAGAGTTGAGACCCATGGAATGGGTACCATGCAATATGACTTCAAAGGGTCTGCATTTGCTCACCGAACCTCAGCAATCCTATCACTGCTGCGTTTATGCCGCTGTACACACGCTTGATTCTCTTTCGGAGACATATAAATCCATAGGTTTTAAGATTCTTACTAGTCAGGTAGATTCTTACTAGTCAGGTATATTCTTAGGCGTTTAATATGGGGTGTTGAGTCCACTTCGTTGAGTAAGGAGTAGCTCTTTTCTATTACATATTTGGCTTATGGAACGGTATCTGTGCTCATTTCAATCTCTGGTTTTATGCAGCACCCCAACTCACCCGTCCCCTTAAGCAAGCATAAGTTGGTTTTCTACATTTGACACCCTGTTCTGTTTTGTAATTCAGTTCCTGTGTAGCCAAGTTTACATTCCGTGTATTAGTGATATCTTATGATGTTTCTTTTTCTGTGTGACTTATTTCACTTAGAATCATCGTAACTGAATCCACTCATTATGCTGCTACGGGCCTGATGACATAGATTTCATTGCTGAGTGATATTGCATTGTACGTAAGTACCACAACTTCTTTATCCATTTTTCGCTTTCTGTGATATTGAACTTGTACCGTAAACGAGGTTCTTGTAAACAGAGCCGTCCCAAACTTTGGGGTGGCTGTGTCTTTTTGATTTTAATTTCCCTAAGCTATAGGACCATAAGTGGAAGTGCCCTAGGCTCTGTTGCTTTGTTTTTTGGATGTTTCAGGAAACACCATACACTTCTCCAGAGTGGCTGCTGGCAATTTACATCCCACCCATCAGCATAACTAGGCTCCCAGTTCTCCATGGCCTGTCCTGCCTTTCTGGATTTTACACTTTTTTCAGATGGCCCTTTTGACCGGGGGGCAGTGAGACTTCATTGTAGTGCAGATTTCCTTTGCAAGCTTGCTTGGTTGGCCAAAAAGGGCGTATGCGTTTTTTCCTGAATATATTCAGGAAAAAACGCATACGCCCTTTTTGGCCAAGTGCATCATTGTGGACGTTCTGCCTCTTTTCCTATGCTTTACATGCAATTCCAGTCTACCTCCTGAAATCGGTTTCCTGCAATTCTGCCCCCCTTTCAACTCCTCTTGGCAGCCTTACTTCAATATATTTTTGGAAGATAGCTGTCATTTGTAACTCTGCAGGTTTGTGAATTACAGTGCCCCTGAGCTCCTTTCTTCAACTCGCTTTCTTGTGAGCTGGCCGCAACACCGCAGGATTGCTTCAGGCCCTAGTTTGGTTCCGGCACGGCATGCTGAGCCTTTGGTTAATTCCTCTTCCTGGTGGGAAATGAGAGTTAAATTGGCCCGTCCGGACACCTCCACCTAATCTCTCATTGGTTCTCCCTATTCCTGTTCATCTTCCGCAGAAATTGCTAACTGGGCCAAACAGGAGGTTAAAGGCACTGACTCTCCAAGTGGGGAGAGTGTTAGTAAAGCGTCTGGAATGTTGCACCCGAGTACCAGGGGACGAAAACTGAGACACATTTGAACACGTTTTCCGACCACATGGTGGATCATACTCTGGGTTCCACATGCATGTTTTAGCTGAAGGAAGAATCCCTTAAACATGGAGAGTTGAGACCCATGGAATGGGTACCATGCAATATGACTTCAAAGGGTCTGCATTTGCTCACCGAACCTCAGCAATCCTATCACTGCTGCGTTTATGCCGCTGTACACACGCTTGATTCTCTTTCGGAGACATATAAATCCATAGGTTTTAAGATTCTTACTAGTCAGGTAGATTCTAACTAGTCAGGTATATTCTTAGGCGTTTAATATGGGGTGTTGAGTCCACTTCGTTGAGCAAGGAGTAGCTCTTGTCTATTACATATTTGGCTTATGGAACTGTATCTGTGCTCATTTCAATCTCTGGTTTTATGCAGCACCCCAACTCACCCGTCCCCTTAAGCAAGCATAAGTTGGTTTTCTACATTTGACACCCTGTTCTGTTTTGTAATTCAGTTCTTGTGTAGCCAAGTTTACATTCCATGTATTAGTGATATCTTATGATGTTTCATTTTCTGTGTGACTAATTTCACTTAGAATCATCGTACCTGAATCCACTCATTATGCTGCTACGGGCCTGATGACATAGATTTCATTGCTGAGTGATATTGCATTGTACGTAAGTACCACAATTTCTTTATCCATTTTTCGCTCTCTGTGATATTGAACTTGTACCATAAACGAGGTTCTTGTAAACACAGCCGTCCCAAACTTTGGGGTGGCTGTGTCTTTTTGATTTTAATTTCCCTAAGCTATAGGACCATAAGTGGAAGTGCCCTAGGCTCTGTTGCTTTGTTTTTTGGATGTTTCAGGAAACACCATACACTTCTCCAGAGTGGCTGCTGGCAATTTACATCCCGCCCATCAGCATAACTAGGCTCCCAGTTCTCAATGGCCTGTCCTGCCTTTCTGGATTTTACACTTTTTTCAGATGGCCCTTTTGACCGGGGGGCAGTGAGACTTCATTGTAGTGCAGATTTCCTTTGCAAGCTTGCTTGGTTGGCCAAAAAGGGCGTATGCGTTTTTCCCTGAATATATTCAGGAAAAAACGCATACGCCCTTTTTGGCCAAGTGTATCATTGTGGACGTTCTGCCTCTTTTCCTATGCTTTACATGCAATTCCAGTCTACCTCCTGAAATCGGTTTCCTGCAATTCTGCCCCGCTTTCAACTCCTCTTGGCAGCCTTACTTCAATATATTTTTGGAAGATAGCTGTCATTTATAACTCTGCAGGTTTGTGAATTACAGTGCCCCTGAGCTCCTTTCTTCAACTCGCTTTCTTGTGAGCTGGCCGCAACACCGCAGGATTGCTTCAGGCCCTAGTTTGGTTCCGGCATGGCATGCTGAGCCTTTGGTTAATTCCTCTTCCTGGTGGGAAATGAGAGTTAAATTTGCCCGTTCAGACACCTCCACCTAGTCTCTCATTGGTTCTCCCTATTCCTGTTCATTTTCCACAGAAATTGCAAACTGGGCCAAACAGGAGGTTAAAGGCACTGACTCTCCAAGTGGGGAGAGTGTTAGTAAAGCGTCTGGAATGTTGCACCCGAGTACCAGGGGACGAAAACTGAGACACATTTGAACACGTTTCCCGATCACACGGTGGATCATACTCTGGGTTCCACATGCATGTTTTAGCTGAAGGAAGAATCCCTTAAACATGGAGAGTTGAGACCCATGGAATGGGTACCATGCAATATGACTTCAAAGGGTCTGCATTTGCTCACCGAACCTCACCAGTCCTATCACTGCTGCGTTTATGCCGCTGTACACACGCTTGATTCTCTTTCGGAGACATATAAATCCATAGGTTTTAAGATGCTTACTAGTCAGGTATATTCTTAGGCGTTTAATATGGGGTGTTGAGTCCACTTCGTTGAGCAAGGAGTAGCTCTTGTCTATTACATATTTGGCTTATGGAACGGTATCTGTGCTCATTTCAATCTCTGGTTTTATGCAGCACCCCAACTCACCCGTCCCCTTAAGCAAGCATAAGTTGGTTTTCTACATTTGACACCCTGTTCTGTTTTGTAATTCAGTTCCTGTGTAGCCAAGTTTACATTCCGTGTATTAGTGATATCTTATGATGTTTCTTTTTCTGTGTGACTTATTTCACTTAGAATCATCGTAACTGAATCCACTCATTATGCTGCTACGGGCCTGATGACATAGATTTCATTGCTGAGTGATATTGCATTGTACGTAAGTACCACAACTTCTTTATCCATTTTTCGCTTTCTGTGATATTGAACTTGTACCGTAAACGAGGTTCTTGTAAACAGAGCCGTCCCAAACTTTGGGGTGGCTGTGTCTTTTTGATTTTAATTTCCCTAAGCTATAGGACCATAAGTGGAAGTGCCCTAGGCTCTGTTGCTTTGTTTTTTGGATGTTTCAGGAAACACCATACACTTCTCCAGAGTGGCTGCTGGCAATTTACATCCCGCCCATCAGCATAACAAGGCTCCCAGTTCTCCATGGCCTGTCCTGCCTTTCTGGATTTTACACTTTTTTCAGATGGCCCTTTTGACCGGGGGGCAGTGAGACTTCATTGTAGTGCAGATTTCCTTTGCAAGCTTGCTTGGTTGGCCAAAAAGGGCGTATGCGTTTTTTCCTGAATATATTCAGGAAAAAACGCATACGCCCTTTTTGGCCAAGTGCATCATTGTGGACGTTCTGCCTCTTTTCCTATGCTTTACATGAAATTCCAGTCTACCTCCTGAAATCGGTTTCCTGCAATTCTGCCCCCCTTTCAACTCCTCTTGGCAGCCTTACTTCAATATATTTTTGGAAGATAGCTGTCATTTGTAACTCTGCAGGTTTGTGAATTACAGTGCCCCTGAGCTCCTTTCTTCAACTCGCTTTCTTGTGAGCTGGCCGCAACACCGCAGGATTGCTTCAGGCCCTAGTTTGGTTCCGGCACGGCATGCTGAGCCTTTGGTTAATTCCTCTTCCTGGTGGGAAATGAGAGTTAAATTGGCCCGTCCGGACACCTCCACCTAATCTCTCATTGGTTCTCCCTATTCCTGTTCATCTTCCGCAGAAATTGCTAACTGGGCCAAACAGGAGGTTAAAGGCACTGACTCTCCAAGTGGGGAGAGTGTTAGTAAAGCGTCTGGAATGTTGCACCCGAGTACCAGGGGACGAAAACTGAGACACATTTGAACACGTTTTCCGACCACATGGTGGATCATACTCTGGGTTCCACATGCATGTTTTAGCTGAAGGAAGAATCCCTTAAACATGGAGAGTTGAGACCCATGGAATGGGTACCATGCAATATGACTTCAAAGGGTCTGCATTTGCTCACCGAACCTCAGCAATCCTATCACTGCTGCGTTTATGCCGCTGTACACACGCTTGATTCTCTTTCGGAGACATATAAATCCATAGGTTTTAAGATTCTTACTAGTCAGGTAGATTCTAACTAGTCAGGTATATTCTTAGGCGTTTAATATGGGGTGTTGAGTCCACTTCGTTGAGCAAGGAGTAGCTCTTGTCTATTACATATTTGGCTTATGGAACTGTATCTGTGCTCATTTCAATCTCTGGTTTTATGCAGCACCCCAACTCACCCGTCCCCTTAAGCAAGCATAAGTTGGTTTTCTACATTTGACACCCTGTTCTGTTTTGTAATTCAGTTCTTGTGTAGCCAAGTTTACATTCCATGTATTAGTGATATCTTATGATGTTTCATTTTCTGTGTGACTAATTTCACTTAGAATCATCGTACCTGAATCCACTCATTATGCTGCTACGGGCCTGATGACATAGATTTCATTGCTGAGTGATATTGCATTGTATGTAAGTACCACAATTTCTTTATCCATTTTTCGCTCTCTGTGATATTGAACTTGTACCATAAACGAGGTTCTTGTAAACACAGCCGTCCCAAACTTTGGGGTGGCTGTGTCTTTTTGATTTTAATTTCCCTAAGCTATAGGACCATAAGTGGAAGTGCCCTAGGCTCTGTTGCTTTGTTTTTTGGATGTTTCAGGAAACACCATACACTTCTCCAGAGTGGCTGCTGGCAATTTACATCCCGCCCATCAGCATAACAAGGCTCCCAGTTCTCAATGGCCTGTCCTGCCTTTCTGGATTTTACACTTTTTTCAGATGGCCCTTTTGACCGGGGGGCAGTGAGACTTCATTGTAGTGCAGATTTCCTTTGCAAGCTTGCTTGGTTGGCCAAAAAGGGCGTATGCGTTTTTCCCTGAATATATTCAGGAAAAAACGCATACGCCCTTTTTGGCCAAGTGTATCATTGTGGACGTTCTGCCTCTTTTCCTATGCTTTACATGCAATTCCAGTCTACCTCCTGAAATCGGTTTCCTGCAATTCTGCCCCGCTTTCAACTCCTCTTGGCAGCCTTACTTCAATATATTTTTGGAAGATAGCTGTCATTTATAACTCTGCAGGTTTGTGAATTACAGTGCCCCTGAGCTCCTTTCTTCAACTCGCTTTCTTGTGAGCTGGCCGCAACACCGCAGGATTGCTTCAGGCCCTAGTTTGGTTCCGGCATGGCATGCTGAGCCTTTGGTTAATTCCTCTTCCTGGTGGGAAATGAGAGTTAAATTTGCCCGTTCAGACACCTCCACCTAGTCTCTCATTGGTTCTCCCTATTCCTGTTCATTTTCCACAGAAATTGCAAACTGGGCCAAACAGGAGGTTAAAGGCACTGACTCTCCAAGTGGGGAGAGTGTTAGTAAAGCGTCTGGAATGTTGCACCCGAGTACCAGGGGACGAAAACTGAGACACATTTGAACACGTTTCCCGATCACACGGTGGATCATACTCTGGGTTCCACATGCATGTTTTAGCTGAAGGAAGAATCCCTTAAACATGGAGAGTTGAGACCCATGGAATGGGTACCATGCAATATGACTTCAAAGGGTCTGCATTTGCTCACCGAACCTCACCAGTCCTATCACTGCTGCGTTTATGCCGCTGTACACACGCTTGATTCTCTTTCGGAGACATATAAATCCATAGGTTTTAAGATGCTTACTAGTCAGGTATATTCTTAGGCGTTTAATATGGGGTGTTGAGTCCACTTCGTTGAGCAAGGAGTAGCTCTTGTCTATTACATATTTGGCTTATGGAACGGTATCTGTGCTCATTTCAATCTCTGGTTTTATGCAGCACCCCAACTCACCCGTCCCCTTAAGCAAGCATAAGTTGGTTTTCTACATTTGACACCCTGTTCTGTTTTGTAATTCAGTTCCTGTGTAGCCAAGTTTACATTCCGTGTATTAGTGATATCTTATGATGTTTCTTTTTCTGTGTGACTTATTTCACTTAGAATCATCGTAACTGAATCCACTCATTATGCTGCTACGGGCCTGATGACATAGATTTCATTGCTGAGTGATATTGCATTGTACGTAAGTACCACAACTTCTTTATCCATTTTTCGCTTTCTGTGATATTGAACTTGTACCGTAAACGAGGTTCTTGTAAACAGAGCCGTCCCAAACTTTGGGGTGGCTGTGTCTTTTTGATTTTAATTTCCCTAAGCTATAGGACCATAAGTGGAAGTGCCCTAGGCTCTGTTGCTTTGTTTTTTGGATGTTTCAGGAAACACCATACACTTCTCCAGAGTGGCTGCTGGCAATTTACATCCCGCCCATCAGCATAACAAGGCTCCCAGTTCTCCATGGCCTGTCCTGCCTTTCTGGATTTTACACTTTTTTCAGATGGCCCTTTTGACCGGGGGGCAGTGAGACTTCATTGTAGTGCAGATTTCCTTTGCAAGCTTGCTTGGTTGGCCAAAAAGGGCGTATGCGTTTTTTCCTGAATATATTCAGGAAAAAACGCATACGCCCTTTTTGGCCAAGTGCATCATTGTGGACGTTCTGCCTCTTTTCCTATGCTTTACATGCAATTCCAGTCTACCTCCTGAAATCGGTTTCCTGCAATTCTGCCCTGCTTTCAACTCCTCTTGGCATCCTAATTCAATATATTTTTGGAAGATAGCTGTCATTTATAACTCTGCAGGTTTGTGAATTACAGTGCCCCTGAGCTCCTTTCTTCAACTCGCTTTCTTGTGAGCTGGCCGCAACACCGCAGGATTGCTTCAGGCCCTAGTTTGGTTCCGGCACGGCATGCTGAGCCTTTGGTTAATTCCTCTTCCTGGTGGGAAATGAGAGTTAAATTGGCCCGTCCGGACACCTCCACCTAATCTCTCATTGGTTCTCCCTATTCCTGTTCATCTTCCGCAGAAATTGCTAACTGGGCCAAACAGGAGGTTAAAGGCACTGACTCTCCAAGTGGGGAGAGTGTTAGTAAAGCGTCTGGAATGTTGCACCCGAGTACCAGGGGACAAAAACTGAGACACATTTGAACAAGTTTTCCGACCACATGGTGGATCATACTCTGGGTTCCACATGCATGTTTTATCTGAAGGAAGAATCCCTTAAACATGGAGAGTTGAGACCCATGGAATGGGTACCATGCAATATGACTTCAAAGGGTCTGCATTTGCTCACCGAACCTCATCAATCCTATCACTGCTGCGTTTATGCCGCTGTACACACACTTGATACTCTTTCGGAGACATATAAATCCATAGGTTTTAAGATTCTTACTAGTCAGGTAGATTCTTACTAGTCAGGTATATTCTTAGGCGTTTAATATGGGGTGTTGAGTCCACTTCGTTGAGCAAGTAGTAGCTCTTGTCTATTACATATTTGGCTTATGGAACGGTATCTGTGCTCATTTCAATCTCTGGTTTTATGCAGCACCCCAACTCACCCGTCCCCTTAAGCAAGCATAAGTTGGTTTTCTACATTTGACACCCTGTTCTGTTTTGTAATTCAGTTCTTGTGTAGCCAAGTTTACATTCCGTGTATTAGTGATATCTTATGATGTTTCTTTTTCTGTGTGACTAATTTCACTTAGAATCATCGTACCTGAATCCACTCATTATGCTGCTACGGGCCTGATGACATAGATTTCATTGCTGAGTGATATTGCATTGTACGTAAGTACCACAATTTCTTTATCCATTTTTCGCTTTCTGTGATATTGAACTTGTACCGTAAACGAGGTTCTTGTAAACAGAGCCGTCCCAAACTTTGGGGTGGCTGTGTCTTTTTGATTTTAATTTCCCTAAGCTATAGGACCATAAGTGGAAGTGCCCTAGGCTCTGTTGCTTTGTTTTTTGGATGTTTCAGGAAACACCATACACTTCTCCAGAGTGGCTGCTGGCAATTTACATCCCGCCCATCAGCATAACTAGGCTCCCAGTTCTCCATGGCCTGTCCTGCCTTTCTGGATTTTACACTTTTTTCAGATGGCCCTTTTGACCGGGGGGCAGTGAGACTTCATTGTAGTGCAGATTTCCTTTGCAAGCTTGCTTGGTTGGCCAAAAAGGGCGTATGCGTTTTTTCCTGAATATATTTTCCTGAATATATTTTCCTGAATATATTCAGGAAAAAACGCATACGCCCTTTTTGGCCAAGTGCATCATTGTGGACGTTCTGCCTCTTTTCCTATGCTTTACATGCAATTCCAGTCTACCTCCTGAAATCGGTTTCCTGCAATTCTGCCCTGCTTTCAACTCCTCTTGGCATCCTAATTCAATATATTTTTGGAAGATAGCTGTCATTTATAACTCTGCAGGTTTGTGAATTACAGTGCCCCTGAGCTCCTTTCTTCAACTCGCTTTCTTGTGAGCTGGCCACAACACCGCAGGATTGCTTCAGGCCCTAGTTTGGTTCCGGCATGGCATGCTGAGCCTTTGGTTAATTCCTCTTCCTGGTGGGAAATGAGAGTTAAATTTGCCCGTCCGGACACCTCCACCTAGTCTCTCATTGGTTCTCCCTATTCCTGTTCATTTTCCACAGAAATTGCAAACTGGGCCAAACAGGAGGTTAAAGGCACTGACTCTCCAAGTGGGGAGAGTGTTAGTAAAGCGTCTGGAATGTTGCACCCGAGTACCATGAAACGAAAATTGAGACACATTGGAACACGTTTTCCGATCACACGGTGGATCATACTCTGGGTTCCACATGCATGTTTTAGCTGAAGGAAGAATCCCTTAAACAGGGAGAGTTGAGACCCATGGAATGGGTACCATGCAATATGACTTCAAAGGGTCTGCATTTGCTCACCGAACCTCAGCAATCCTATCACTGCTGCGTTTATGCCACTGTACACACGCTTGATTCTCTTTCGGAGACATATAAATCCATAGGTTTTAAGATTCTTACTAGTCAGGTAGATTCTTACTAGTCAGGTATATTCTTAGGCGTTTAATATGGGGTGTTGAGTCCACTTCGTTGAGCAAGGAGTAGCTCTTGTCTATTACATATTTGGCTTATGGAACGGTATCTGTGCTCATTTCAATCTCTGGTTTTATGCAGCACCCCAACTCACCCGTCCCCTTAAGCAAGCATAAGTTGGTTTTCTACATTTGACACCCTGTTCTGTTTTGTAATTCAGTTCTTGTGTAGCCAAGTTTACATTCCGTGTATTAGTGATATCTTATGATGTTTCTTTTTCTGTGTGACTAATTTCACTTAGAATCATCGTACCTGAATCCACTCATTATGCTGCTACGGGCCTGATGACATAGATTTCATTGCTGAGTGATATTGCATTGTACGTAAGTACCACAGTTTCTTTATCCATTTTTCGCTTTCTGTGATATTGAACTTGTACCGTAAACGAGGTTCTTGTAAACAGAGCCGTCCCAAACTTTGGGGTGGCTGTGTCTTTTTGATTTTAATTTCCCTAAGCTATAGGACCATAAGTGGAAGTGCCCTAGGCTCTGTTGCTTTGTTTTTTGGATGTTTCAGGAAACACCATACACTTCTCCAGAGTGGCTGCTGGCAATTTACATCCCGCCCATCAGCATAACTAGGCTCCCAGTTCTCCATGGCCTGTCCTGCCTTTCTGGATTTTACACTTTTTTCAGATGGCCCTTTTGACCGGGGGGCAGTGAGACTTCATTGTAGTGCAGATTTCCTTTGCAAGCTTGCTTGGTTGGCCAAAAAGGGCGTATGCGTTTTTTCCTGAATATATTCAGGAAAAAACGCATACGCCCTTTTTGGCCAAGTGCATCATTGTGGACGTTCTGCCTCTTTTCCTATGCTTTACATGCAATTCCAGTCTACCTCCTGAAATCGGTTTCCTGCAATTCTGCCCCGCTTTCAACTCCTCTTGGCATCCTAATTCAATATATTTTTGGAAGATAGCTGTCATTTATAACTCTGCAGGTTTGTGAATTACAGTGCCCCTGAGCTCCTTTCTTCAACTCGCTTTCTTGTGAGCTGGCCGCAACACCGCAGGATTGCTTCAGGCCCTAGTTTGGTTCCGGCACGGCATGCTGAGCCTTTGGTTAATTCCTCTTCCTGGTGGGAAATGAGAGTTAAATTGGCCCGTCCGGACACCTCCACCTAGTCTCTCATTGGTTCTCCCAATTCCTGTTCATTTTCCACAGAAATTGCAAACTGGGCCAAACAGGAGGTTAAAGGCACTGACTCTCCAAGTGGGGAGAGTGTTAGTAAAGCGTCTGGAATGTTGCAACCGAGTACCAGGGGACGAAAACTGAGACACATTTGAACACGTTTCCCGATCACACGGTGGATCATACTCTGGGTTCCACATGCATGTTTTAGCTGAAGGAAGAATCCATTAAACCTGGAGAGTTGAGACCCATGGAATGGGTACCATGCAATATGACTTCAAAGGGTCTGCATTTGCTCACCGAACCTCAGCAATCCTATCACTGCTGCGTTTATGCCGCTGTACACACGCTTGATTCTCTTTCGGAGACATATAAATCCATAGGTTTTAAGATTCTTACTAGTCAGGTAGATTCTTAGGCGTTTAATATGGAGTGTTGAGTCCACTTCGTTGAGCAAGGAGTAGCTCTTGTCTATTACATATTTGGCTTATGGAACGGTATCTGTGCTCATTTCAATCTCTGGTTTTATGCAGCACCCCAACTCACCCGTCCCCTTAAGCAAGCATAAGTTGGTTTTCTACATTTGACACCCTGTTCTGTTTTGTAATTCAGTTCTTGTGTAGCCAAGTTTACATTCCGTGTATTAGTGATATCTTATGATGTTTCTTTTTCTGTGTGACTAATTTCACTTAGAATCATCGTACCTGAATCCACTCATTATGCTGCTACGGGCCTGATGACATAGATTTCATTGCTGAGTGATATTGCATTGTACGTAAGTACCACAATTTCTTTATCCATTTTTCGCTTTCTGTGATATTGAACTTGTACCGTAAACGAGGTTCTTGTAAACAGAGCCGTCCCAAACTTTGGGGTGGCTGTGTCTTTTTGATTTTAATTTCCCTAAGCTATAGGACCATAAGTGGAAGTGCCCTAGGCTCTGTTGCTTTGTTTTTTGGATGTTTCAGGAAACACCATACACTTCTCCAGAGTGGCTGCTGGCAATTTACATCCCGCCCATCAGCATAACTAGGCTCCCAGTTCTCCATGGCCTGTCCTGCCTTTCTGGATTTTACACTTTTTTCAGATGGCCCTTTTGACCGGGGGGCAGTGAGACTTCATTGTAGTGCAGATTTCCTTTGCAAGCTTGCTTGGTTGGCCAAAAAGGGCGTATGCGTTTTTTCCTGAATATATTTTCCTGAATATATTTTCCTGAATATATTCAGGAAAAAACGCATACGCCCTTTTTGGCCAAGTGCATCATTGTGGACGTTCTGCCTCTTTTCCTATGCTTTACATGCAATTCCAGTCTACCTCCTGAAATCGGTTTCCTGCAATTCTGCCCTGCTTTCAACTCCTCTTGGCATCCTAATTCAATATATTTTTGGAAGATAGCTGTCATTTATAACTCTGCAGGTTTGTGAATTACAGTGCCACTGAGCTCCTTTCTTCAACTCGCTTTCTTGTGAGCTGGCCGCAACACCGCAGGATTGCTTCAGGCCCTAGTTTGGTTCCGGCACGGCATGCTGAGCCTTTGGTTAATTCCTCTTCCTGGTGGGAAATGAGAGTTAAATTTGCCCGTCCGGACACCTCCACCTAGTCTCTCATTGGTTCTCCCTATTCCTGTTCATTTTCCACAGAAATTGCAAACTGGGCCAAACAGGAGGTTAAAGGCACTGACTCTCCAAGTGGGGAGAGTGTTAGTAAAGCGTCTGGAATGTTGCACCCGAGTACCATGAAACGAAAATTGAGACACATTGGAACACGTTTTCCGATCACACGGTGGATCATACTCTGGGTTCCACATGCATGTTTTAGCTGAAGGAAGAATCCCTTAAACAGGGAGAGTTGAGACCCATGGAATGGGTACCATGCAATATGACTTCAAAGGGTCTGCATTTGCTCACCGAACCTCAGCAATCCTATCACTGCTGCGTTTATGCCACTGTACACACGCTTGATTCTCTTTCGGAGACATATAAATCCATAGGTTTTAAGATTCTTACTAGTCAGGTAGATTCTTACTAGTCAGGTATATTCTTAGGCGTTTAATATGGGGTGTTGAGTCCACTTCGTTGAGCAAGGAGTAGCTCTTGTCTATTACATATTTGGCTTATGGAACGGTATCTGTGCTCATTTCAATCTCTGGTTTTATGCAGCACCCCAACTCACCCGTCCCCTTAAGCAAGCATAAGTTGGTTTTCTACATTTGACACCCTGTTCTGTTTTGTAATTCAGTTCTTGTGTAGCCAAGTTTACATTCCGTGTATTAGTTATATCTTATGATGTTTCTTTTTCTGTGTGACTAATTTCACTTAGAATCATCGTACCTGAATCCACTCATTATGCTGCTACGGGCCTGATGACATAGATTTCATTGCTGAGTGATATTGCATTGTACGTAAGTACCACAGTTTCTTTATCCATTTTTCGCTTTCTGTGATATTGAACTTGTACCGTAAACGAGGTTCTTGTAAACAGAGCTGTCCCATACTTTGGGGTGGCTGTGTCTTTTTGATTTTAATTTCCCTAAGCTATAGGACCATAAGTGGAAGTGCCCTAGGCTCTGTTGCTTTGTTTTTTGGATGTTTCAGGAAACACCATACACTTCTCCAGAGTGGCTGCTGGCAATTTACATCCCGCCCATCAGCATAACTAGGCTCCCAGTTCTCCATGGCCTGTCCTGCCTTTCTGGATTTTACACTTTTTTCAGATGGCCCTTTTGACCGGGGGGCAGTGAGACTTCATTGTAGTGCAGATTTCCTTTGCAAGCTTGCTTGGTTGGCCAAAAAGGGCGTATGCGTTTTTTCCTGAATATATTCAGGAAAATACGCATACGCCCTTTTTGGCCAAGTGCATCATTGTGGACGTTCTGCCGCTTTTCCTATGCTTTACATGCAATTCCAGTCTACCTCCTGAAATCGGTTTCCTGCAATTCTGCCCTGCTTTCAACTCCTCTTGGCATCCTAATTCAATATATTTTTGGAAGATAGCTGTCATTTATAACTCTGCAGGTTTGTGAATTACAGTGCCCCTGAGCTCCTTTCTTCAACTCGCTTTCTTGTGAGCTGGCCGCAACACCGCAGGATTGCTTCAGGCCCTAGTTTGGTTCCGGCACGGCATGCTGAGCCTTTGGTTAATTCCTCTTCCTGGTGGGAAATGAGAGTTAAATTTGCCCGTCCGGACACCTCCACCTAGTCTCTCATTGGTTCTCCCAATTCCTGTTCATTTTCCACAGAAATTGCAAACTGGGCCAAACAGGAGGTTAAAGGCACTGACTCTCCAAGTGGGGAGAGTGTTAGTAAAGCGTCTGGAATGTTGCAACCGAGTACCAGGGGACGAAAACTGAGACACATTTGAACACGTTTCCCGATCACACGGTGGATCATACTCTGGGTTCCACATGCATGTTTTAGCTGAAGGAAGAATCCATTAAACCTGGAGAGTTGAGACCCATGGAATGGGTACCATGCAATATGACTTCAAAGGGTCTGCATTTGCTCACCGAACCTCAGCAATCCTATCACTGCTGCGTTTATGCCGCTGTACACACGCTTGATTCTCTTTCGGAGACATATAAATCCATAGGTTTTAAGATTCTTACTAGTCAGGTAGATTCTTAGGCGTTTAATATGGAGTGTTGAGTCCACTTCGTTGAGCAAGGAGTAGCTCTTGTCTATTACATATTTGGCTTATGGAACGGTATCTGTGCTCATTTCAATCTCTGGTTTTATGCAGCACCCCAACTCACCCGTCCCCTTAAGCAAGCATAAGTTGGTTTTCTACATTTGACACCCTGTTCTGTTTTGTAATTCAGTTCTTGTGTAGCCAAGTTTACATTCCGTGTATTAGTGATATCTTATGATGTTTCTTTTCTGTGTGACTAATTTCACTTAGAATCATCGTACTTGAATCCACTCATTATGCTGCTACGGGCCTGATGACATAGATTTCATTGCTGAGTGATATTGCATTGTACGTAAGTACCACAATTTCTTTATCCATTTTTCGCTTTCTGTGATATTGAACTTGTACTGTAAACGAGGTTCTTGTAAACAGAGCCGTCCCAAACTTTGGGGTGGCTGTGTCTTTTTGATTTTAATTTCCCTAAGCTATAGGACCATAAGTGGAAGTGCCCTAGGCTCTGTTGCTTTGTTTTTTGGATGTTTCAGGAAACACCATACACTTCTCCAGAGTGGCTGCTGGCAATTTACATCCCACCCATCAGCATAACTAGGCTCCCAGTTCTCCATGGCCTGTCCTGCCTTTCTGGATTTTACACTTTTTTCAGATGGCCCTTTTGACCGGGGGGCAGTGAGACTTCATTGTAGTGCAGATTTCCTTTGCAAGCTTGCTTGGTTGGCCAAAAAGGGCGTATGCGTTTTTTCCTGATTCAGGAAAAAACGCATACGCCCTTTTTGGCCAAGTGCATCATTGTGGACGTTCTGCCTCTTTTCCTATGCTTTACATGCAATTCCAGTCTACCTCCTGAAATCGGTTTCCTGCAATTCTGCCCCCCTTTCAACTCCTCTTGGCAGCCTTACTTCAATATATTTTTGGAAGATAGCTGTCATTTGTAACTCTGCAGGTTTGTGAATTACAGTGCCCCTGAGCTCCTTTCTTCAACTCGCTTTCTTGTGAGCTGGCCGCAACACCGCAGGATTGCTTCTGGTCCTAGTGTGGTTCCGGCATGGCACACTGAGCCTTTGGTTAATTCCTCTTCCTGGTGGGAAAAGAGAGTTAAATTTGCCCGTCCGGACACCTCCACCTAGTCTCTCATTGGTTCTCCCTATTACTGTTCATTTTCCACAGTAATTGCAAACTGGGCCAAACAGGAGGTTTAAGGCACTGACTCTCCAAGTGGGGAGAGTGTTAGTAAAGCGTCTGGAATGTTGCACCCGAGTACCAGGGGACGAAAACTGAGACACATTTGAAAACGTTTCCCGATCACACGGTGCATCATACTCTGGGTTCCACATGCATGTTTTAGATGAAGGAAGAATCCCTTAAACCTGGAGAGTTGAGACCCATGGAATGGGTACCATGCAATATGACTTCAAAGGGTCTGCATTTGCTCACCGAACCTCAGCAATCCTATCACTGCTGCGTTTATGCCACTGTACACACGCTTGATTCTCTTTCGGAGACATATAAATCCATAGGTTTTAAGATTCTTACTAGTCAGGTAGATTCTTACTAGTCAGGTATATTTTTAGGCGTTTAATATGGGGTGTTGAGTCCACTTCGTTGAGCAAGTAGTAGCTCTTGTCTATTACATATTTGGCTTATGGAACGGTATCTGTGCTCATTTCAATCTCTGGTTTTATGCAGCACCCCAAATCACCCGTCCCCTTAAGCAAGCATAAGTTGGTTTTCTACATTTGACACCCTGTTCTGTTTTGTAATTCAGTGCTTGTGTAGCCAAGTTTACATTCCGTGTATTAGTGATATCTTATGATGTTTCTTTTTCTGTGTGACTAATTTCACTTAGAATCATCGTACCTGAATCCACTCATTATGCTGCTACGGGCCTGATGACATAGATTTCATTGCTGAGTGATATTGCATTGTACGTAAGTACCACAGTTTCTTTATCCATTTTTCGCTTTCTGTGATATTGAACTTGTACCGTAAACGAGGTTCTTGTAAACAGAGCTGTCCCAAACTTTGGGGTGGCTGTGTCTTTTTGATTTTAATTTCCCTAAGCTATAGGACCATAAGTGGAAGTGCCCTAGGCTCTGTTGCTTTGTTTTTTGGATGTTTCAGGAAACACCATACACTTCTCCAGAGTGGCTGCTGGCAATTTACATCCCGCCCATCAGCATAACTAGGCTCCCAGTTCTCCATGGCCTGTCCTGCCTTTCTGGATTTTACACTTTTTTCAGATGGCCCTTTTGACCGGGGGGCAGTGAGACTTCATTGTAGTGCAGATTTCCTTTGCAAGCTTGCTTGGTTGGCCAAAAAGGGCGTATGCGTTTTTTCCTGATTCAGGAAAAAACGCATACGCCCTTTTTGGCCAAGTGCATCATTGTGGACGTTCTGCCTCTTTTCCTATGCTTTACATGCAATTCCAGTCTACCTCCTGAAATCGGTTTCCTGCAATTCTGCCCTGCTTTCAACTCCTCTTGGCATCCTAATTCAATATATTTTTGGAAGATAGCTGTCATTTATAACTCTGCAGGTTTGTGAATTACAGTGCCCCTGAGCTCCTTTCTTCAACTCGCTTTCTTGTGAGCTGGCCGCAACACCGCAGGATTGCTTCAGGCCCTAGTTTGGTTCCGGCACGGCATGCTGAGCCTTTGGTTAATTCCTCTTCCTGGTGGGAAATGAGAGTTAAATTTGCCCGTCCGGACACCTCCACCTAGTCTCTCATTGGTTCTCCCAATTCCTGTTCATTTTCCACAGAAATTGCAAACTGGGCCAAACAGGAGGTTAAAGGCACTGACTCTCCAAGTGGGGAGAGTGTTAGTAAAGCGTCTGGAATGTTGCAACCGAGTACCAGGGGACGAAAACTGAGACACATTTGAACACGTTTCCCGATCACACGGTGGATCATACTCTGGGTTCCACATGCATGTTTTAGCTGAAGGAAGAATCCATTAAACCTGGAGAGTTGAGACCCATGGAATGGGTACCATGCAATATGACTTCAAAGGGTCTGCATTTGCTCACCGAACCTCAGCAATCCTATCACTGCTGCGTTTATGCCGCTGTACACACGCTTGATTCTCTTTCGGAGACATATAAATCCATAGGTTTTAAGATTCTTACTAGTCAGGTAGATTCTTAGGCGTTTAATATGGGGTGTTGAGTCCACTTCGTTGAGCAAGGAGTAGCTCTTGTCTATTACATATTTGGCTTATGGAACGGTATCTGTGCTCATTTCAATCTCTGGTTTTATGCAGCACCCCAACTCACCCGTCCCCTTAAGCAAGCATAAGTTGGTTTTCTACATTTGACACCCTGTTCTGTTTTGTAATTCAGTTCTTGTGTAGCCAAGTTTACATTCCGTGTATTAGTGATATCTTATGATGTTTCTTTTTCTGTGTGACTAATTTCACTTAGAATCATCGTACCTGAATCCACTCATTATGCTGCTACGGGCCTGATGACATAGATTTCATTGCTGAGTGATATTGCATTGTACGTAAGTACCACAATTTCTTTATCCATTTTTCGCTTTCTGTGATATTGAACTTGTACTGTAAACGAGGTTCTTGTAAACAGAGCCGTCCCAAACTTTGGGGTGGCTGTGTCTTTTTGATTTTAATTTCCCTAAGCTATAGGACCATAAGTGGAAGTGCCCTAGGCTCTGTTGCTTTGTTTTTTGGATGTTTCAGGAAACACCATACACTTCTCCAGAGTGGCTGCTGGCAATTTACATCCCACCCATCAGCATAACTAGGCTCCCAGTTCTCCATGGCCTGTCCTGCCTTTCTGGATTTTACACTTTTTTCAGATGGCCCTTTTGACCGGGGGGCAGTGAGACTTCATTGTAGTGCAGATTTCCTTTGCAAGCTTGCTTGGTTGGCCAAAAAGGGCGTATGCGTTTTTTCCTGAATATATTTTCCTGAATATATTTTCCTGAATATATTCAGGAAAAAACGCATACGCCCTTTTTAGCCAAGTGCATCATTGTGGACGTTCTGCCTCTTTTCCTATGCTTTACATGCAATTCCAGTCTACCTCCTGAAATCGGTTTCCTGCAATTCTGCCCTGCTTTCAACTCCTCTTGGCATCCTAATTCAATATATTTTTGGAAGATAGCTGTCATTTATAACTCTGCAGGTTTGTGAATTACAGTGCCCCTGAGCTCCTTTCTTCAACTCGCTTTCTTGTGAGCTGGCCGCAACACCGCAGGATTGCTTCAGGCCCTAGTTTGGTTCCGGCACGGCATGCTGAGCCTTTGGTTAATTCCTCTTCCTGGTGGGAAATGAGAGTTAAATTTGCCCGTCCGGACACCTCCACCTAGTCTCTCATTGGTTCTCCCTATTCCTGTTCATTTTCCACAGAAATTGCAAACTGGGCCAAACAGGAGGTTAAAGGCACTGACTCTCCAAGTGGGGAGAGTGTTAGTAAAGCGTCTGGAATGTTGCACCCGAGTACCATGAAACGAAAATTGAGACACATTGGAACACGTTTTCCGATCACACGGTGGATCATACTCTGGGTTCCACATGCATGTTTTAGCTGAAGGAAGAATCCCTTAATCAGGGAGAGTTGAGACCCATGGAATGGGTACCATGCAATATGACTTCAAAGGGTCTGCATTTGCTCACCGAACCTCAGCAATCCTATCACTGCTGCGTTTATGCCACTGTACACACGCTTGATTCTCTTTCGGAGACATATAAATCCATAGGTTTTAAGATTCTTACTAGTCAGGTAGATTCTTACTAGTCAGGTATATTCTTAGGCGTTTAATATGGGGTGTTGAGTCCACTTCGTTGAGCAAGGAGTAGCTCTTGTCTATTACATATTTGGCTTATGGAACGGTATCTGTGCTAATTTCAATCTCTGGTTTTATGCAGCACCCCAACTCACCCGTCCCCTTAAGCAAGCATAAGTTGGTTTTCTACATTTGACACCCTGTTCTGTTTTGTAATTCAGTTCTTGTGTAGCCAAGTTTACATTCCGTGTATTAGTGATATCTTATGATGTTTCTTTTTCTGTGTGACTAATTTCACTTAGAATCATCGTACCTGAATCCACTCATTATGCTGCTACGGGCCTGATGACATAGATTTCATTGCTGAGTGATATTGCATTGTACGTAAGTACCACAGTTTCTTTATCCATTTTTCGCTTTCTGTGATATTGAACTTGTACCGTAAACGAGGTTCTTGTAAACAGAGCTGTCCCAAACTTTGGGGTGGCTGTGTCTTTTTGATTTTAATTTCCCTAAGCTATAGGACCATAAGTGGAAGTGCCCTAGGCTCTGTTGCTTTGTTTTTTGGATGTTTCAGGAAACACCATACACTTCTCCAGAGTGGCTGCTGGCAATTTACATCCCGCCCATCAGCATAACTAGGCTCCCAGTTCTCCATGGCCTGTCCTGCCTTTCTGGATTTTACACTTTTTTCAGATGGCCCTTTTGACCGGGGGGCAGTGAGACTTCATTGTAGTGCAGATTTCCTTTGCAAGCTTGCTTGGTTGGCCAAAAAGGGCGTATGCGTTTTTTCCTGAATATATTCAGGAAAATACGCATACGCCCTTTTTGGCCAAGTGCATCATTGTGGACGTTCTGCCTCTTTTCCTATGCTTTACATGCAATTCCAGTCTACCTCCTGAAATCGGTTTCCTGCAATTCTGCCCTGCTTTCAACTCCTCTTGGCATCCTAATTCAATATATTTTTGGAAGATAGCTGTCATTTATAACTCTGCAGGTTTGTGAATTACAGTGCCCCTGAGCTCCTTTCTTCAACTCGCTTTCTTGTGAGCTGGCCGCAACACCGCAGGATTGCTTCAGGCCCTAGTTTGGTTCCGGCACGGCATGCTGAGCCTTTGGTTAATTCCTCTTCCTGGTGGGAAATGAGAGTTAAATTTGCCCGTCCGGACACCTCCACCTAGTCTCTCATTGGTTCTCCCAATTCCTGTTCATTTTCCACAGAAATTGCAAACTGGGCCAAACAGGAGGTTAAAGGCACTGACTCTCCAAGTGGGGAGAGTGTTAGTAAAGCGTCTGGAATGTTGCACCCGAGTACCAGGGGACGAAAACTGAGACACATTTGAACACGTTTCCCGATCACACGGTGGATCATACTCTGGGTTCCACATGCATGTTTTAGCTGAAGGAAGAATCCATTAAACCTGGAGAGTTGAGACCCATGGAATGGGTACCATGCAATATGACTTCAAAGGGTCTGCATTTGCTCACCGAACCTCAGCAATCCTATCACTGCTGCGTTTATGCCGCTGTACACACGCTTGATTCTCTTTCGGAGACATATAAATCCATAGGTTTTAAGATTCTTACTAGTCAGGTAGATTCTTAGGCGTTTAATATGGAGTGTTGAGTCCACTTCGTTGAGCAAGGAGTAGCTCTTGTCTATTACATATTTGGCTTATGGAACGGTATCTGTGCTCATTTCAATCTCTGGTTTTATGCAGCACCCCAACTCACCCGTCCCCTTAAGCAAGCATAAGTTGGTTTTCTACATTTGACACCCTGTTCTGTTTTGTAATTCAGTTCTTGTGTAGCCAAGTTTACATTCCGTGTATTAGTGATATCTTATGATGTTTCTTTTCTGTGTGACTAATTTCACTTAGAATCATCGTACTTGAATCCACTCATTATGCTGCTACGGGCCTGATGACATAGATTTCATTGCTGAGTGATATTGCATTGTACGTAAGTACCACAATTTCTTTATCCATTTTTCGCTTTCTGTGATATTGAACTTGTACTGTAAACGAGGTTCTTGTAAACAGAGCCGTCCCAAACTTTGGGGTGGCTGTGTCTTTTTGATTTTAATTTCCCTAAGCTATAGGACCATAAGTGGAAGTGCCCTAGGCTCTGTTGCTTTGTTTTTTGGATGTTTCAGGAAACACCATACACTTCTCCAGAGTGGCTGCTGGCAATTTACATCCCACCCATCAGCATAACTAGGCTCCCAGTTCTCCATGGCCTGTCCTGCCTTTCTGGATTTTACACTTTTTTCAGATGGCCCTTTTGACCGGGGGGCAGTGAGACTTCATTGTAGTGCAGATTTCCTTTGCAAGCTTGCTTGGTTGGCCAAAAAGGGCGTATGCGTTTTTTCCTGATTCAGGAAAAAACGCATACGCCCTTTTTGGCCAAGTGCATCATTGTGGACGTTCTGCCTCTTTTCCTATGCTTTACATGCAATTCCAGTCTACCTCCTGAAATCGGTTTCCTGCAATTCTGCCCCCCTTTCAACTCCTCTTGGCAGCCTTACTTCAATATATTTTTGGAAGATAGCTGTCATTTGTAACTCTGCAGGTTTGTGAATTACAGTGCCCCTGAGCTCCTTTCTTCAACTCGCTTTCTTGTGAGCTGGCCGCAACACCGCAGGATTGCTTCTGGTCCTAGTGTGGTTCCGGCATGGCACACTGAGCCTTTGGTTAATTCCTCTTCCTGGTGGGAAAAGAGAGTTAAATTTGCCCGTCCGGACACCTCCACCTAGTCTCTCATTGGTTCTCCCTATTACTGTTCATTTTCCACAGTAATTGCAAACTGGGCCAAACAGGAGGTTTAAGGCACTGACTCTCCAAGTGGGGAGAGTGTTAGTAAAGCGTCTGGAATGTTGCACCCGAGTACCAGGGGACGAAAACTGAGACACATTTGAAAACGTTTCCCGATCACACGGTGCATCATACTCTGGGTTCCACATGCATGTTTTAGATGAAGGAAGAATCCCTTAAACCTGGAGAGTTGAGACCCATGGAATGGGTACCATGCAATATGACTTCAAAGGGTCTGCATTTGCTCACCGAACCTCAGCAATCCTATCACTGCTGCGTTTATGCCACTGTACACACGCTTGATTCTCTTTCGGAGACATATAAATCCATAGGTTTTAAGATTCTTACTAGTCAGGTAGATTCTTACTAGTCAGGTATATTTTTAGGCGTTTAATATGGGGTGTTGAGTCCACTTCGTTGAGCAAGTAGTAGCTCTTGTCTATTACATATTTGGCTTATGGAACGGTATCTGTGCTCATTTCAATCTCTGGTTTTATGCAGCACCCCAAATCACCCGTCCCCTTAAGCAAGCATAAGTTGGTTTTCTACATTTGACACCCTGTTCTGTTTTGTAATTCAGTGCTTGTGTAGCCAAGTTTACATTCCGTGTATTAGTGATATCTTATGATGTTTCTTTTTCTGTGTGACTAATTTCACTTAGAATCATCGTACCTGAATCCACTCATTATGCTGCTACGGGCCTGATGACATAGATTTCATTGCTGAGTGATATTGCATTGTACGTAAGTACCACAGTTTCTTTATCCATTTTTCGCTTTCTGTGATATTGAACTTGTACCGTAAACGAGGTTCTTGTAAACAGAGCTGTCCCAAACTTTGGGGTGGCTGTGTCTTTTTGATTTTAATTTCCCTAAGCTATAGGACCATAAGTGGAAGTGCCCTAGGCTCTGTTGCTTTGTTTTTTGGATGTTTCAGGAAACACCATACACTTCTCCAGAGTGGCTGCTGGCAATTTACATCCCGCCCATCAGCATAACTAGGCTCCCAGTTCTCCATGGCCTGTCCTGCCTTTCTGGATTTTACACTTTTTTCAGATGGCCCTTTTGACCGGGGGGCAGTGAGACTTCATTGTAGTGCAGATTTCCTTTGCAAGCTTGCTTGGTTGGCCAAAAAGGGCGTATGCGTTTTTTCCTGATTCAGGAAAAAACGCATACGCCCTTTTTGGCCAAGTGCATCATTGTGGACGTTCTGCCTCTTTTCCTATGCTTTACATGCAATTCCAGTCTACCTCCTGAAATCGGTTTCCTGCAATTCTGCCCTGCTTTCAACTCCTCTTGGCATCCTAATTCAATATATTTTTGGAAGATAGCTGTCATTTATAACTCTGCAGGTTTGTGAATTACAGTGCCCCTGAGCTCCTTTCTTCAACTCGCTTTCTTGTGAGCTGGCCGCAACACCGCAGGATTGCTTCAGGCCCTAGTTTGGTTCCGGCACGGCATGCTGAGCCTTTGGTTAATTCCTCTTCCTGGTGGGAAATGAGAGTTAAATTTGCCCGTCCGGACACCTCCACCTAGTCTCTCATTGGTTCTCCCAATTCCTGTTCATTTTCCACAGAAATTGCAAACTGGGCCAAACAGGAGGTTAAAGGCACTGACTCTCCAAGTGGGGAGAGTGTTAGTAAAGCGTCTGGAATGTTGCAACCGAGTACCAGGGGACGAAAACTGAGACACATTTGAACACGTTTCCCGATCACACGGTGGATCATACTCTGGGTTCCACATGCATGTTTTAGCTGAAGGAAGAATCCATTAAACCTGGAGAGTTGAGACCCATGGAATGGGTACCATGCAATATGACTTCAAAGGGTCTGCATTTGCTCACCGAACCTCAGCAATCCTATCACTGCTGCGTTTATGCCGCTGTACACACGCTTGATTCTCTTTCGGAGACATATAAATCCATAGGTTTTAAGATTCTTACTAGTCAGGTAGATTCTTAGGCGTTTAATATGGGGTGTTGAGTCCACTTCGTTGAGCAAGGAGTAGCTCTTGTCTATTACATATTTGGCTTATGGAACGGTATCTGTGCTCATTTCAATCTCTGGTTTTATGCAGCACCCCAACTCACCCGTCCCCTTAAGCAAGCATAAGTTGGTTTTCTACATTTGACACCCTGTTCTGTTTTGTAATTCAGTTCTTGTGTAGCCAAGTTTACATTCCGTGTATTAGTGATATCTTATGATGTTTCTTTTTCTGTGTGACTAATTTCACTTAGAATCATCGTACCTGAATCCACTCATTATGCTGCTACGGGCCTGATGACATAGATTTCATTGCTGAGTGATATTGCATTGTACGTAAGTACCACAATTTCTTTATCCATTTTTCGCTTTCTGTGATATTGAACTTGTACTGTAAACGAGGTTCTTGTAAACAGAGCCGTCCCAAACTTTGGGGTGGCTGTGTCTTTTTGATTTTAATTTCCCTAAGCTATAGGACCATAAGTGGAAGTGCCCTAGGCTCTGTTGCTTTGTTTTTTGGATGTTTCAGGAAACACCATACACTTCTCCAGAGTGGCTGCTGGCAATTTACATCCCACCCATCAGCATAACTAGGCTCCCAGTTCTCCATGGCCTGTCCTGCCTTTCTGGATTTTACACTTTTTTCAGATGGCCCTTTTGACCGGGGGGCAGTGAGACTTCATTGTAGTGCAGATTTCCTTTGCAAGCTTGCTTGGTTGGCCAAAAAGGGCGTATGCGTTTTTTCCTGAATATATTTTCCTGAATATATTTTCCTGAATATATTCAGGAAAAAACGCATACGCCCTTTTTAGCCAAGTGCATCATTGTGGACGTTCTGCCTCTTTTCCTATGCTTTACATGCAATTCCAGTCTACCTCCTGAAATCGGTTTCCTGCAATTCTGCCCTGCTTTCAACTCCTCTTGGCATCCTAATTCAATATATTTTTGGAAGATAGCTGTCATTTATAACTCTGCAGGTTTGTGAATTACAGTGCCCCTGAGCTCCTTTCTTCAACTCGCTTTCTTGTGAGCTGGCCGCAACACCGCAGGATTGCTTCAGGCCCTAGTTTGGTTCCGGCACGGCATGCTGAGCCTTTGGTTAATTCCTCTTCCTGGTGGGAAATGAGAGTTAAATTTGCCCGTCCGGACACCTCCACCTAGTCTCTCATTGGTTCTCCCTATTCCTGTTCATTTTCCACAGAAATTGCAAACTGGGCCAAACAGGAGGTTAAAGGCACTGACTCTCCAAGTGGGGAGAGTGTTAGTAAAGCGTCTGGAATGTTGCACCCGAGTACCATGAAACGAAAATTGAGACACATTGGAACACGTTTTCCGATCACACGGTGGATCATACTCTGGGTTCCACATGCATGTTTTAGCTGAAGGAAGAATCCCTTAATCAGGGAGAGTTGAGACCCATGGAATGGGTACCATGCAATATGACTTCAAAGGGTCTGCATTTGCTCACCGAACCTCAGCAATCCTATCACTGCTGCGTTTATGCCACTGTACACACGCTTGATTCTCTTTCGGAGACATATAAATCCATAGGTTTTAAGATTCTTACTAGTCAGGTAGATTCTTACTAGTCAGGTATATTCTTAGGCGTTTAATATGGGGTGTTGAGTCCACTTCGTTGAGCAAGGAGTAGCTCTTGTCTATTACATATTTGGCTTATGGAACGGTATCTGTGCTCATTTCAATCTCTGGTTTTATGCAGCACCCCAACTCACCCGTCCCCTTAAGCAAGCATAAGTTGGTTTTCTACATTTGACACCCTGTTCTGTTTTGTAATTCAGTTCTTGTGTAGCCAAGTTTACATTCCGTGTATTAGTGATATCTTATGATGTTTCTTTTTCTGTGTGACTAATTTCACTTAGAATCATCGTACCTGAATCCACTCATTATGCTGCTACGGGCCTGATGACATAGATTTCATTGCTGAGTGATATTGCATTGTACGTAAGTACCACAGTTTCTTTATCCATTTTTCGCTTTCTGTGATATTGAACTTGTACCGTAAACGAGGTTCTTGTAAACAGAGCTGTCCCAAACTTTGGGGTGGCTGTGTCTTTTTGATTTTAATTTCCCTAAGCTATAGGACCATAAGTGGAAGTGCCCTAGGCTCTGTTGCTTTGTTTTTTGGATGTTTCAGGAAACACCATACACTTCTCCAGAGTGGCTGCTGGCAATTTACATCCCGCCCATCAGCATAACTAGGCTCCCAGTTCTCCATGGCCTGTCCTGCCTTTCTGGATTTTACACTTTTTTCAGATGGCCCTTTTGACCGGGGGGCAGTGAGACTTCATTGTAGTGCAGATTTCCTTTGCAAGCTTGCTTGGTTGGCCAAAAAGGGCGTATGCGTTTTTTCCTGAATATATTCAGGAAAATACGCATACGCCCTTTTTGGCCAAGTGCATCATTGTGGACGTTCTGCCTCTTTTCCTATGCTTTACATGCAATTCCAGTCTACCTCCTGAAATCGGTTTCCTGCAATTCTGCCCTGCTTTCAACTCCTCTTGGCATCCTAATTCAATATATTTTTGGAAGATAGCTGTCATTTATAACTCTGCAGGTTTGTGAATTACAGTGCCCCTGAGCTCCTTTCTTCAACTCGCTTTCTTGTGAGCTGGCCGCAACACCGCAGGATTGCTTCAGGCCCTAGTTTGGTTCCGGCACGGCATGCTGAGCCTTTGGTTAATTCCTCTTCCTGGTGGGAAATGAGAGTTAAATTTGCCCGTCCGGACACCTCCACCTAGTCTCTCATTGGTTCTCCCAATTCCTGTTCATTTTCCACAGAAATTGCAAACTGGGCCAAACAGGAGGTTAAAGGCACTGACTCTCCAAGTGGGGAGAGTGTTAGTAAAGCGTCTGGAATGTTGCAACCGAGTACCAGGGGACGAAAACTGAGACACATTTGAACACGTTTCCCGATCACACGGTGGATCATACTCTGGGTTCCACATGCATGTTTTAGCTGAAGGAAGAATCCATTAAACCTGGAGAGTTGAGACCCATGGAATGGGTACCATGCAATATGACTTCAAAGGGTCTGCATTTGCTCACCGAACCTCAGCAATCCTATCACTGCTGCGTTTATGCCGCTGTACACACGCTTGATTCTCTTTCGGAGACATATAAATCCATAGGTTTTAAGATTCTTACTAGTCAGGTAGATTCTTAGGCGTTTAATATGGAGTGTTGAGTCCACTTCGTTGAGCAAGGAGTAGCTCTTGTCTATTACATATTTGGCTTATGGAACGGTATCTGTGCTCATTTCAATCTCTGGTTTTATGCAGCACCCCAACTCACCCGTCCCCTTAAGCAAGCATAAGTTGGTTTTCTACATTTGACACCCTGTTCTGTTTTGTAATTCAGTTCTTGTGTAGCCAAGTTTACATTCCGTGTATTAGTGATATCTTATGATGTTTCTTTTCTGTGTGACTAATTTCACTTAGAATCATCGTACCTGAATCCACTCATTATGCTGCTACGGGCCTGATGACATAGATTTCATTGCTGAGTGATATTGCATTGTACGTAAGTACCACAATTTCTTTATCCATTTTTCGCTTTCTGTGATATTGAACTTGTCCCGTAAACGAGGTTCTTGTAAACAGAGCCGTCCCAAACTTTGGGGTGGCTGTGTCTTTTTGATTTTAATTTCCCTAAGCTATAGGACCATAAGTGGAAGTGCCCTAGGCTCTGTTGCTTTGTTTTTTGGATGTTTCAGGAAACACCATACACTTCTCCAGAGTGGCTGCTGGCAATTTACATCCCGCCCATCAGCATAACTAGGCTCCCAGTTCTCCATGGCCTGTCCTGCCTTTCTGGATTTTACACTTTTTTCAGATGGCCCTTTTGACCGGGGGGAAGTGAGACTTCATTGTAGTGCAGATTTCCTTTGCAAGCTTGCTTGTTTGGACAAAAAGGGCGTATGCGTTTTTTCTTGAATATATTCAGGAAAAAACGCATACGCCCTTTTTGGCCAAGTGCATCATTGTGGAAGTTCTGCCTCTTTTCCTATGCTTTACATGCAATTCCAGTCTACCTCCTGAAATCGGTTTCCTGCAATTCTGCCCTGCTTTCAACTCCTCTTGGCATCCTAATTCAATATATTTTTGGAAGATAGCTGTCATTTATAACTCTGCAGGTTTGTGAATTACAGTGCCCCTGAGCTCCTTTCTTCAACTCGCTTTCTTGTGAGCTGGCCGCAACACCGCAGGATTGCTTCAGGCCCTAGTTTGGTTCCGGCACGGCATGCTGAGCCTTTGGTTAATTCCTCTTCCTGGTGGGAAATGAGAGTTAAATTGGCCCGTCCGGACACCTCCACCTAATCTCTCATTGGTTCTCCCTATTCCTGTTCATCTTCCGCAGAAATTGCTAACTGGGCCAAACAGGAGGTTAAAGGCACTGACTCTCCAAGTGGGGAGAGTGTTAGTAAAGCGTCTGGAATGTTGCACCCGAGTACCAGGGGACCAAAACTGAGACACATTTGAACACGTTTTCCGACCACATGGTGGATCATACTCTGGGTTCCACATGCATGTTTTAGCTGAAGGAAGAATCCCTTAAACATGGAGAGTTGAGACCCATGGAATGAGTACCATGCAATATGACTTCAAAGGGTCTGCATTTGCTCACCGAACCTCACAAATCCTATCACTGCTGCGTTTATGCCGCTGTACACACGCTTGATTCTCTTTCGGAGACATATAAATCCATAGGTTTTAAGATTCTTACTAGTCAGGTAGATTCTTAGGCGTTTAATATGGAGTGTTGAGTCCACTTCGTTGAGCAAGGAGTAGCTCTTGTCTATTACATATTTGGCTTATGGAACGGTATCTGTGCTAATTTCAATCTCTGGTTTTATGCAGCACCCCAACTCACCCGTCCCCTTAAGCAAGCATAAGTTGGTTTTCTACATTTGACACCCTGTTCTGTTTTGTAATTCAGTTCTTGTGTAGCCAAGTTTACATTCCGTGTATTAGTGATATCTTATGATGTTTCTTTTTCTGTGTGACTAATTTCACTTAGAATCATCGTACCTGAATCCACTCATTATGCTGCTACGGGCCTGTTGACATAGATTTCATTGCTGAGTAATATTGCATTGTACGTAAGTACCACAATTTCTTTATCCATTTTTCGCTTTCTGTGATATTGAACTTGTACCGTAAACGAGGTTCTTGTAAACAGAGCCATCCCAAACTTTGGGGTGGCTGTGTCTTTTTGATTTTAATTTCCCTAAGCTATAGGACAATAAGTGGAAGTGCCCTAGGCTCTGTTGCTTTGTTTTTTGGATGTTTCAGGAAACACCATACACTTCTCCAGAGTGGCTGCTGGCAATTTACATCCCGCCCATCAGCATAACTAGGCTCCCAGTTCTCCATGGCCTGTCCTGCCTTTCTGGATTTTACACTTTTTTCAGATGGCCCTTTTGACCGGGGGGAAGTGAGACTTCATTGTAGTGCAGATTTCCTTTGCAAGCTTGCTTGGTTGGCCAAAAAGGGCGTATGCGTTTTTTCCTGAATATATTCAGGAAAAAACGCATACGCCCTTTTTGGCCAAGTGCATCATTGTGGACGTTCTGCCTCTTTTCCTATGCTTTACATGCAATTCCAGTCTACCTCCTGAAATCGGTTTCCTGCAATTCTGCCCCCCTTTCAACTCCTCTTGGCAGCCTTACTTCAATATATTTTTGGAAGATAGCTGTCCTTTATAACTCTGCAGGTTTGTGAATTACAGTGCCCCTGAGCTCCTTTCTTCAACTCGCTTTCTTGTGAGCTGGCCGCAACACCGCAGGATTGCTTCTGGTCCTAGTTTGGTTCCGGCATGGCACGCTGAGCCTTTGGTTAATTCCTCTTCGTGGTGCGAAATGAGAGTTAAATTTGCCCATCTGGACACCTCCACCTAGTCTCTCATTGGTTCTCCCTATTCCTGTTCATTTTCCACAGAAATTGCAAACTGGGCCAAACAGGAGGTTAAAGGCACTGACTCTCCAAGTGGGGAGGGTGTTAGTAAAGCGTCTGGAATGTTGCACCCGAGTACCAGGGGACGAAAACTGAGACACATTTGAACACGTTTTCCGACCACATGGTGGATCATACTCTGGGTTCCACATGCATGTTTTAGCTGAAGGAAGAATCCCTTAAACATGGAGAGTTGAGACCCATGGAATGGGTACCATGCAATATGACTTCAAAGGGTCTGCATTTGCTCACCGAACCTCAGCAATCCTATCACTGCTGCGTTTATGCCGCTGTACACACGCTTGATTCTCTTTCGGAGACATATAAATCCATAGGTTTTAAGATTCTTACTAGTCAGGTAGATTCTAACTAGTCAGGTATATTCTTAGGCGTTTAATATGGGGTGTTGAGTCCACTTCGTTGAGCAAGTAGTAGCTCTTGTCTATTACATATTTGGCTTATGGAACGGTATCTGTGCTCATTTCAATCTCTGGTTTTATGCAGCACCCCAACTCACCCGTCCCCTTAAGCAAGCATAAGTTGGTTTTCTACATTTGACACCCTGTTCTGTTTTGTAATTCAGTTCTTGTGTAGCCAAGTTTACATTCCGTGTATTAGTGATATCTTATGATGTTTCTTTTTCTGTGTGACTAATTTCACTTAGAATCATCGTACCTGAATCCACTCATTATGCTGCTACGGGCCTGATGACATAGATTTCATTGCTGAGTGATATTGCATTGTACGTAAGTACCACAATTTCTTTATCCATTTTTCGCTTTCTGTGATATTGAACTTGTACCGTAAACGAGGTTCTTGTCAACAGAGCCGTCCCAAACTTTGGGGTGGCTGTGTCTTTTTGATTTTAATTTCCCTAAGCTATAGGACCATAAGTGGAAGTGCCCTAGGCTCTGTTGCTTTGTTTTTTGGATGTTTCAGGAAACACCATACACTTCTCCAGAGTGGCTGCTGGCAATTTACATCCCACCCATCAGCATAACTAGGCTCCCAGTTCTCCATGGCCTGTCCTGCCTTTCTGGATTTTACACTTTTTTCAGATGGCCCTTTTGACCGGGGGGCAGTGAGACTTCATTGTAGTGCAGATTTCCTTTGCAAGCTTGCTTGGTTGGCCAAAAAGTGCGTATGCGTTTTTTCCTGAATATTTTCATGAAAAAACGCATACACCCTTTTTGGCCAAGTGCATCATTGTGGACGTTCTGCCTCTTTTCCTATGCTTTACATGCAATTCCAGTCTACCTCCTGAAATCGGTTTCCTGCAATTCTGCCCTGCTTTCAACTCCTCTTGGCATCCTAATTCAATATATTTTTGGAAGATAGCTGTCATTTATAACTCTGCAGGTTTGTGAATTACAGTGCCCCTGAGCTCCTTTCTTCAACTCGCTTTCTTGTGAGCTGGCCGCAACACCGCAGGATTGCTTCAGGCCCTAGTTTGGTTCCGGCACGGCATGCTGAGCCTTTGGTTAATTCCTCTTCCTGGTGGGAAATGAGAGTTAAATTTGCCCGTCCGGACACCTCCACCTAGTCTCTCATTGGTTCTCCCTATTCCTGTTCATTTTCCACAGAAATTGCAAACTGGGCCAAACAGGAGGATAAAGGCACTGACTCTCCAAGTGGGGAGAGTGTTAGTAAAGCGTCTGGAATGTTGCACCCGAGTACCAGGGGACGAAAACTGAGACACATTTGAACACGTTTCCCGATCACACGGTGGATCATACTCTGGGTTCCACATGCATGTTTTAGCTGAAGGAAGAATCCATTAAACCTGGAGAGTTGAGACCCATGGAATGGGTACCATGCAATATGACTTCAAAGGGTCTGCATTTGCTCACCGAACCTCAGCAATCCTATCACTGCTGCATTTATGCCGCTGTACACATGCTTGATTCTCTTTCGGAGACATATAAATCCATAGGTTTTAAGATTCTTACTAATCAGGTAGATTCTTACTAGTCAGGTATATTCTTAGGCGTTTAATATGGGGTGTTGAGTCCACTTCGTTGAGCAAGGAGTAGCTCTTGTCTATTACATATTTGGCTTATGGAACGGTATCTGTGCTCATTTCAATCTCTGGTTTTATGCAGCACCCCAACTCACCCGTCCCCTTAAGCAAGCATAAGTTGGTTTTCTACATTTGACACCCTGTTCTGTTTTGTAATTCAGTTCTTGTGTAGCCAAGTTTACATTCCGTGTATTAGTGATATCTTATGATGTTTCTTTTTCTGTGTGACTAATTTCACTTAGAATCATCGTACCTGAATCCACTCATTATGCTGCTACGGGCCTGATGACATAGATTTCATTGCTGAGTGATATTGCATTGTACGTAAGTACCACAGTTTCTTTATCCATTTTTCGCTTTCTGTGATATTGAACTTGTACCGTAAACGAGGTTCTTGTAAACAGAGCCGTCCCAAACTTTGGGGTGGCTTTGTCTTTTTGATTTTAATTTCCCTAAGCTATAGGACCATAAGTGGAAGTGCCCTAGGCTCTGTTGCTTTGTTTTTTGGATGTTTCAGGAAACACCATACACTTCTCCAGAGTGGCTGCTGGCAATTTACATCCCGCCCATCAGCATAACTAGGCTCCCAGTTCTCCATGGCCTGTCCTGCCTTTCTGGATTTTACACTTTTTTCAGATGGCCCTTTTGACCGGGGGGAAGTGAGACTTCATTGTAGTGCAGATTTCCTTTGCAAGCTTGCTTGGTTGGCCAAAAAGGGCGTATGCGTTTTTTCCTGAATATATTCAGGAAAAAACGCATACGCCCTTTTTGGCCAAGTGCATCATTGTGGACGTTCTGCCTCTTTTCCTATGCTTTACATGCAATTCCAGTCTACCTCCTGAAATCGGTTTCCTGCAATTCTGCCCTGCTTTCAACTCCTCTTGGCATCCTAATTCAATATATTTTTGGAAGATAGCTGTCATTTATAACTCTGCAGGTTTGTGAATTACAGTGCCCCTGAGCTCCTTTCTTCAACTCGCTTTCTTGTGAGCTGGCCGCAACACCGCAGGATTGCTTCAGGCCCTAGTTTGGTTCCGGCACGGCATGCTGAGCCTTTGGTTAATTCCTCTTCCTGGTGGGAAATGAGAGTTAAATTGGCCCGTCCGGACACCTCCACCTAATCTCTCATTGGTTCTCCCTATTCCTGTTCATCTTCCGCAGAAATTGCTAACTGGGCCAAACAGGAGGTTAAAGGCACTGACTCTCCAAGTGGGGAGAGTTTTAGTAAAGCGTCTGGAATGTTGCACCCGAGTACCAGGGGACAAAAACTGAGACACATTTGAACACGTTTTCCGACCACATGGTGGATCATACTCTGGGTTCCACATGCATGTTTTAGCTGAAGGAAGAATCCCTTAAACATGGAGAGTTGAGACCCATGGAATGGGTACCATGCAATATGACTTCAAAGGGTCTGCATTTGCTCACCGAACCTCACCAATCCTATCACTGCTGCGTTTATGCCGCTGTACACACGCTTGATTCTCTTTCGGAGACATATAAATCCATAGGTTTTAAGATTCTTACTAGTCAGGTAGATTCTTACTAGTCAGGTATGTTCTTAGGCGTTTAATATGGGGTGTTGAGTCCACTTCGTTGAGCAAGGAGTAGCTCTTGTCTATTACATATTTGGCTTATGGAACGGTATCTGTGCTAATTTCAATCTCTGGTTTTATGCAGCACCCCAACTCACCCATCCCCTTAAGCAAGCATAAGTTGGTTTTCTACATTTGACACCCTGTTCTGTTTTGTAATTCAGTTCTTGTGTAGCCAAGTTTACATTCCGTGTATTAGTGATATCTTATGATGTTTCTTTTTCTGTGTGACTAATTTCACTTAGAATCATCGTACCTGAATCCACTCATTATGCTGCTACGGGCCTGATGACATAGATTTCATTGCTGAGTGATATTGCATTGTACGTAAGTACCACAGTTTCTTTATCCATTTTTCGCTTTCTGTGATATTGAACTTGTACCGTAAACGAGGTTCTTGTAAACAGAGCCGTCCCAAAATTTGGGGTGGCTGTGTCTTTTTGATTTTAATTTCCCTAAGCTATAGGACCATAAGTGGAAGTGCCCTAGGCTCTGTTGCTTTGTTTTTTGGATGTTTCAGGAAACACCATACACTTCTCCAGAGTGGCTGCTGGCAATTTACATCCCGCCCATCAGCATAACTAGGCTCCCAGTTCTCCATGGCCTGTCCTGCCTTTCTGGATTTTACACTTTTTTCAGATGGCCCTTTTGACCGGGGGGCAGTGAGACTTCATTGTAGTGCAGATTTCCTTTGCAAGCTTGCTTGGTTGGCCAAAAAGGGCGTATGCGTTTTTTCCTGAATATATTCAGGAAAAAACGCATACGCCCTTTTTGGCCAAGTGTATCATTGTGGACGTTCTGCCTCTTTTCCTATGCTTTACATGCAATTCCAGTCTACCTCCTGAAATCGGTTTCCTGCAATTCTGCCCTGCTTTCAACTCCTCTTGGCATCCTAATTCAATATATTTTTGGAAGATAGCTGTCATTTATAACTCTGCAGGTTTGTGAATTACAGTGCCCCTGAGCTCCTTTCTTCAACTCGCTTTCTTGTGAGCTGGCCGCAACACCGCAGGATTGCTTCAGGCCCTAGTTTGGTTCCGGCACGGCATGCTGAGCCTTTGGTTAATTCCTCTTCCTGGTGGGAAATGAGAGTTAAATTGGCCCGTCCGGACACCTCCACCTAATCTCTCATTGGTTCTCCCTATTCCTGTTCATCTTCCGCAGAAATTGCTAACTGGGCCAAACAGGAGGTTAAAGGCACTGACTCTCCAAGTGGGGAGAGTGTTAGTAAAGCGTCTGGAATGTTGCACCCGAGTACCAGGGGACAAAAACTGAGACACATTTGAACACGTTTTCCGACCACATGGTGGATCATACTCTGGGTTCCACATGCATGTTTTAGCTGAAGGAAGAATCCCTTAAACATGGAGAGTTGAGACCCATGGAATGGGTACCATGCAATATGACTTCAAAGGGTCTGCATTTGCTCACCGAACCTCACCAATCCTATCACTGCTGCGTTTATGCCGCTGTACACACACTTGATTCTCTTTCGGAGACATATAAATCCATAGGTTTTAAGATTCTTACTAGACAGGTAGATTCTTACTAGTCAGGTATATTCTTAGGCGTTTAATATGGGGTGTTGAGTCCACTTCGTTGAGCAAGGAGTAGCTCTTGTCTATTACATATTTGGCTTATGGAACGGTATCTGTGCTCATTTCAATCTCTGGTTTTATGCAGCACCCCAACTCACCCGTCCCCTTAAGCAAGCATAAGTTGGTTTTCTACATTTGACACCCTGTTCTGTTTTGTAATTCAGTTCTTGTGTAGCCAAGTTTACATTCCGTGTAGTAGTGATATCTTATGATGTTTCTTTTTCTGTGTGACTAATTTCACTTAGAATCATCGTACCTGAATCCACTCATTATGCTGCTACGGGCCTGATGACATAGATTTCATTGCTGAGTGATATTGCATTGTACGTAAGTACCACAATTTCTTTATCCATTTTTCGCTTTCTGTGATATTGAACTTGTACCGTAAACGAGGTTCTTGTAAACAGAGCCGTCCCAAACTTTGGGGTGGCTGTGTCTTTTTGATTTTAATTTCCCTAAGCTATAGGACCATAAGTGGAAGTGCCCTAGGCTCTGTTGCTTTGTTTTTTGGATGTTTCAGGAAACACCATACACTTCTCCAGAGTGGCTGCTGGCAATTTACATCCCGCCCATCAGCATAACTAGGCTCCCAGTTCTCCATGGCCTGTCCTGCCTTTCTGGATTTTACACTTTTTTCAGATGGCCCTTTTGACCGGGGGGCAGTGAGACTTCATTGTAGTGCAGATTTCCTTTGCAAGCTTGCTTGGTTGGCCAAAAAGGGCGTATGCGTTTTTTCCTGAATATATTCAGGAAAAAACGCATACGCCCTTTTTGGCCAAGTGCATCATTGTGGGCGTTCTGCCTCTTTTCCTATGCTTTACATGCAATTCCAGTCTACCTCCTGAAATCGGTTTCCTGCAATTCTGCCCTGCTTTCAACTCCTCTTGGCATCCTAATTCAATATATTTTTGGAAGATAGCTGTCATTTATAACTCTGCAGGTTTGTGAATTACAGTGCCCCTGAGCTCCTTTCTTCAACTCGCTTTCTTGTGAGCTGGCCGCAACACCGCAGGATTGCTTCAGGCCCTAGTTTGGTTCCGGCACGGCATGCTGAGCCTTTGGTTAATTCCTCTTCCTGGTGGGAAATGAGAGTTAAATTTGCCCGTCCAGACACCTCCACCTAGTCTCTCATTGGTTCTCCCTATTCCTGTTCATTTTCCACAGAAATTGCAAATTGGGCCATACAGGAGGTTAAAGGCACTGACTCTCCAAGTGGGGAGAGTGTTAGTAAAGCGTCTGGAATGTTGCACCCGAGTACCAGGGGACGAAAACTGAGACACATTTGAACACGTTTCCCGATCACACGGTGGATCATACTCTGGGTTCCACATGCATGTTTTAGCTGAAGGAAGAATCCCTTAAACCTGGAGAGTTGAGACCCATGGAATCGGTACCATGCAATAAGACTTCAAAGGGTCTGCATTTGCTCACCGAACCTCACCAATCCTATCACTGCTGCGTTTATGCCGCTGTACACACGCTTGATTCTCTTTCGGAGACATATAAATCTATAGGTTTTAAGATTCTTACTAGTCAGGTAGATTCTTACTAGTCAGGTATATTCCTAGGCGTTTAATATAGGGTGTTGAGTCCACTTCGTTGAGCAAGGAGTACCTTTTGTCTATTATATTTTTGGCTTATGGAACGGTATCTGTGCCAATTTTAATCTCTGGTTTCATGCAGCACCCCATATCGGCTTTCCCCTTAAGCAAGCATAAGTTGGTTTTCTACATTTTTGACCCTGTTCTGTTTTGTAATTCAGTTCCTGTGTAGCCAAGTTTACATTCTGTGTAGTAGTGATATCTTATGATGTTTCTTTTTCTGTGTGACTAATTTCACTTAGAATCATCGTACCTGAATCCACTCATTATGCTGCTCCGGGCCTGATGTCATAGATTTCATTGCTGAGTGATATTGCATTGTACGTAAGTACCACAACTTCTTTATCCATTTTTCGCTTTTTGCGATATTTAACTTGTACCGTAAACGAGGTTCTTGTAAACAGAGCCATCCCAAACTTTGGGGTGGCTGTGTCTTTTTGATTTTAATTTCCCTAAGCTATAGGACCATAAGTGGAAGTGCCCTAGGCTCTGTTGCTTAGTTTTTTGGATGTTTCAGGAAACACCATACACTTCTCCAGAGTGGCTGTTGGCCATTTACATCTCGCCCATCAGCATAACAAGGCTCCCAGTTCTCCATGGCCTGTCCTCCCTTTCTGGATTTTACACTTTTTTCAGATGGCCCTTTTGACCGGGGGGCAGTGAGACTTCATTGTAGTGCAGATTTCCTTTGCAAGCTTGCTTGGTTGGCCAAAAAGGGCGTATGCGTTTTTTCCTGAATATATTCAGGAAAAAACGCATACGCCCTTTTTGGCCAAGTGCATCATTGTGGACGTTCTGCCTCTTTTCCTATGCTTTAAATGCAATTCCAGTCTACCTCCTGAAATCGGTTTCCTGCAATTCTGCCCCACTTTCAAGTCCTCTTGGCAGCCTTACTTCAGTATATTTTTGGACGATAGCTGTCATTTATAACTCTGCAGGTTTGTGAATTACAGTGCCCCTGAGCTCCTTTCTTCAACTCGCTTTCTTGTGAGCTGGCCGCAACACCGCAGGATTGCTTCAGGCCCTAATCTGGTTCCGGCACGGCACGCTGAGCCTTTGGTTAATTCCTCTTCCTGGTGGGAAATGAGAGTTAAATTTGCCCATCCAGACACCTCCACCTAGTCTCTCATTGGTTCTCCCTATTCCTGTTCATCTTCCGCAGAAATTGCAAACTGGGCCAAACAGGAGGTTAAAGGCACTGACTCTCCAAGTCGGGAGAGTGTTAGTAAAGCGTCTGGAATGTTGCACCCGAGTACCAGGGGACGAGAACTGAGACATATTGGAACACGTCTCCCGATCACACGGTTGATCATACTCTGGGTTCCACGTGCATGTTTTAGCTGAAGGAAGAATCCCTTAAACCTGCAGAGTTGAGACCCGTGGAATGGGTACCATGCTATATGACTTCAAAGGGTCTTCATTTGCTCACCGAACCTCTCCAATCCTATCACTGCTGCGTTTATGCCCCTGTACACATGCTTGATTTTCTTTCAGAGACATAGCAGTGCATAGGTTTTAAGATACTTACTAGTCAGGTACATTCTTAGGCATTTAATATGGGGTGTTGAGTCCATTTCGTTGAGCAAGGAGTAGTTCTTGTCTATTCTATATTTGGCTTAAGGAACTTTATCTGTGCTCATTTCAATCTCTGGTTTGATGCAGCACCCCAACTCACCTTTCCCCTTAAGCAAGCATAAGTTGGTTTTCTAAATTTGAGACCCTGTTCTGTTTTGTAATCCAGTTCCTGTGTAGCCAAGTTTACATTCCGTGTATTAGTGATATCTTATGATGTTTCTTTTTCTGTGTGACTTATTTAAGTTAGAATCATCATACCTGAATCCACTCATTATGCTGCTACGGGCCTGATGACATAGATTTCATTGCTGAGTGATATTGCATTGTACGTAAGTACCACAACTTCTTTATCCATTTTTCACTTTCTGCGATATTGAACTTGTACCGTAAACGAGGTTCTTGTAAACAGAGCCGTCCCAAACTTTGGGGTGGCTGTGTCTTTTTGATTTTAATTTCCCTAAGCTATAGGACCATAAGTGGAAGTGCCCTAGGCTCTGTTGCTTTGTTTTTTAGATGTTTCAGGAAACACCATACACCTCTCCCGAGTGGCTCTTGGCAATTGACATCCCGCCAATCAGCATAACAAGGCTCCCAGTTCTCCATGGCCTGTCCTGCCTTTCTGGATTTTACACTTTTTCAGATGGCCCTTTTGACCGGGGGGAAGTGAGACTTCATTGTAGTGCAGATTTCCTTTGCAAGCTTGCTTGGTTGGCCAAAAAGGGCGTATGCGTTTTTTCCTGAATATATTCAGGAAAAAACGCATACGCCCTTTTTGGCCAAGTGCATCATTGTGGACGTTCTGCCTCTTTTCCTATGCTTTAAATGCAATTCCAGTCTACCTCCTGAAATCGGTTTCCTGCAATTCTGCCCCGCTTTCAAGTCCTCTTGGCAGCCTTACTTCAGTATATTTTTGGACGATAGCTGTCATTTATAACTCTGCAGGTTTGTGAATTACAGTGCCCCTGAGCTCCTTTCTTCAACTCGCTTTCTTGTGAGCTGGCCGCAACACCGCAGGATTGCTTCAGGCCCTAATCTGGTTCCGGCACGGCACGCTGACCCTTTGGTTAATTCCTCTTCCTGGTGGGAAATGAGAGTTAAATTTGCCCGTCCAGACACCTCCAGCTAGTCTCTCATTGGTTCTCCCTATTCCTGTTCATCTTCCGCAGAAATTGCAAACTGGGCCAAACAGGAGGTTAAAGGCACTGACTCTCCAAGTCGGGAGAGTGTTAGTAAAGTGTCTGGAATGTTGCACCCGAGTACCAGGGGACGAGAACTGAGACATATTGGAACACGTCTCCCGATCACACGGTTGATCATACTCTGGGTTCCACGTGCATGTTTTACCTGAAGGCAGAATCCCTTAAACCTGGAGAGTTGAGACCCGTGGAATGGGTACCATGCAATATGACTTCAAAGGGTCTTCATTTGCTCACCGAACGTCTCCAATCCTATCACTGCTGCGTTTATGCCCCTGTACACACGCTTGATTTTCTTTCAGCGACATAGCAATCCATAGGTTTTAAGATACTTACTAGTCAGGTACATTCTTAGGCGTTTAATATGGGGTGTTGAGTCCATTTCGTTGAGCAAGGAGTAGTTCTTGTCTATTCCATATTTGCCTTAAGGAACTTTATCTGTGCTCATTTCAATCTCTGGTTTGATGCAGCACCCCAACTCACCTTTCCCCTTAAGCAAGCATAAGTTGGTTTTCTAAATTTGAGACCCTGTTCTGTTTTGTAATCCAGTTCCTGTGTAGCCAAGTTTACATTCCGTGTATTAGTGATATCTTATGATGTTTCTTTTTCTGTGTGACTTATTTCAGTTAGAATCATCATACCTGAATCCACTCATTATGCTGCTACGGGCCTGATGACATAGATTTCATTGCTGAGTGATATTGCATTGTACGTAAGTACCACAACTTCTTTATCCATTTTTCACTTTCTGCGATATTGAACTTGTACCGTAAACGAGGTTCTTGTAAACAGAGCTGTCCAAAACTTTGGGGTGGCTGTGTCTTTTTGATTTTAATTTCCCTAAGCTATAGGACCATAAGTGGAAGTGCCCTAGGCTCTGTTGCTTTGTTTTTTAGATGTTTCAGGAAACACCATACACCTCTCCCGAGTGGCTCTTGGCAATTTACATCCCGCCCATCAGCATAACAAGGCTCCCAGTTCTCCATGGCCTGTCCTGCCTTTCTGGATTTTACACTTTTTTCAGATGGCCCTTTTGACCAGGGGGAAGTGAGACTTCATTGTAGTGCAGATTTCCTTTGCAAGCTTGCTTGGTTGGCCAAAAAGGGCGTATGCGTTTTTTCCTGAATATATTCAGGAAAAAACGCATACGCCCTTTTTGGCCAAGTGCATCATTGTGGACGTTCTGCCTCTTTTCCTATGCTTTAAATGCAATTCCAGTCTACCTCCTGAAATCGGTTTCCTGCAATTCTGCCCCGCTTTCAAGTCCTCTTGGCAGCCTTACTTCAGTATATTTTTGGACGATAGCTGTCATTTATAACTCTGCAGGTTTGTGAATTACAGTGCCCCTGAGCTCCTTTCTTCAACTCGCTTTCTTGTGAGCTGGCCGCAACACCGCAGGATTGCTTCAGGCCCTAATCTGGTTCCGGCTCGGCACGCTGAGCCTTTGGTTAATTCCTCTTCCTGGTGGGAAATGAGAGTTAAATTTGCCCGTCCAGACACCTCCAGCTAGTCTCTCATTGGTTCTCCCTATTCCTGTTCATCTTCCGCAGAAATTGCAAACTGGGCCAAACAGGAGGTTAAAGGCACTGACTCTCCAAGTCGGGAGAGTGTTAGTAAACCGTCTGGAATGTTGCACCCGAGTACCAGGGGACGAGAACTGAGACATATTGGAACACGTCTCCCGATCACACGGTTGATCATACTCTGGGTTCCACGTGCATGTTTTAGCTGAAGGAAGAATCCCTTAAACATGGAGAGTTGAGACCCGTGGAATGGGTACCATGCAATATGACTTCAAAGGGTCTTCATTTGCTCACCGAACCTCTTCAATCCTATCACTGCTGCGTTTATGCCCCTGTACACACGCTTGATTTTCTTTCAGAGACATAGCAATCCATAGGTTTTAAGATACTTACTAGTCAGGTACATTCTTAGGCGTTTAATATGGGGTGTTGAGTCCACTTCGTTGAGCAAGGAGTAGCTCTTGTCTATTACATATTTGGCTTATGGAACGGTATCTGTGCTCATTTCAATCTCTGGTTTTATGCAGCACCCCAACTCACCCGTCCCCTTAAGCAAGCATAAGTTGGTTTTCTACATTTGACACCCTGTTCTGTTTTGTAATTCAGTTCTTGTGTAGCCAAGTTTACATTCCGTGTATTAGTGATATCTTATGATGTTTCTTTTTCTGTGTGACTAATTTCACTTAGAATCATCGTACCTGAATCCACTCATTATGCTGCTACGGGCCTGATGACATAGATTTCATTGCTGAGTGATATTGCATTGTACGTAAGTACCACAATTTCTTTATCCATTTTTCGCTTTCTGTGATATTGAACTTGTCCCGTAAACGAGGTTCTTGTAAACAGAGCCGTCCCAAATTTTGGGGTGGCTGTGTCTTTTTGATTTTAATTTCCCTAAGCTATAGGACCATAAGTGGAAGTGCCCTAGGCTCTGTTGCTTTGTTTTTTGGATGTTTCAGGAAACACCATACACTTCTCCAGAGTGGCTGCTGGCAATTTACATCCCGCCCATAAGCATAACAAGGCTCCCAGTTCTCCATGGCCTGTCCTGCCTTTCTGGATTTTACACTTTTTTCAGATGGCCCTTTTGACCGGGGGGCAGTGAGACTTCATTGTAGTGCAGATTTCCTTTGCAAGCTTGCTTGGTTGGCCCAAAATGGCGTATGCGTTTTTTCCTGAATATATTCAGGAAAAAACGCATACGCCATTTTTGGCCAAGTGCATCATTGTGGACGTTCTGCCTCTTTTCCTATGCTTTACATGCAATTCCAGTGTACCTCCAGAAATCGGTTTCCTGCAATTCTGCCCCGCTTTCAACTCCTCTTGGCAGCCTTACTTCAATATATTTTTGGAAGATAGCTGTCATTTATAACTCTGCAGGTTTGTGAATTACAGTGCCCCTGAGCTCCTTTCTTCAACTCGCTTTCTTGTGAGCTGGCTGCAACACCGCAGGATTGCTTCAGGCCCTAGTTTGGTTCCGGCACGGCATGCTGAGCCTTTGGTTAATTCCTCTTCCTGGTGGGAAATGAGAGTTAAATTTGCCCGTCCGGACACCTCCACCTAGTCTCTCATTGGTTCTCCCAATTCCTGTTCATTTTCCACAGAAATTGCAAACTGGGCCAAACAGGAGGTTAAAGGCACTGACTCTCCAAGTGGGGAGAGTGTTAGTAAAGCGTCTGGAATGTTGCAACCGAGTACCAGGGGACGAAAACTGAGACACATTTGAACACGTTTCCCGATCACACGGTGGATCATACTCTGGGTTCCACATGCATGTTTTAGCTGAAGGAAGAATCCCTTAAACAGGGAGAGTTGAGACCCATGGAATGGGTACCATGCAATATGACTTCAAAGGGTCTGCATTTGCTCACCGAACCTCAGCAATCCTATCACTGCTGCATTTATGCCGCTGTACACACGCTTGATTCTCTTTCGGAGACATATAAATCCATAGGTTTTAAGATTCTTACTAGTCAGGTATATTCTTAGGCGTTTAATATGGGGTGTTGAGTCCACTTCGTTGAGCAAGGAGTAGCTCTTGTCTATTACATATTTGGCTTATGGAACGGTATCTGTGCTCATTTCAATCTCTGGTTTGATGCAGCACCCCAACTCACCCGTCCCCTTAAGCAAGCATAAGTTGGTTTTCTACATTTTACACCCTGTTCTGTTTTGTAATTCAGTTCTTGTGTAGCCAAGTTTACATTCCGTGTATTAGTGATATCTTATCATGTTTCTTTTTCTGTGTGACTAATTTCACTTAGAATCATCGTACCTGAATCCACTCATTATGCTGCTACGGGCCTGATGACATAGATTTCATTGCTGAGTGATATTGCATTGTACGTAAGTACCACAATTTCTTTATCCATTTTTCGCTTTCTGTGATATTGAACTTGTACCGTAAACGAGGTTCTTGTAAACAGAGCCGTCCCAAACTTTGGGGTGGCTGTGTCTTTTTGATTTTAATTTCCCTAAGCTATAGGACCATAAGTGGAAGTGCCCTAGGCTCTGTTGCTTTGTTTTTTGGATGTTTCAGGAAACACCATACACTTCTCCAGAGTGGCTGCTGGCAATTTACATCCCGCCCATCAGCATAACTAGGCTCCCATTTCTCCATGGCCTGTCCTGCCTTTCTGGATTTTACACTTTTTTCAGATGGCCCTTTTGACCGGGGGGCAGTGAGACTTCATTGTAGTGCAGATTTCTTTGCAAGCTTGCTTGGTTGGCCAAAAAGGGCGTATGCGTTTTTTCCTGAATATATTCAGGAAAAAACGCATACGCCCTTTTTGGCCAAGTGCATCATTGTGGACGTTCTGCCTCTTTTCCTATGCTTTACATGCAATTCCAGTCTACCTCCTGAAATCGGTTTCCTGCAATTCTGCCCCGCTTTCAACTCCTCTTAGCAGCCTAATTCAATATATTTTTGGAAGATAGCTGTCATTTATAACTCTGCAGGTTTGTGAATTACAGTGCCCCTGAGCTCCTTTCTTCAACTCGCTTTCTTGTGAGCTGGCCGCAACACCGCAGGATTGCTTCTGGTCCTAGTGTGGTTCCGGCATGGCACGCTGAGCCTTTGGTTAATTCCTCTTCCTGGTGGGAAATGAGAGTTAAATTTGCCCGTCCAGACACCTCCACCTAGTCTCTCATTGGTTCTCCCTATTCCTGTTTATTTTCCAGAGAAATTGCAAATTGGGCCATACAGGAGTTTAAAGACACTGACTCTCCAAGTGGGGAGAGTGTTAGTAAAGTGTCTGGAATGTTGCACCCGAGTACCAGGGAACGAAAACTGAGACACATTTGAACACGTTTCCCGATCACACGGTGGATCATACTCTGGGTTCCACATGCATGTTTTAGCTGAAGGAAGAATCCCTTAAACCTGGAGAGTTGAGACCCATGGAATGGGTACCATGCAATATGACTTCAAAGGGTCTGCATTTGCTCACCGAACCTCACCAATCCTATCACTGCTGCGTTTATGCCGCTGTACACACGCTTGATTCTCTTTCGGAGACATATAAATCTATAGGTTTTAAGATTCTTACTAGTCAGGTAGATTCTTACTAGTCAGGTATATTCCTAGGCGTTTAATATAGGGTTTTGAGTCCACTTCGTTGAGCAAGGAGTACCTTTTGTCTATTATATTTTTGGCTTATGGAACGGTATCTGTGCCAATTTTAATCTCTGGTTTCATGCAGCACCCCATATCGGCTTTCCCCTTAAGCAAGCATAAGTTGGTTTTCTACATTTTTGACCCTGTTCTGTTTTGTAATTCAGTTCCTGTGTAGCCAAGTTTACATTCCGTGTAGTAGTGATATCTTATGATGTTTCTTTTTCTGTGTGACTAATTTCACTTAGAATCATCGTACCTGAATCCACTCATTATGCTGCTACGGGCCTGATGACATAGATTTCATTGCTGAGTGATATTGCATTGTACGTAAGTACCACAACTTCTTTATCCATTTTTCGCTTTTTGCGATATTTAACTTGTACCGTAAACGAGGTTCTTGTAAACAGAGCCATCCCAAACTTTGGGGTGGCTGTGTCTTTTTGATTTTAATTTCCCTAAGCTATAGGACCATAAGTGGAAGTGCCCTAGGCTCTGTTGCTTAGTTTTTTGGATGTTTCAGGAAACACCATACACTTCTCCAGAGTGGCTGTTGGCCATTTACATCTCGCCCATCAGCATAACAATGCTCCCAGTTCTCCATGGCCTGTCCTGCCTTTCTGGATTTTACACTTTTTTCAGAAGGCCCTTTGACCGGGGGGCAGTGAGACTTCATTGTAGTGCAGATTTCCTTTGCGAGCTTGCTTGGTTGGCCAGAAAGGGCGTATGCGTTTCTTCCTGAATATATTCAGGAAAGAAAGCATACGCCCTTTTTGGCCAAGTGCATCATTGTCGACGTTCTGCGTCTTTTCATATGTTTTCAGTGCAATTCCAGTCTACCTCCTGAAATTGGTTTCCTGCAGTTCTGCCTTGCTCTCAGTTCCTCTTCATAGCCTTACCTCAATATACGTTTGGAAAATAGTTGGCCTTTATAACTCTGCAGGTTGTTCAATTGCAGTGGCCCTTAGCTCCATTTTTCAGCTCTTAGTTTTGTGGTCTTGCCTCATATCCACAGGATTTCTTTAGGCCCTATTCTTCTTCTGGGGCGCCTTGCTCTGCCTTTGGTTAATTCTTCTTCCTGATGTGAAATTAGAGTGACATGTGCCCATTGAAACCGCTACAGCTATTTTCTCACTGGTTCCCCCTATTCCCATTCATCCTCCGCACTAACTGCAGACTGTGCGATACCGGAACTTAAAGGCATTGACTCTCCATGTGGAGATGTTGTTAGTAAAGTGGCTGGAATGTTGATCCGGAGCCCCAGGAGAGGAAAATGAGGTGCATTTTAGAAACCTTTCCCGATCATATGGTATACCATCTGCTGGATTTCCCATGCATGGTTTAGCTGTAGGAAGATTCCCTTCAACTTGGAGTGTTGGGACCCTTGGAATAAGTAGCATGAAGTATTGCATTAAACTTTCGGCAGTTGCTCACCAAAGCTCTCCAATCCTTTCAGCCCCAAGTGTCCAGCCTTATGTCTTATCCAGCTGTGGGTTTATATGTGGTCATTCCAGGTTGCATCACAGCCCCTGAGCGAATTTTGTAAGAATTTTTCTCTCTTTCATTGTTTCTGCGTTTTGGTTTTAAAATTTATTTCTATAATGGGGTTTAGCTCATTTTCACTGCTGTGTTTGTGCCGCTCTGCGCACACTTGATTCCCTTATGGAGATATATCAATACATGGGTTTTAAGATTCTTATTACTCAGATATATTTCTCTGTGGTGTATAGGGTGTGTTGAGGCCAGTTCATTGAGCAAGGTGTAGATCTTGTCTGATACCTATTTGGTTTATTGAACGGTATCTGTGCTAATTTCAAACTCTGGTTTTATGCATCACCCCATCTCTCCTTTCCCCTTAAGCTGACATAAGTGTGTTTTCTAAATGTGAGACACTGTTCTGTTTTGTCATTCATTTTTTGTGCAGCCATATTTATCCTCCCTCTATAAGTGATATCTTATGATATGTTTCTTTTTCTGTTTGACTTATTTCAAGTAGTATTATCGGACCTCAATCCACTCTTTATCCTTCTACTAGCCTTATTACATTGATTTCATGGTGAAGAGATATTCCATTGTACATAAGTACCACATTTTCTTTATCCATTGTTCTCTTTCCTGGGATATTTAAGGTGTACTGAAGTTGAGGTTCTTGTAAACAGAGTAGCCCTAAACTGTGGTGTGCTTGTGTCTTGTTGATTTTTAGACTTCCCTAGATATACTCCCGTGATTGGAAGTGCCCTATGCTCTGTCGCTCTGTTTTTTAGATGATTTAGGAACCACCATACACTTCTCCAGAGTGGCTCTCGGCAGTTCACACACTGTCCATCAGCGTATAAAGGCTCCCTGTTCTCCATGGCCTGTCCTGCATTTCTGGTTTTTACAATTTTTTCGGATGGCCCTTTTGACCGGTGGGAAATGAGACTTCTTTGTTGTGCACATTTGCATTGCTTGCTTGCTTGGTTGCCCATAAAGTGCGTATGCGTTTTTTCCTGGATATATTCAGGAAATAACACATACTCCCTTTTGGGCCAACTGCATCATTGTCGAAATTCTGCCGCTTTTCATGTGCTTTAAAGGCGAGTCCAATCTATCTCTTGAAATCTGTTTCTTGCAATTCTGTCTTGCATTCAGATCCTCTTCTTTGCCTTACCTCAACATATTTTTGGACGTTAGTTTTCATTTATAACTCTGCAGGTTTGTGAATTGCAGTGACCCTGAGCTCCATTTTTTAAGTTGCTCTTTTGTGAGCTGGCCTCAAAACTGCAGGATTGCTTCAGGCCCTATTTTGGCTCTGGTGAGGCGGGCTGAGCCTTTTTTTAATTCTTATTCTTAATGGGAAATTAGAGTGACATGTGCCCGTCCAAACCCCTACAACTATTCTCTCATTGTTTCCCCCTGTTCCCGTTCATCCTCCTCACAATTTGCAAAATGTGTGAAACAGAAGTTTAAATGTGCTGATTCTCTAAGTGGGGAGATTCTAAGTAACGTGGCTGGAATGATGAACAGGAGCACCAGGAGAGGATAAATGAGGTGCATTTTAGACACATCTCCCGATCACATGGTGTACAGTCCTCTGGGTTTTCCATGCATGTTTTAGCTGTAGGAAGATTCCTTGAACCTGCAGATTTGGGACCCATTGAATGGGTACCAGGTAGTATTACTTTAAAGGGTGTGCATTTCCTCACCCAACCCCACATTTCTCTTAGCGCGAACAGTTTCCAGCCTTATGTCTCATCCTGCTGTGGGTCTAGATGTGTTCAATCCATGTTGCATCACCGTCCCTGAGGAAAAGTTGTAAGAGGTTTTCTCTGTCTCTCTGTCGTTTATTTTTTTCAATTTATTACTATGTTGTTTACAGCTGATTTTCAAAGCTCTGTTTCTTGCTGCTGTACATCCACTTGATTCACGTACAGAGAGACATCAATAATTTCTTTTTCAGATTCTTACCAGTCATAGATATTCTTTTCCGGTGACTTGAGTGTGCTGAGTGCAGTTCTTTTAGTTACCGTGTAGGCCTTGTTGATTATCAGTTTGGTATTTGGAATGGTATCTTTGCTAATTTCAACCTCCTGGATGATGCCTCACCCCTCCCCACCTTTCCCGTTTAGCAGCCTTACACGTGTTTTCTACATATTTATGTCACTTAGAATGATCATACGTAACTCCTCCGGAGTTGTTACAACTGGCCATATTTCATTGATTTCCAGGCTGAGTAATATTCCACTCTACATAAGTACCACATCTCTATCCATTTTTTCCCTCCAGAGACATTTAAGTTATATCCTAGTCGAGGATCTTTTAAACAGAGAGGCAGTAAACATTGGGGTGCCTGTGTCCTCTCGATTTTTGTTTTTCCCAAGATATACGCCCATGAGTGCAAGTGCCCTATGCTCTGTAGCTCATTTTTTAGATGCTTTAGTAAACACAATACACTTCTCCAGAATGGCCGTTGGCAATATACATTTCCACTATAAGCCTCACAGGGCTCCCTCCTCTCCTTGCCCTGGCCTGCATTTCTGGCGTTTACACTTTATGAGGATGGCTCTTCTGACTGATGCGAAGTGATATCTTTTGTAGTATTGATTTCCAGTGCCCACCTGTTTGGTTGGCTAAAAAAGTGTATGCCCTTTTCTTGAATATATACAGAAAAAAACGCATACAGCCTTTTTGGCCAACTGCAATGTCGGAAATGTTCAGCCCCTTTTCTTGTGCTTAATGGCGAGTCCTTTCTACCTCCTCAAATCCCTTTCCTGCCATTCTCCCTTGCTTGCCAATCCTTTTCTCTGACTTTCCTCAAGACATTTTTCAGTGATAGATATTTTCAACTCTGCAGTTTCGTGAATTTTACTGCCCCTGAGTTCCATTGTTCAACTTGTGTTTATGGGAACTGGCCACAAAGCAGTGGGATTTCCTCAAGCCCTATACTGTTTCCATGGGCAACCCTAGCCTTTGGTCAATTCATCTTCCTGATTGGAAATTAGAGTGACATGTGCCTGTCTGAACACCTAGGACTTGTCTCTCATTGTTCCTCATCCTTCCGCTTCATCCTCTGGACAAATTCCAAACTGTACGCAACAGGATGTTGACAGTGTTGACATCTCCAAGTGGGGAGACTGTTAGTAAAGACGCTGGAGGGGTGAACCCGAGCACCAGGAGATGAGGAGATGAGATGCCTTTTCCAAACTCTTCCCGATCAGACGGTATACCATCCTCTGGATGTGACAGACATGTTTTAGCAGTAGGAAGAGTCCCATTCATGTAAGGAGAACACCAGGGCTTTTTCAAAATCAGTGTCTCCCCGAAACCCAAACTGGGGAGTTTTTTAAGCTACGGCTACACATATGTTCATTAAGGGCCTTGGGAAGTAGGCAGAGTCCAAACTTTAGATGACTGAAGTCTTCAGGGTCAGAAGCACTCACCACCGGCTTCCCTTAGGTTACACTTTAACTGTCATTGATAGATGATGTCAATAAAAATATCTATTCTTTTTCCGATTATTTCCCCTTATAGGTTATTGCACAATATTGAGTGTAGTTCCCTGTGCTATACAGTAGTTCCTTGTTGATGATCTATTTTATACATAGCAGTGTGTATGTGTTAATTCCAAACTGTTAATTTATCCCTCCTCCCACCTTTCCCCTTTGGTAATAATAAATTATAAGATTTTATACTTCTCAGAAATGGGGGAGCTGAAAGAGAGGTATCATTTTCAATGGAAAAGCATTTAAAACAAGATTGAAGCTTTAACCAAGATTATTAGATGTACATCCTTGGAAAGAAATCACTTCATTTCTCTAATATTGACCTGACAAATAGGACAAACCTTCTCACTGAACTTGCTTATAATAAAGTGATGGAAATATCAAATGGAAGTGTTAGAAACATCTTATTTTACCCGAGCCTTATAAACTGTTCTATGTTAACTACAGTTTGGCTCACACATCTGTTCATTGAAGTTACAATAGTCTCAATTTCTGTTACTGATCCTCCAGAGTGGACCCCAACAAGGGTCCCCCTGCCCAGTGTCATTGGGGCCAACAGATCGAGACTGAGTTTGGTTCCCAAGCAAAGGAAACTTTATATTTTCATCAGAGAATGGAGAGGTGAGAGCATGCACTACCCCGTGGGCTGTGGGCTGGGCTGCTGTGTAGAGATCCTGTCAGAGTCAGTGGGAGGGAGGGGGCGGAGCTCTCAAGGGCCGGGTTGGCTGCAGCTCAGGCTCTATATCTCGGAGTCTGCACTGGGCCCCAGGAGCTGAGGTGTCGACCCAGCCATTCTGCACCAGGAAATCTGGTCTGAAGTGCCGGGTGTGGAACCTCTGCATGCGGGACCCTAGGAGCACGTGAAATTAGACAAAGCACAAAGGATAAAAAAGGTCAGACTTGACTTTATTGCCCAGATCCTATTTTTATCTCCCAGGGATTTTTAATGGGCTTTGCTGGGGACAAACCCCTCCTCTGCCTTTTGTCCCGTTCCTCACTCTTGGAGTGCTGAGGGTGCAGACCCTTCTTCTGTAACTGCTGAGTGCTGAGTTGGGAGCCCTCATACCAGGGGACGAGGGTCAGAACTTCTCCCCAGCAGCCTCCAGGTGACGTTGATTGGCCCCAGGACCCCTGCCTCCCTGCTCGTCCGCCTGAGCACCAGCATTGGAAGTGTTATAGATTCTAATGACCTTTAAGGGTCCAGGAAAGAGATGTGCAGAGACGCTGTGGGGGCCGGTTTCACCCCGCCCCACATTTGTTCGGCCACCTTAGGCTGACCGTTTCTGCCAGCCTAGATGCTCTGACCAGTAGTCTGCTCTTTCTTCAATTAGGCCCCTGAATTAACATAAAAACAGCACCAGGTGTCAGAGCCCTGCCCGCTCAACTCCCAGACAGTCCAGGGTCAGTGGTGATCAAGGACCATGATGGCCACTGAGTCAACAGCCTTTTGAAGTAAACAGGAGTCCAGCCGGTCTTATTGGCCACCATCATCACGGTGTCTGTAGGCTTTTCTATGGTGACAGTGTGATATACGGTTCCCCCGCCAAGATTATTAGCTCCCCTCCGGGTGCAGGAAGTCCTGCAAGCAGTAGTCTACTCCTTCGGGACACACTATTGTTGTTTTATGAGAGAAACTCCAGGTCAAGTGATGTTCACATGAGTCGTCATGGTGCCCTGTTGCCTCCGGTTATCTCTCTGGATGTTGGAGTTGGAGGGCCTCCTCACTCGAGGTCGGTGTGCCCACGGAGCGAACCCTGCAACTTCAGGGCATGGTTGGTGATTAGGATCACCACGTGGGGTCCTTTTCCCTTAGGAGGGAGGTGGCCTTTTGGGCTGCTGATTTCCAGGTTTTTAGATACCGCCAGTATCTTGGCCAGATGTGGCAGTGGGCCAAGCCCCTTGGTGACTGTAGTTTATCCTACCTGGATGGCATTCTTGTGTTGTTCCATTTCAAGTGGTCCCAGTTTTTGCACTAATTCTCCAATGGCGATTCACCTTTCACCGGGAATGGAAAGGTCAAAGGGTTTAGCTCAATTAGGGAGTTCCAGGGCAAGGGTCTGAATTGACTGCTCTTTCCATTCTTGAAAGGCCACTTCTGGATTCTGTTCAAAAGGATCATCATCTTTTCCTTTCAGTGTTTCATATAGAGGCCCAGCTAGTAGACTGTAGTTAGGGATCCAGAAGCAGCAAACCCTGGCCTCCCCAGGAACCCCTAAGCTGTCTTCTAGTTTTAGAAAGGGGTAAGGCTGCAAATGGTTTCTTCCCTTTCCTGGGATGGGCTTCTCTGACCTTGTGTGAGAATGAAGCCCAGGCAGGTCACCACAGTCTGTGATATTTGAGCTTTTTCTTGGACAACTTCTATCCTTTATTGGCTTGGTAGTTCAGAGGCCTCCTTAGTAGGGCTGGCGATCAGAATGTCGTCTGCATATTGCAGGAGGGTTTCCTTTTCCAGAGGTAGAACTTTTCGGTCGTTAGCTAAGCTTTCCCCAAAGATGGTGTGGGAATTTTTGAACCCTTGGGGCAAGACGGCCCGGAAGTATTGTTTTAGTTGTATGTTGAGTCCTGCCACTCACAAGCCAAAATTTCTTGTGACTCTGGGACTAATGGAATACAAAAGAAGGCATCATTGAAGACTAATACAGAATACCATGTCCTGGTGGTTGGTAGAATGACCAGCAGGGTGTAGGAATCAGGAGCAACTGGAGGTATATCCTCGGTGGCTTCACTGACTGTCCTGACATCCTTTACCAGGTCCCCAGCAGCCCATGGGGCTCTCGTGGTCAGGCCAATCCCAGGATATGGAGCTCTCCTGGGCAGGTACCCCACCCCCAACCCAGCCCACGGGGCTCTCATGGTCAGGCCCCTCCCAGGATACAGAGCTACCCTTGCAGGTACCGTGGCAGGGCTGGGCACACAGGAACCGTGCACATAGCCCTCATTGAAGAGCACCCCCAGCTCACCTGTCGCTCAGAGCTGACACAGAGCACCTCAGAGCAGGACTTGAACTAACAAACAGCAGCTCCGACAGGTCTGTGACCCTGGGCATCACTCTGTGTGGCCTCCCTCCACCTGGTCTTCCAGAGACTTCCACTGCACCCAGGGCACCAGGCCTCTGTCTCCAACCACCACCCACCCCTCCTCTCCCTGACTCCTGGGTTCCTCTCATTAGGAGAGGGTTTTCTTGAAGTTGTCTCCCACTCATGGGCCAGATAAAATGATTAGAAAACAAGCCAAAGCTGCAGCCCCTTGTCTATCCTGACTCTCAGGAGCCCACACCTGTTCCTTGGACCTGGCCGGTTCAGCAAGTTCCATTTTCTGCAACTGTGAGCCCCTGAGGGGTGATGATTGGCTACCTGGGCAGCCTTACCATGCTGGCCAGCCCTCCCCAGGTGTGCCTGGGTTGAGATCAATATAAATACCACTCCAGGCAGCAAAAGCCCCTGCAGCTGTGCCTGACGCCATTTTCTCTGCCCTGTCAGCAGTCTCGGGGCTGGGCTGGTGGGAGGGAGTGAGAGGCCACGGCTTTGTGGGTGGCCCAGTGTGAGTGGGGCTCTGCTGGACTTTCTGCAGCAGATGCCAGGCTGCCACCTGCTAAAGAAGAGGATGTGTCACCCATACCTGCTGCTGGAATTTCTCCCTGGGCAGAGGTGAGGAAGGAAAAAAGCAGTGGGGGCAGGGACAGGACGGGTATCTCAGGCAGGGAAATGGAAATCTTCCAGAAGAGCACCCAGGGCCAGGACCATCCTGGCTGGCCTGCAGGCACCAAGTCAGCTGGCATGCTGTCACTCGTGTGGCTCCATGGCCCTTCCTCTAGGCTTTCAAGTCCTTGTATATATTCAGGTGTTTTACCTGGGAAGGGTGGGAACAGTTCAGCAGCAAGTGGCCTGGGGCTCAGCTCACGTTTACTCACAGATGCCTCGGCACGGTGCCCCAGCTTTGCAATGAGGACGCTTGTTGTGTGGGGGCTGCTGGCTGAATGGGAGACGATTCCCCACCACTGACCAACTTCAGAATTGTTTACAACTGGAGCAAGTGCCCTGATACGGTTTTCCTCTGAGTAACTGGTGGGTTCTGTTTTTTTTTTTCTCTTTTTCGTTTTTGGTTCAAGGTAGATTTTATTCCTCTTTTTTGTATTTACAGATATAAGCATGGAAATAATTTATTCATATAAATACATGTATGTGAAGGGAATAATTGTTTTTTCTGTTTTATTTTTTAAATTTTATTTCTTTTTAATTTTGAATTTTATTTTATATTTTTATACAGCAGGTTCTCATTGGTTATCTACTTTATACATATAAATGTTTACATGCCAATCCCAATCTCTCAACTCCTCCCACCACCACCCCTCCAAGAGCTTTCCCCCCTTGTTGTCCATACGATTGTTGTCTACATCTGTTGCTCTATTTATGCCTTGCAAAATGGTTAATCTGTACAGTTTTTCTAGGTTCCACATATATGCATGAATATACAAGATTTGTTTTTCTCTTTCTGACTTACTTCACTCTGTATGACAGTCTCTAGATCCATCGACGTCTCTACAAATGACCCAATTTCATTCCTTTCATGGCTTAGTAATATTCCATTTTATATATGTACCACAGCTTTATGCATTCGTCTGTCTGTGGGCATTTAGGTTGCTTCCATTACCTCGATATTGTAAATAGTGATGCAATGAACATTGCGGTGAATGTCTCTTTTTGATTTATGGTTTTGTCTGAGTATATGTCCAGTCCTGGGATTGCTGTATCATATGGTAATTCTATTATTAGTTTCTTAAGAAACTCCATATTGTTCTCCATAGTGACTGTATCAATTTATATTCCCAACAATAGTGGAAGAGTGTTCCTTTTCTCCACACCCTTTCCAGCATTTGTTGTTTGTAGATTTTCAGATGATGCCCATTCTAACAGGTGTGAGGTGATACCTCATTGTTGAGTCCATTTCGTTGAGCAACGGGTAGGTCTTGTCTATTACATATTTGGCTTATGGAACGGTATCTGTGCTAATTTCAAACTCTGGTTTTATGGAGCACCCCAACTCACCTTTCCCCTTAAGCAAGCATAAGTTGGTTTTCTAAACTTGAGACCCTGTTCTGTTTTGTAATTCAGTTCATGTATAGCCAAGTTTACATTCCGTGCATTAGTGATACCTTATGATGTTTCTTTTTCTGTGTGACTTATTTCACTTAGAATCATCATGCCTCAATCCACTCATTATGCTGGTACAGGCCTGGTGACACAGATTTCATTGCTGAGTGGTATTCTGTTGTACATAAGTACCGCAACTTCTTTATCAATTATTTGTTCTCTGGGATATTTAACTTGTACTGTAGAAGAGGCTCCTGTAAACAGAGCCGTTGTAAATTTTGGGGTGGCTGTGTCTTTTTGATTTTAATTTCCCTAAGCTATAGGACCATAAGTGGAAATGCCCTAGATTCTGTTGCTTTGTTTTTCAGATGTATCAGGAAACACCATACACTTCTCCAGAGTGGCTGTTGGCAATGTACATCCCGCCCATAAGCATAACAAGGCTCCTTTTTCCCCATGGCCTGTCTTGCCTTTCTGGATTTTACACTTTTCTCAGTGGCCCTTTAGACCGGGGGGAAGTGACACTTCATAGTAGTTCGGATTTCCATTGCAAGCTTGCTTGGTTTGCCAAAAAGGGCGTATGTGTTTTTTCCTGAATATATTCAGGAACAAACTCATACGCCCTTTGTTGCCAAGTGCATCATTGTCGATGTTCTGCCTCTTTTCCTATGCTTTAAATGCAAATCCAGTCTACCTCCTGAAATCGGTTTCCTGCAATTCTGCCCCGCTTTCAAGTCCTCTTCGCAGCCTTACTTCAATATATTTTTGGACGTTATCTGTCATTTATAACTCTGCAGGTTTGTGAATTACAGGGCCCCTGAGCTCCTTTCTTCAACTCGCTTTCTTGTGAGCTGGCCGCAAACCCGCAAGACTGCTTCAGGCCCTAATCTGCTTCTGGCAGGGCACGCTGAGCCTTTGGTTAATTCCTCTTCCTGGTGGGAAATGAGTGTTAAATATGCCCGTCCAGACACCTACCTCACTCTCAACCCCTTGGTGATGTGGGTCCTCTGGTTTGTGGCCACTTTTGCTGGGTTCCTCACCTTTCAATGATGTGGCCCCACTAGTGTGAGGACACTCCTGCTTGGTTCTCATCCACGTGGTTATGTGGACCCCCTGGTGAGAGTCTGTTCCTGGCTTTGTTCCTCACCCACCTGTGAGGGAGACCCTCTGCTGATAGGTCACTCCTGCATGGCTGGCACACATTGCCTTGGTGAAGTCAGCCGTGTGGTGGCAGTTGGAGCGTGCTGGGAATCTCTTCCCCCGGTGATGAGGGCCCTCTTGCGTCAGGCCCTAACTGCTGGGCTCACCAACTTTTCTTAGGGAGCCCAGTGATGCTTTGGCACTCCTCTTAGGATCCCATCTCCATGGGGATGTGGGCCTTCTGCTCTGAGGTCCCAACGGCTGGGTTGTTCACATTTTCATGATGTGGGCTCTCTGGTGTTAGTTCACAGAAGCCTGGATCCCATAGCCTCTGTGCTCTTGGCTGCCTGCTGGGAGGTTCCAACTGCTGGATTCCTCACTTTTTTAATTTTTTGGGCCCTCTGTTGTGAGGATCCTCCTGCCTGCCTCACTCCCAGCCCCTTCGTGATGTGTGTCGTCTGGTTTGAGGCCACATGTGCTGGGTTCCTCACCTTTCGATGATGTGGGACCAATGGTCTTAGGAGACTCCTGCCTGGTTCACATCCCCTTGGTGATGTGGGCCCTCTGTTGAGAGTCTGATCCCGGCTGGGTTCCTCACCCATCTGTGAGGTAGGCCGTCTGATGTGAGGTCACTCTTGCCTGGCTTGCTCACCTCGCCTTGTGGACATGAGCCCTCTGGTGGCACTTGGAGCCTGCTGGGAGCCTCCTCTCCTCGGTGATGAGGGCCCTCTGGCATCAGGCCCTAACTGCTGGGCTCCCTACATTTTGTGATGTGCGCCCAGTGGTGCGAGGACACTCCAGCCAGGTTCACATCCCCATTGGGGTGTGGGCCTTCTGCTCTGAGGTCCCAAAGCCTGGGTTGCTCACAGTTTCATGATGTAGGCTCTCTGCTGTTAGTTCACTCCTGCCTGCATCCCATAGCTTCTGTGCTCTGGGCCGCCTGCTGGGAGGTTCCAACTGCTGGATTCCTCACCTTTCTTATTCTTTGGGCCCTCTGTTTTTAGGCTACTCCTGCCTGCCTCACTCCCATTCCCTTTGTGATATGTGTCCTCTGATTTGAGGCCACATGTGCTAGGTTCCGCACCTTTCGATGATGTGACCCCACTGGAGGGAAGACAGTCCTGACTGGTTCCCATCCCCTTGCTGATGTGGGCCCTCAGGTGAGAGTCTGATCCTGGCTGGGTTCCTCACCCTTCTGTGAGGTGGGCCCTCTGCTGTGAGGTCAATCATGCCTGTCTGGCACACGTCACCTTGGCGACGTGGGCCCTCTGGTGGCAGTTGGAGTGTGCTGGGATCCTCCTCCCCTCGGTGATGAGGGCCCTCTTGCCTTAGGCCATAACTGCTGGGCTCCCCACATTTTCTGATGTGCGCCAAGTGAGTGAGGAGACTCTTGCCAGGTTCCCATCCCCATGGCGATATGGGCCTTCTGCTCTGAGGTCAAAACGGCTGGCTTGCTCACAGTACCATGATGTGGGCCCTCTGCTGTGAGTTCACTCCGGCAAGGATCCCTTATCATCGGTGCTCTGAGCCGCCTGCTGGGAGGTTCCAACTGCTGGATTCCTCAACTTTTTTATTCTATGTGCCCTCTGTTGTGAGGCTCCTCCTGCCTGCCTCACTGCCAGCCCCTTGGTGATGACTGTCCTATGGCTTGAGGCCACATGTGCTGCGTTCCTCACCTTTCGATGATGTGACCCCACTCGTGTGAGGACACTCCTGCCTGGTTCCCATCCCCTTGGTGAGGTGGGCCCTCTGGCGAGAGTCTAATCCTGGCTGGGTTCCTCAACGTTCTGTGAGGTAGGCCCTCTGCTGTGAGGTCACTCCTGCCTGGCTGGCACACGTCACCTTGGAGACGTGAGCCCTCTGGTGGCAGTTGGAGCGTGCAGGGCGCCTCCTCCTCTCGGTGATGACGGCCCTCTGGCGTCAGGCCCTAAATGGTGGGCTCCCCACATTTTCTGATGTGCGCCCAGTGGTGCGAGGACACTCCAGCCAGGTTCCCATTCCCATGGGGATGTGGTCCTTCTGCGCTGAGGTCTCAACTCCTGGGTTGCTCACAGTTTTGTGATGTGGGCCCTCTGCTGTGAGTTCACTGTGGCCTGGATCCCATAGCCTCGGTGTTCTGGGCCGCCTGCTGGAAGGTCTAAATGCTGGAATCCTCACGTTTTTTATATTATGTGCCCTGTGTTGTGAGGCTACTCCTGCCTGCCTCACTCCAAGGCCCTTGGTGATGTGGGTCCTCTGGTTTGAGGACACATGTGCTGGGTTCCTCACCTTAAGATGATGAGGCCCCACTGGTGTGAGGATAATCCTGACTGAGTCCCATCCCCTTTGTGATGTGGGCCCTCTGGTGAGAGTCTGATCCTGGCTGGGTTCCTCACCCATCTGTGAGGTGGGCCCTCTACTATCAGGTAACTCTTGCCTGGGTTGCTCACCTCGCCTTGTTGACATGAGCCCTCTGGTGGCAATTGGACCCTGCTGGGAGCCTCCTCAGCTCTGTGATGAGGGCCCTCTGATGTCAGGCCCTAACTGCTGGGCTCCCCAACTTTTCTTAGTGAGCCCAGTGTTGCTCAAGCACTCCTCTTAGGTTCCCATCCCCATGGGGATGTGGGCCTTCTGCTCTGAGGTTCCAACGGCTGGGTTGATCACAATTTCATGATGTGGGCTCTCTGGTGTTAGTTCACTGTGGCCTGGATCCCATAGCCTCTGTGGTCTTGGCTGCCTGCTGGGAGGTTCCAACTGCTCGATTCCTCAACTTTTGTATTCTATGGGTCCTGTGTTGTGATGCTCCTCCTGCCTGCCTCACTCGCAACCCCTTCGTGATGTGGGTCTTCTGGTTTGAGGCCACATGTGCTGGGTTAGGCAACTTTCAATGATGTGGCCCCACTGGTGTGAGGACACTCCTGCCTGGTTCCCATCCCCTTGGTGATGTGGGCCTTCTGGTGACAGTCTTATCCTGGCTGAGTTCCTCACTCTTCTGTGAGGTAGGCCCTCTGCTGTGAGGTCAATCCTGCCTGACTTGCACACATCACCTTGGCGACGTGGGCCCTCTGTTGGCACATGGAACCTGCTGGGAGCCTCCTGCCCTCGGTGATGATGGCCCTCTAGCATCAGGCTCTAACTGCTGGGCTCCCCACGTTTTCTGATGTGAGCCCAGTGATGCCAGGACACTCCTGTCAGGTTCCCATCCCCATGGGGATGTGGGCTTTCTGCTCTGAGGTCCCAATGCCTGGGTTGCTCACAGTTTCATGATGTGGGCTCTCTGGTGTTAGTTAACTCCTGCCTGCATCCCATAGCTTCTGTGCTCTCGGCCGCCTGCTGGGAGGTTCCAAATGCTGGATTCCTCACTTTTTTTATTCTTTGGGCCCTCTGTTTTTAGGCTACTCCTACCTGCCTCACTCCCATCCCCTTTGTGATGTATGTCCTCTGATATGAGGCCACATGTGCTGGGTTCCTCACCTTTCGATGATGTGGTCCCACTGGTGGGAGGACAGTCCTGACTGGTTCCCATCCCCTTGGTGTTGTGGGCCCTCTGGTGAGAGTCTCATCCTGCCTCGGTTCCTCACCCTTCTGTGAGATAGGCCCTCTGCTGTGAGGTCACTACTGCCTGGCTGGTGCATGCCACCTTGTAGACGTGGGCCCTCTGTTGGCAGTTGGAACCTGCTGGGAGTCTCCTCCCCTCAGTTATGAGGGCCCCCTGGCATCAGGCCCTAACTGCTGGGCTCCTAACATTTTCTGATATGTGCTAAGTGGTGCAAAGCCACTCCTGCCAGGTTCCCATCCCAATGGGGATGTGGGCCTTCTGTTCTGAGGTCCCAACAGCTGGGCTGCTCACAGGTTCATGATGTGGGCCCTCTGCTGTGAGTTCACTGCGGCCTGGATCCCATAGCCTCGGTGCTCTGGGCCACTTGCTGGGAGGTTCCAACTGCTGGATTCCTCAACTTTTATATTCTATGGACCCTGTGTTGTGAGGCCAGTCCTGCCAGCCTCATTCCGAACCCCTTGGTGATGTGGTTCCTCTGGTTTGAGGACACATGTGCTGGGATCCTCACCTTTCGATGATGTTGTCCCACTGGTGTGGGGACACTCCTGCCTGGTTCCCATCCCCTTGGTGATGTGGGCCCTCTGGTGAGAGTCTGATCCTGGCTGTGTTCCTCACCCTTCTGTGAGGTGGGCCCTCTGCTGTGAGGTCACTCCTGCCAGGCTGGCACACATCGCCTTGGCGACGTTGGCCCTCTGGTGGCAGCTGGAGCCTGCTGGGAGCCTCCTCCTCTCGGTGATGAGTGCCCTCTAGCGTCAGGCCCTAACTTCTGAGCACCCCACGTTTTCTGATGTGAGCCCAGTGATGCCAGGACACTCCTGTCATGTTCCCATCACCATGGGGATGTGGGCCTTCTGCTCTGAGGTCCCAATGTCTGGGTTGCTCACAGTTTCATGATGTGGGCTGTCTGGTGTTAGTTCACTCTGGCCTGGTTCCTCTAGCCTCTGTGCTCTGGGCCGCCTGCTGGGAGGTTCCAACTGCTGGATTCCTCACCTTTCTTATTTTTGGGCCCTCTGTTATGAGGCTCCTCCTGCCTGCCTCACTCCCAGCCCCTTGGTGATGGGTGTCCTATGGTTTGAAGCCACATGTTCTGGGTTCCTCACCTTTAGATGATGTGGCCCTACTCATGTGAGGACACTCCTGCCTGGTTCCAATCCATTTGGTGATGTGGGCCCTCTGGTGCGAGTCTGATCCTGACTGGGTTCGTCACACTTCTCTGAGGTGGACCCTCTGCTGTGAGGTCATTCGTGCCTGGTTGGCACACATCGCCTTGGCGACGTCAGCCCTCTGGTGGCAGTTGGAGCCTGCTGGGAGCCTCCTTCCCTTGGTGATGAGGGTCCTCTGGCGTCAGGCCCTAACTGCTGGTCGCCCAAAATTTTCTGATACGTTCTCAGTGGTGCGAGGACACTCCTACCAGAATTCCATCCCCATGGGGATGTGGGCCTCCTGCTCTGAGGTCCCAATGGCTGGGTTGCTCAGTTTCATGACATGGGCCCTCTTCTGTGAGTTCACTGTGGCCTGGATCCCATAGCCTCGGTGCTCTGGGCCGCCTGCTGGGAGGTTCCAACTGCTGGATTCCTCACTTTTTTATTCTATGTGCCCAGTGTTGTGAGGCTACTCCTGCCTGCCTCACTCCGAGGTCCTTGGTGATGTGGGTCCTCTGGTTTGAGGACACATGTGCTGAGTACCTCAGCTTTCGATGATGTGGCCCCACTGATGTGAAGACACTCCTGCCTGGTTCCCATCCCCTTGGTGATGTGGGCCCTCTGGTGAGAGTCTGATGTTGGCTGGGTTTCTCACCCTTCTGTGAGGTGGGACCTCTGCTGTGAGGTAACTCCTGCCTGGCATGCTAACGTTGCCTTGGCAATGTGAGCCCTCAGGTGGCAGTTGGAGCCTGCTGGGAATCTCCTCCCCTCAGTTATGAGAGCTCTGGATAAAACACATATGCCTTTTTTTGCCAAGTGCATTATTTTCCAAGTTCTGTCTCTTTTCCTATGCTTTAAGAGCTACTCCCGTGTACGTTTTGAAATCAATTTCCAGCAATTCTGCCCTGCATTCAAGTCCTCTTCGCAGCCTTACTTCAGCATAATTTTGGATGATAGCTGTCATTTATAACTCCGCAGGTTTCTGAATTACAGTGTCCCTGAGCTCCTTTCTTCAACTCGCTTTCTTGTGAGCTGGCCGCAACACCGCAGGATCTCCTCAGGCCCTAATTTAGTTCCAGCATGGCACGCGGAGCCTTTGGTTAATTCCTCTTCCTGGTGGGAAATGAGAGTTAAATTTGCCCGTCCGGACACCTCCACCTAGTCTCTCATTGGTTCTCCCTATTCCTGTTCATTTTCCACAGAAATTGCAAACTGGGCCAAACAGGAGGTTAAAGGCACTGACTCTCCAAGTGGGGAGAGTGTTAGTAAAGCGTCTGGAATGTTGCACCCGAGTACCAGGGGACGAAAACTGAGACACATTTGAACACGTTTTCCGATCACACGGTGGATCATACTCTGGGTTCCACAGGCATGTTTTAGCTGAAGGAAGAATCCCTTAAACAGGGAGAGTTGAGACCCATGGAATGGGTACCATGCAATATAACTTCAAAGGGTCTGCATTTGCTCACCGAACCTCACCAATCCTATCACTGCTGCGTTTATGCCGCTGTACACACGCTTGATTCTCTTTCGGAGACATATAAATCCATAGGTTTTAAGATTCTTACTAGTCAGGTAGATTCTTACTAGTCAGGAATATTCTTAGGCGTTTAATATGGGGTGTTGAGTCCACTTCGTTGAGCAAGGAGTAGCTCTTGTCTATTACATATTTGGCTTATGGAACGGTATCTGTGCTAATTTCAATCTCTGGTTTCATGCAGCACCCCAACTCACCCGTCCCCTTAAGCAAGCATAAGTTGGTTTTCTACATTTGACACCCTGTTCTGTTTTGTAATTCAGTTCTTGTGTAGCCAAGTTTACATTCCGTGTATTAGTGATATCTTATGATGTTTCTTTTTCTGTGTGACTAATTTCACTTAGAATCATCGTACCTGAATCCACTCATTATGCTGCTACGGGCCTGATGACATAGATTTCATTGCTGAGTGATATTGCATTGTACATAAGTACCACAACTTCTTTATCCATTTTTCGCTTTCTGTGATATTGAACTTGTTCGGTAAACGAGGTTCTTGTAAACAGAGCCGTCCCAAACTTTGGGGTGGCTGTGTCTTTTTGATTTTAATTTCCCTAAGCTATAGGACCATAAGTGGAAGTGCCCTAGGCTCTGTTGCTTTGTTTTTTGGATGTTTCAGGAAACACCATACACTTCTCCAGAGTGGCTGCTGGCAATTTACATCCCGCCCATCAGCATAACAAGGCTCCCAGTTCTCCATGGCCTGTCCTGCCTTTCTGGATTTTACACTTTTTTCAGATGGCCCTTTTGACCGGGGGGCAGTGAGACTTCATTGTAGTGCAGATTTCCTTTGCAAGCTTGCTTGGTTGGCCAAAAAGGGCGTATGCGTTTTTTCCTGAATATATTCAGGGAAAAACGCATACGCCCTTTTTGGCCAAGTGCATCATTGTGGACGTTCTGCCTCTTTTCCTATGCTTTACATGCAATTCCAGTCTACCTCCAGAAATCGGTTTCCTGCAATTCTGCCCCGCTTTCAACTCCTCTTGGCAGCCTTACTTCAATATATTTTTGGAAGATAGCTGTCATTTATAACTCTGCAGGTTTGTGAATTACAGTGCCCCTGAGCTCCTTTCTTCAACTCGCTTTCTTGTGAGCTGGCCGCAACACCGCAGGATTGCTTCTGGCCCTAGTGTGGTTCCGGCATGGCACGTTGAGCCTTTGGTTAATTCCTCTTCCTGGTGGGAAATGAGAGTTAAATTTGCCCATCCGGACACCTCCACCTAGTCTCTCATTGGTTCTCCCTATTCCTGTTCATTTTCCACAGAAATTGCAAACTGGGCCAAACAGGAGGTTAAAGGCACTGACTCTCCAAGTGGGGAGAGTGTTAGTAAAGCGTCTGGAATGTTGCACCCGAGTACCAGGGGACAAAAACTGAGACACATTTGAACACGTTTCCCGATCACACGGTGGATCATACTCTGGGTTCCACATGCATGTTTTAGCTGAAGGAAGAATCCATTAAACCTGGAGAGTTGAGACCCATGGAATGGGTACCATGCAATATGACTTCAAAGTGTCTGCATTTGCTCACCGAACCTCAGCAATCCTATCACTGCTGCGTTTAGGCCGCTGTACACACGCTTGATTCTCTTTCGGAGACATATAAATCCATAGGTTTTAAGATTCTTACTAGTCAGGTATATTCTTAGGCGTTTAATATGGAGTGTTGAGTCCACTTCGTTGAGCAAGGAGTAGCTCTTGTCTATTACATATTTGGCTTATGGAACGGTATCTGTGCTAATTTCAATCTCTGGTTTTATGCAGCACCCCAACTCACCCGTCCCCTTAAGCAAGCATAAGTTGGTTTTCTACATTTGACACCCTGTTCTGTTTTGTAATTCAGTTCTTGTGTAGCCAAGTTTACATTCCGTGTATTAGTGATATCTTATGATGTTTCTTTTTCTGTGTGACTAATTTCACTTAGAATCATCGTACCTGAATCCACTCATTATGCTGCTACGGGCCTGTTGACATAGATTTCATTGCTGAGTGATATTGCATTGTACGTAAGTACCACAATTTCTTTATCCATTTTTCGCTTTCTGTGATATTGAACTTGTACCGTAAACTAGGTTCTTGTAAACAGAGCCGTCCCAAACTTTGGGGTGGCTGTGTCTTTTTGATTTTAATTTCCCTAAGCTATAAGACCATAAGTGGAAGTGCCCTAGGCTCTGTTGCTTTGTTTTTTGGATGTTTCAGGAAACACCATACACTTCTCCAGAGTGGCTGCTGGAAATTTACATCCCGCCCATCAGCATAACAAGGCTCCCAGTTCTCCATGGCCTGTCCTGCCTTTCTGGATTTTACACTTTTTACAGATGGCCCTTTTGACCGGGGGGCAGTGAGACTTCATTGTAGTGCAGATTTCCTTTGCAAGCTTGCTTGTTTGGCCAAAAAGGGCGTATGCGTTTTTTCTTGAATATATTCAGGAAAAAACGCATACGCCCTTTTTGGCCAAGTGCATCATTGTGGACGTTCTGCCTCTTTTCCTATGCTTTACATGCAATTCCAGTCTACCTCCTGAAATCGGTTTCCTGCAATTCTGCCCTGCTTTCAACTCCTCTTGGCATCCTAATTCAATATATTTTTGGAAGATAGCTGTCATTTATAACTCTGCAGGTTTGTGAATTACAGTGCCCCTGAGCTCCTTTCTTCAACTCGCTTTCTTGTGAGCTGGCCGCAACACTGCAGGATTGCTTCAGGCCCTAGTTTGGTTCTGGCACGGCATGCTGAGCCTTTGGTTAATTCCTCTTCCTGGTGGGAAATGAGAGTTAAATTGGCCCGTCCGGACACCTCCACCTAATCTCTCATTGGTTCTCCCTATTCCTGTTCATCTTCCGCAGAAATTGCTAACTGGGCCAAACAGGAGGTTAAAGGCACTGACTCTCCAAGTGGGGAGAGTGTTAGTAAAGCGTCTGGAATGTTGCACCCGAGTACCAGGGGACCAAAACTGAGACACATTTGAACACGTTTTCCGATCACATGGTGGATCATACTCTGGGTTCCACATGCATGTTTTAGCTGAAGGAAGAATCCCTTAAACATGGAGAGTTGAGACCCATGGAATGGGTACCATGCAATATGACTTGAAAGGGTCTGCATTTGCTCACCGAACCTCACCAATCCTATCACTGCTGCGTTTATGCCGCTGTACACACGCTTGATTCTCTTTCGGAGACATATAAATCCATAGGTTTTAAGATTCTTACTAGTCAGGTAGATTCTTACTAGTCAGGTATATTCTTAGGCGTTTAATATGGGGTGTTGAGTCCACTTCATTGAGCAAGGAGTAGCTCTTGTCTATTACATATTTGGCTTATGGAACGGTATCTGTGCTCATTTCAATCTCTGGTTTTATGCAGCACCCCAACTCACCCGTCCCCTTAAGCAAGCATAAGTTGGTTTTCTACATTTGACACCCTGTTCTGTTTTGTAATTCAGTTCTTGTGTAGCCAAGTTTACATTCCGTGTATTAGTGATATCTTATGATGTTTCTTTTTCTGTGTGACTAATTTCACTTAGAATCATCGTACCTGAATCCACTCATTATGCTGCTACGGGCCTGTTGACATAGATTTCATTGCTGAGTGATATTGCATTGTACGTAAGTACCACAATTTCTTTATCCATTTTTCGCTTTCTGTGATATTGAACTTGTACCGTAAACGAGGTTCTTGTAAACAGAGCCGTCCCAAACTTTGGGGTGGCTGTGTCTTTTTGATTTTAATTTCCCTAAGCTATAGGACCATATGTGGAAGTGCCCTAGGCTCTGTTGCTTTGTGTTTTGGATGTTTCAGGAAACACCATACACTTCTCCAGAGTGGCTGCTGGCAATTTACATCCCGCCCATCAGCATAACTAGGCTCCCAGTTCTCCATGGCCTGTCCTGCCTTTCTGGATTTTACACTTTTTTCAGATGGCCCTTTTGACAGGGGGGCAGTGAGACTTCATTGTAGTGCAGATTTCCTTTGCAAGCTTGCTTGGTTGGCCAAAAAGGGCGTATGCGTTTTTCCCTGAATATATTCAGGAAAAAACGCATACGCCCTTTTTGGCCAAGTGTATCATTGTGGACGTTCTGCCTCTTTTCCTATGCTTTACATGCAATTCCAGTCTACCTCCTGAAATCGGTTTCCTGCAATTCTGCCCTGCTTTCAACTCCTCTTGGCATCCTAATTCAATATATTTTTGGAAGATAGCTGTCATTTATAACTCTGCAGGTTTGTGAATTACAGTGCCCCTGAGCTCCTTTCTTCAACTCGCTTTCTTGTGAGCTGGCCGCAACACTGCAGGATTGCTTCAGGCCCTAGTTTGGTTCCGGCACGGCATGCTGAGCCTTTGGTTAATTCCTCTTCCTGGTGGGAAATGAGAGTTAAATTGGCCCGTCCGGACACCTCCACCTAATCTCTCATTGGTTCTCCCTATTCCTGTTCATCTTCCGCAGAAATTGCTAACTGGGCCAAACAGGAGTTTAAAGGCACTGACTCTCCAAGTGGGGAGAGTGTTAGTAAAGCGTCTGGAATGTTGCACCCGAGTACCAGGGGACCAAAACTGAGACCCATTTGAACACGTTTTCCGACCACATGGTGGATCATACTCTGGGTTCCACATGCATGTTTTAGCTGAAGGAAGAATCCCTTAAACATGGAGAGTTGAGACCCATGGAATGGGTACCATGCAATATGACTTCAAAGGGTCTGCATTTGCTCACCGAACCTCACCAATCCTATCACTGCTGCGTTTATGCCGCTGTACACACGCTTGATTCTCTTTCGGAGACATATAAATCCATAGGTTTTAAGATTCTTACTAGTCAGGTAGATTCTTACTAGTCATGTATATTCTTAGGCGTTTAATATGGGGTGTTGAGTCCACTTCGTTGAGCAAGGAGTAGCTCTTGTCTATTACATATTTGGCTTATGGAACGGTATCTGTGCTAATTTCAATCTCTGGTTTTATGCAGCACCCCAACTCACCTTTCCCCTTAAGCAAGCATAAGTTGGTTTTCTACATTTGACACCCTGTTCTGTTTTGTAATTCAGTTCTTGTGTAGCCAAGTTTACATTCCGTGTATTAGTGATATCTTATGATGTTTCTTTTTCTGTGTGACTTATTTTACTTAGAATCATCGTACCTGAATCCACTCATTATGCTGCTATGGGCCTGATGACATAGATTTTATTGCTGAGTGATATTGCATTGTACGTAAGTACCACAACTTCTTTATCCATTTTTCGCTTTCTGTGATATTGAACTTGTACCGTAAACGAGGTTCTTGTAAACAGAGCCGTCCCAAACATTGGGGTGGGTGTGTCTTTTTGATTTTAATTTCCCTAAGCTATAGGACCATAAGTGGAAGTGCCCTAGGCTCTGTTGCTTTGTTTTTTGGATGTTTCAGGAAACACCATACACTTCTCCAGAGTGGCTGCTGACAATTTACATCGCGCCCATCAGCATAACAAGGCTCCCAGTTCTCCATGGCCTGTCCTGCCTTTCTGGATTTTACACTTCTTTCAGATGGCCCTTTTGACCGGGGGGCAGTGAGACTTCATTGTAGTGCAGATTTCCTTTGCAAGCTTGCTTGGTTGGCCAAAAAGGGCGTATGCGTTTTTTCCTGAATATATTCAGGAAAAAACGCATACGCCCTTTTTGGCCAAGTGTATCATTGTGGACGTTCTGCCTCTTTTCCTATGCTTTACATGCAATTCCAGTCTACCTCCTGAAATCGGTTTCCTGCAATTCTGCCCCGCTTTCAACTCCTCTTGGCAGCCTTACTTCAATATATTTTTGGAAGATAGCTGTCATTTATAACTCTGCAGGTTTGTGAATTACAGTGCCCCTGAGCTCCTTTCTTCAACTCGCTTTCTTGTGAGCTGGCCGCAACACCGCAGGTTTGCTTCAGGCCCTAGTTTGGTTCCGGCATGGCATGTTGAGCCTTTGGTTAATTCCTCTTCCTGGTGGGAAATGAGAGTTAAATTTGCCCGTTCAGACACCTCCACCTAGTCTCTCATTGGTTCTCCCTATTCCTGTTCATTTTCCACAGAAATTGCAAACTGGGCCAAACAGGAGGTTAAAGGCACTGACTCTCCAAGTGGGGAGAGTGTTAGTAAAGCGTCTGGAATGTTGCATCCGAGTACCAGGGGACGAAAACTGAGACACATTTGAACACGTTTCCCGATCACACGGTGGATCATACTCTGGGTTCCACATGCATGTTTTAGCTGAAGGAAGAATCCCTTAAACATGGAGAGTTGAGACCCATGGAATGGGTACCATGCAATATGACTTCAAAGGGTCTGCATTTGCTCACCGAACCTCACCAGTCCTATCACTGCTGCGTTTATGCCGCTGTACACACGCTTGATTCTCTTTCGGAGACATATAAATCCATAGGTTTTAAGATTCTTACTAGTCAGGTATATTCTTAGGCGTTTAATATGGGGTGTTGAGTCCACTTCGTTGAGCAAGGAGTAGCTCTTGTCTATTACATATTTGGCTTATGGAACGGTATCTGTGCTAATTTCAATCTCTGGTTTTATGCAGCACCCCAACTCACCTTTCCCCTTAAGCAAGCATAAGTTGGTTTTCTACATTTGACACCCTGTTCTGTTTTGTAATTCAGTTCTTGTGTAGCCAAGTTTACATTCCGTGTATTAGTGATATCTTATGATGTTTCTTTTTCTGTGTGACTTATTTCACTTAGAATCATCGTACCTGAATCCACTCATTATGCTGCTACGGGCCTGATGACATAGATTTCATTGCTGAGTGATATTGCATTGTACGTAAGTACCACAACTTCTTTATCCATTTTTCACTTTCTGTGATATTGAACTTGTACCGTAAACGAGGTTCTTGTAAACAGAGACGTCCCAAACTTTGGGGTGGCTGTGTCTTTTTGATTTTAATTTCCCTAAGCTATAGGACCATAAGTAGAAGTGCCCTAGGCTCTGTTGCTTTGTTTTTTGGATGTTTCAGGAAACACCATACACTTCTCCAGAGTGGCTGCTGGCAATTTACATCCCGCCCATCAGCATAACAAGGCTCCCAGTTCTCCATGGCCTGTCCTGCCTTTCTGGATTTTACACTTTTTTCGGATGGCCCTTTTGACCGGGGGGCAGTGAGACTTCATTGTAGTGCAGATTTCCTTTGCAAGCTTGCTTGGTTGGCCAAAAAGGGCGTATGCGTTTTTTCCTGAATATATTCAGGAAAAAACGCATACGCCCTTTTTGGCCAAGTGCATCATTGTGGACGTTCTGCCTCTTTTCCTACGCTTTACATGCAATTCCAGTCTACCTCCTGAAATCGGTTTCCTGCAATTCTGCTCCACTTTCAAGTCCTCTTGACAGCCTTACTTCAATATATTTTTGATAGATAGCTGTCATTTATAACTCTGCACGTTTGTGAATTACAGTGCCCCTGAGCTCCTTTCTTCAACTCGCTTTCTTGTGAGCTGGCCGCAACACCACAGGATTGCTTCAGGCCCTCGTTTGGTTCCGGCACGGCATGCTGAGCCTTTGGTTAATTCCTCTTCCTGGTGGGAAATGAGAGTTAAATTTGCCCGTCCAGACACCTCCACCTAGTCTCTCATTGGTTCTCCCTATTCCTGTTCATTTTCCACAGAAATTGCAAACTGGGCCAAACAGGAGATTTTAGGCACTGACTCTCCAAGTGGGGAGAGTGTTAGTAAAGCGTCTGGAATGTTGCACCCGAGTACCAGGGCACGAAAACTGAGACACATTTGAACACGTTTCCCGATCACACAGTGGATGATACTCTGGGTTCCACAGGCATGTTTTAGCTGAAGGAAGAATCCCTTAAACATGGAGAGTTGAGACCCATGGAATGGGTACGATGCAATATGACTTCAAAGGGTCTGCATTTGCTCACCGAACCTCACCAGTCCTATCACTGCTGCGTTTATGCCGCTGTACACACGCTTGATTCTCTTTCGGAGACATATAAATCCATAGGTTTTAAGATTATTACTAGTCATGTATATTCTTAGGCGTTTAATATGGGGTGTTGAGTCCACTTCGTTGAGCAAGGAGTAGCTCTTGTCTATTACATATTTGGCTTATGGAACGGTATCTGTGCTAATTTCAATCTCTGGTTTTATGCAGCACCCCAACTCACCTTTCTCCTTAAGCAAGCATAAGTTGGTTTTCTACATTTGACACCCTGTTCTGTTTTGTAATTCAGTTCTTGTGTAGCCAAGTTTACATTCCGTGTATTAGTGATATCTTATGATGTTTCTTTTTCTGTGTGACTTATTTCACTTAGAATCATCGTACCTGAATCCACTCATTATGCTGCTACGGGCCTGATGACATAGATTTCATTGCTGAGTGATATTGCATTGTACGTAAGTACCACAACTTCTTTATCCATTTTTCGCTTTCTGTGATATTGAACTTGTACCGTAAACGAGGTTCTTGTAAACAGAGCCGTCCCAAACTTTGGGGTGGGTGTGTCTTTTTGATTTTAATTTCCCTAAGCTATAGGACCATAAGTGGAAGTGCCCTAGGCTCTGTTGCTTTGTTTTTTGGATGTTTCAGGAAACACCATACACTTCTCCAGAGTGGCTGCTGGCAATTTACATCGCGCCCATCAGCATAACAAGGCTCCCAGTTCTCCATGGCCTGTCCTGCCTTTCTGGATTTTACACTTCTTTCAGATGGCCCTTTTGACCGGGGGGCAGTGAGACTTCATTGTAGTGCAGATTTCCTTTGCAAGCTTGCTTGGTTGGCCAAAAAGGGCGTATGCGTTTTTTCCTGAATATATTCAGGAAAAAACGCATACGCCCTTTTTGGCCAAGTGCATCATTGTGGACGTTCTGCCTCTTTTCCTATGCTTTACATGCAATTCCAGTCTACCTCCTGAAATCGGTTTCCTGCAATTCTGCCCCCCTTTCAACTCCTCTTGGCTGCCTTACTTCAATATATTTTTGGAAGATAGCTGTCATTTATAACTCTGCAGGTTTGTGAATTACAGTGCCCCTGAGCTGCTTTCTTCAACTCGCTTTCTTGTGAGCTGGCCGCAACACCGCAGGATTGCTTCAGGCCCTAGTTTGGTTCCGGCACGTCATGCTGAGCCTTTGGTTAATTCCTCTTCCTGGTGGGAAATGAGAGTTAAATTTGCCCGTCCAGACACCTCCACCTAGTCTCTCATTGGTTCTCCCTTTTCCTGTCCATTTTCCACAGAAATTGCAAACTGGGCCAAACAGGAGGTTTTAGGCACTGACTCTCCAAGTGGGGAGAGTGTTAGTAAAGCGTCTGGAATGTTGCACCCGAGTACCAGGGGACGAAAACTGAGACACATTTGAACACGTTTCCCGATCACACAGTGGATCATACTCTGGGTTCCACAGGCATGTTTTAGCTGAAGGAAGAATCCCTTAAACATGGAGAGTTGAGACCCATGGAATGGGTACCATGCAATATGACTTCAAAGGGTCTGCATTTGCTCACCGAACCTCACCAGTCCTATCACTGCTGCGTTTATGCCGCTGTACACACGCTTGATTCTCTTTCGGAGACATATAAATCCATAGGTTTTAAGATGCTTACTAGTCAGGTATATTCTTAGGCGTTTAATATGGGGTGTTGAGTCCACTTCGTTGAGCAAGGAGTAGCTCTTGTCTATTACATATTTGGCTTATGGAACGGTATCTGTGCTCATTTCAATCTCTGGTTTTATGCAGCACCCCAACTCACCCGTCCCCTTAAGCAAGCATAAGTTGGTTTTCTACATTTGACACCCTGTTCTGTTTTGTAATTCAGTTCCTGTGTAGCCAAGTTTACATTCCGTGTATTAGTGATATCTTATGATGTTTCTTTTTCTGTGTGACTTATTTCACTTAGAATCATCGTAACTGAATCCACTCATTATGCTGCTACGGGCCTGATGACATAGATTTCATTGCTGAGTGATATTGCATTGTACGTAAGTACCACAACTTCTTTATCCATTTTTCGCTTTCTGTGATATTGAACTTGTACCGTAAACGAGGTTCTTGTAAACAGAGCCGTCCCAAACTTTGGGGTGGCTGTGTCTTTTTGATTTTAATTTCCCTAAGCTATAGGACCATAAGTGGAAGTGCCCTAGGCTCTGTTGCTTTGTTTTTTGGATGTTTCAGGAAACACCATACACTTCTCCAGAGTGGCTGCTGGCAATTTACATCCCACCCATCAGCATAACTAGGCTCCCAGTTCTCCATGGCCTGTCCTGCCTTTCTGGATTTTACACTTTTTTCAGATGGCCCTTTTGACCGGGGGGCAGTGAGACTTCATTGTAGTGCAGATTTCCTTTGCAAGCTTGCTTGGTTGGCCAAAAAGGGCGTATGCGTTTTTTCCTGAATATATTCAGGAAAAAACGCATACGCCCTTTTTGGCCAAGTGCATCATTGTGGACGTTCTGCCTCTTTTCCTATGCTTTACATGAAATTCCAGTCTACCTCCTGAAATCGGTTTCCTGCAATTCTGCCCCCCTTTCAACTCCTCTTGGCAGCCTTACTTCAATATATTTTTGGAAGATAGCTGTCATTTGTAACTCTGCAGGTTTGTGAATTACAGTGCCCCTGAGCTCCTTTCTTCAACTCGCTTTCTTGTGAGCTGGCCGCAACACCGCAGGATTGCTTCAGGCCCTAGTTTGGTTCCGGCACGGCATGCTGAGCCTTTGGTTAATTCCTCTTCCTGGTGGGAAATGAGAGTTAAATTGGCCCGTCCGGACACCTCCACCTAATCTCTCATTGGTTCTCCCTATTCCTGTTCATCTTCCGCAGAAATTGCTAACTGGGCCAAACAGGAGGTTAAAGGCACTGACTCTCCAAGTGGGGAGAGTGTTAGTAAAGCGTCTGGAATGTTGCACCCGAGTACCAGGGGACGAAAACTGAGACACATTTGAACACGTTTTCCGACCACATGGTGGATCATACTCTGGGTTCCACATGCATGTTTTAGCTGAAGGAAGAATCCCTTAAACATGGAGAGTTGAGACCCATGGAATGGGTACCATGCAATATGACTTGAAAGGGTCTGCATTTGCTCACCGAACTTCAGCAATCCTATCACTGCTGCGTTTATGCCGCTGTACACACGCTTGATTCTCTTTCGGAGACATATAAATCCATAGGTTTTAAGATTCTTACTAGTCAGGTAGATTCTAACTAGTCAGGTATATTCTTAGGCGTTTAATATGGGGTGTTGAGTCCACTTCGTTGAGCAAGGAGTAGCTCTTGTCTATTACATATTTGGCTTATGGAACTGTATCTGTGCTCATTTCAATCTCTGGTTTTATGCAGCACCCCAACTCACCCGTCCCCTTAAGCAAGCATAAGTTGGTTTTCTACATTTGACACCCTGTTCTGTTTTGTAATTCAGTTCTTGTGTAGCCAAGTTTACATTCCATGTATTAGTGATATCTTATGATGTTTCATTTTCTGTGTGACTAATTTCACTTAGAATCATCGTACCTGAATCCACTCATTATGCTGCTACGGGCCTGATGACATAGATTTCATTGCTGAGTGATATTGCATTGTACGTAAGTACCACAATTTCTTTATCCATTTTTCGCTCTCTGTGATATTGAACTTGTACCATAAACGAGGTTCTTGTAAACACAGCCGTCCCAAACTTTGGGGTGGCTGTGTCTTTTTGATTTTAATTTCCCTAAGCTATAGGACCATAAGTGGAAGTGCCCTAGGCTCTGTTGCTTTGTTTTTTGGATGTTTCAGGAAACACCATACACTTCTCCAGAGTGGCTGCTGGCAATTTACATCCCGCCCATCAGCATAACAAGGCTCCCAGTTCTCCATGGCCTGTCCTGCCTTTCTGGATTTTACACTTTTTTCAGATGGCCCTTTTGACCGGGGGGCAGTGAGACTTCATTGTAGTGCAGATTTCCTTTGCAAGCTTGCTTGGTTGGCCAAAAAGGGCGTATGCGTTTTTCCCTGAATATATTCAGGAAAAAACGCATACGCCCTTTTTGGCCAAGTGTATCATTGTGGACGTTCTGCCTCTTTTCCTATGCTTTACATGCAATTCCAGTCTACCTCCTGAAATCGGTTTCCTGCAATTCTGCCCCGCTTTCAACTCCTCTTGGCAGCCTTACTTCAATATATTTTTGGAAGATAGCTGTCATTTATAACTCTGCAGGTTTGTGAATTACAGTGCCCCTGAGCTCCTTTCTTCAACTCGCTTTCTTGTGAGCTGGCCGCAACACCGCAGGATTGCTTCAGGCCCTAGTTTGGTTCCGGCATGGCATGCTGAGCCTTTGGTTAATTCCTCTTCCTGGTGGGAAATGAGAGTTAAATTTGCCCGTTCAGACACCTCCACCTAGTCTCTCATTGGTTCTCCCTATTCCTGTTCATTTTCCACAGAAATTGCAAACTGGGCCAAACAGGAGGTTAAAGGCACTGACTCTCCAAGTGGGGAGAGTGTTAGTAAAGCGTCTGGAATGTTGCATCCGAGTACCAGGGGACGAAAACTGAGACACATTTGAACACGTTTCCCGATCACACGGTGGATCATACTCTGGGTTCCACATGCATGTTTTAGCTGAAGGAAGAATCCCTTAAACATGGAGAGTTGAGACCCATGGAATGGGTACCATGCAATATGACTTCAAAGGGTCTGCATTTGCTCACCGAACCTCACCAGTCCTATCACTGCTGCGTTTATGCCGCTGTACACACGCTTGATTCTCTTTCGGAGACATATAAATCCATAGGTTTTAAGATGCTTACTAGTCAGGTATATTCTTAGGCGTTTAATATGGGGTGTTGAGTCCACTTCGTTGAGCAAGGAGTAGCTCTTGTCTATTACATATTTGGCTTATGGAACGGTATCTGTGCTCATTTCAATCTCTGGTTTTATGCAGCACCCCAACTCACCCGTCCCCTTAAGCAAGCATAAGTTGGTTTTCTACATTTGACACCCTGTTCTGTTTTGTAATTCAGTTCTTGTGTAGCCAAGTTTACATTCCGTGTATTAGTGATATCTTATGATGTTTCTTTTTCTGTGTGACTTATTTCACTTAGAATCATCGTAACTGAATCCACTCATTATGCTGCTACGGGCCTGATGACATAGATTTCATTGCTGAGTGATATTGCATTGTACGTAAGTACCACAACTTCTTTATCCATTTTTCGCTTTCTGTGATATTGAACTTGTACCGTAAACGAGGTTCTTGTAAACAGAGCCGTCCCAAACTTTGGGGTGGCTGTGTCTTTTTGATTTTAATTTCCCTAAGCTATAGGACCATAAGTGGAAGTGCCCTAGGCTCTGTTGCTTTGTTTTTTGGATGTTTCAGGAAACACCATACACTTCTCCAGAGTGGCTGCTGGCAATTTACATCCCGCCCATCAGCATAACAAGGCTCCCAGTTCTCCATGGCCTGTCCTGCCTTTCTGGATTTTACACTTTTTTCAGATGGCCCTTTTGACCGGGGGGCAGTGAGACTTCATTGTAGTGCAGATTTCCTTTGCAAGCTTGCTTGGTTGGCCAAAAAGGGCGTATGCGTTTTTTCCTGAATATATTCAGGAAAAAACGCATACGCCCTTTTTGGCCAAGTGCATCATTGTGGACGTTCTGCCTCTTTTCCTATGCTTTACATGCAATTCCAGTCTACCTCCTGAAATCGGTTTCCTGCAATTCTGCCCTGCTTTCAACTCCTCTTGGCATCCTAATTCAATATATTTTTGGAAGATAGCTGTCATTTATATCTCTGCAGGTTTGTGAATTACAGTGCCCCTGAGCTCCTTTCTTCAACTCGCTTTCTTGTGAGCTGGCCGCAACACCGCAGGATTGCTTCAGGCCCTAGTTTGGTTCCGGCATGGCATGCTGAGCCTTTGGTTAATTCCTCTTCCTGGTGGGAAATGAGAGTTAAATTGGCCCGTCCGGACACCTCCACCTAATCTCTCATTGGTTCTCCCTATTCCTGTTCATCTTCCGCAGAAATTGCTAACTGGGCCAAACAGGAGGTTAAAGGCACTGACTCTCCAAGTGGGGAGAGTGTTAGTAAAGCGTCTGGAATGTTGCACCCGAGTACCAGGGGACAAAAACTGAGACACATTTGAACAAGTTTTCCGACCACATGGTGGATCATACTCTGGGTTCCACATGCATGTTTTATCTGAAGGAAGAATCCCTTAAACATGGAGAGTTGAGACCCATGGAATGGGTACCATGCAATATGACTTCAAAGGGTCTGCATTTGCTCACCGAACCTCATCAATCCTATCACTGCTGCGTTTATGCCGCTGTACACACACTTGATACTCTTTCGGAGACATATAAATCCATAGGTTTTAAGATTCTTACTAGTCAGGTAGATTCTTACTAGTCAGGTATATTCTTAGGCGTTTAATATGGGGTGTTGAGTCCACTTCGTTGAGCAAGTAGTAGCTCTTGTCTATTACATATTTGGCTTATGGAACGGTATCTGTGCTCATTTCAATCTCTGGTTTTATGCAGCACCCCAACTCACCCGTCCCCTTAAGCAAGCATAAGTTGGTTTTCTACATTTGACACCCTGTTCTGTTTTGTAATTCAGTTCTTGTGTAGCCAAGTTTACATTCCGTGTATTAGTGATATCTTATGATGTTTCTTTTTCTGTGTGACTAATTTCACTTAGAATCATCGTACCTGAATCCACTCATTATGCTGCTACGGGCCTGATGACATAGATTTCATTGCTGAGTGATATTGCATTGTACGTAAGTACCACAATTTCTTTATCCATTTTTCGCTTTCTGTGATATTGAACTTGTACCGTAAACGAGGTTCTTGTAAACAGAGCCGTCCCAAACTTTGGGGTGGCTGTGTCTTTTTGATTTTAATTTCCCTAAGCTATAGGACCATAAGTGGAAGTGCCCTAGGCTCTGTTGCTTTGTTTTTTGGATGTTTCAGGAAACACCATACACTTCTCCAGAGTGGCTGCTGGCAATTTACATCCCGCCCATCAGCATAACTAGGCTCCCAGTTCTCCATGGCCTGTCCTGCCTTTCTGGATTTTACACTTTTTTCAGATGGCCCTTTTGACCGGGGGGCAGTGAGACTTCATTGTAGTGCAGATTTCCTTTGCAAGCTTGCTTGGTTGGCCAAAAAGGGCGTATGCGTTTTTTCCTGAATATATTTTCCTGAATATATTTTCCTGAATATATTCAGGAAAAAACGCATACGCCCTTTTTGGCCAAGTGCATCATTGTGGACGTTCTGCCTCTTTTCCTATGCTTTACATGCAATTCCAGTCTACCTCCTGAAATCGGTTTCCTGCAATTCTGCCCTGCTTTCAACTCCTCTTGGCATCCTAATTCAATATATTTTTGGAAGATAGCTGTCATTTATAACTCTGCAGGTTTGTGAATTACAGTGCCCCTGAGCTCCTTTCTTCAACTCGCTTTCTTGTGAGCTGGCCGCAACACCGCAGGATTGCTTCAGGCCCTAGTTTGGTTCCGGCACGGCATGCTGAGCCTTTGGTTAATTCCTCTTCCTGGTGGGAAATGAGAGTTAAATTTGCCCGTCCGGACACCTCCACCTAGTCTCTCATTGGTTCTCCCTATTCCTGTTCATTTTCCACAGAAATTGCAAACTGGGCCAAACAGGAGGTTAAAGGCACTGACTCTCCAAGTGGGGAGAGTGTTAGTAAAGCGTCTGGAATGTTGCACCCGAGTACCATGAAACGAAAATTGAGACACATTGGAACACGTTTTCCGATCACACGGTGGATCATACTCTGGGTTCCACATGCATGTTTTAGCTGAAGGAAGAATCCCTTAAACAGGGAGAGTTGAGACCCATGGAATGGGTACCATGCAATATGACTTCAAAGGGTCTGCATTTGCTCACCGAACCTCAGCAATCCTATCACTGCTGCGTTTATGCCACTGTACACACGCTTGATTCTCTTTCGGAGACATATAAATCCATAGGTTTTAAGATTCTTACTAGTCAGGTAGATTCTTACTAGTCAGGTATATTCTTAGGCGTTTAATATGGGGTGTTGAGTCCACTTCGTTGAGCAAGGAGTAGCTCTTGTCTATTACATATTTGGCTTATGGAACGGTATCTGTGCTCATTTCAATCTCTGGTTTTATGCAGCACCCCAACTCACCCGTCCCCTTAAGCAAGCATAAGTTGGTTTTCTACATTTGACACCCTGTTCTGTTTTGTAATTCAGTTCTTGTGTAGCCAAGTTTACATTCCGTGTAGTAGTGATATCTTATGATGTTTCTTTTTCTGTGTGACTAATTTCACTTAGAATCATCGTACCTGAATCCACTCATTATGCTGCTACGGGCCTGATGACATAGATTTCATTGCTGAGTGATATTGCATTGTACGTAAGTACCACAGTTTCTTTATCCATTTTTCGCTTTCTGTGATATTGAACTTGTACCGTAAAAGAGGTTCTTGTAAACAGAGCCATCCCAAACTTTGGGGTGGCTGTGTCTTTTTGATTTTAATTTCCCTAAGCTATAGGACCATAAGTGGAAGTGCCCTAGGCTCTGTTGCTTTGTTTTTTGGATGTTTCAGGAAACACCATACACTTCTCCAGAGTGGCTGCTGGCAATTTACATCCCGCCCATCAGCATAACTAGGCTCCCAGTTCTCCATGGCCTGTCCTGCCTTTCTGGATTTTACACTTTTTTCAGATGGCCCTTTTGACCGGGGGGCAGTGAGACTTCATTGTAGTGCAGATTTCCTTTGCAAGCTTGCTTGGTTGGCCAAAAAGGGCGTATGCGTTTTTTCCTGAATATATTCAGGAAAAAACGCATACGCCCTTTTTGGCCAAGTGCATCATTGTGGACGTTCTGCCTCTTTTCCTATGCTTTACATGCAATTCCAGTCTACCTCCTGAAATCGGTTTCCTGCAATTCTGCCCCGCTTTCAACTCCTCTTGGCATCCTAATTCAATATATTTTTGGAAGATAGCTGTCATTTATAACTCTGCAGGTTTGTGAATTACAGTGCCCCTGAGCTCCTTTCTTCAACTCGCTTTCTTGTGAGCTGGCCGCAACACCGCAGGATTGCTTCAGGCCCTAGTTTGGTTCCGGCACGGCATGCTGAGCCTTTGGTTAATTCCTCTTCCTGGTGGGAAATGAGAGTTAAATTGGCCCGTCCGGACACCTCCACCTAGTCTCTCATTGGTTCTCCCAATTCCTGTTCATTTTCCACAGAAATTGCAAACTGGGCCAAACAGGAGGTTAAAGGCACTGACTCTCCAAGTGGGGAGAGTGTTAGTAAAGCGTCTGGAATGTTGCAACCGAGTACCAGGGGACGAAAACTGAGACACATTTGAACACGTTTCCCGATCACACGGTGGATCATACTCTGGGTTCCACATGCATGTTTTAGCTGAAGGAAGAATCCATTAAACCTGGAGAGTTGAGACCCATGGAATGGGTACCATGCAATATGACTTCAAAGGGTCTGCATTTGCTCACCGAACCTCAGCAATCCTATCACTGCTGCGTTTATGCCGCTGTACACACGCTTGATTCTCTTTCGGAGACATATAAATCCATAGGTTTTAAGATTCTTACTAGTCAGGTAGATTCTTAGGCGTTTAATATGGAGTGTTGAGTCCACTTCGTTGAGCAAGGAGTAGCTCTTGTCTATTACATATTTGGCTTATGGAACGGTATCTGTGCTCATTTCAATCTCTGGTTTTATGCAGCACCCCAACTCACCCGTCCCCTTAAGCAAGCATAAGTTGGTTTTCTACATTTGACACCCTGTTCTGTTTTGTAATTCAGTTCTTGTGTAGCCAAGTTTACATTCCGTGTATTAGTGATATCTTATGATGTTTCTTTTTCTGTGTGACTAATTTCACTTAGAATCATCGTACCTGAATCCACTCATTATGCTGCTACGGGCCTGATGACATAGATTTCATTGCTGAGTGATATTGCATTGTACGTAAGTACCACAATTTCTTTATCCATTTTTCGCTTTCTGTGATATTGAACTTGTACCGTAAACGAGGTTCTTGTAAACAGAGCCGTCCCAAACTTTGGGGTGGCTGTGTCTTTTTGATTTTAATTTCCCTAAGCTATAGGACCATAAGTGGAAGTGCCCTAGGCTCTGTTGCTTTGTTTTTTGGATGTTTCAGGAAACACCATACACTTCTCCAGAGTGGCTGCTGGCAATTTACATCCCACCCATCAGCATAACTAGGCTCCCAGTTCTCCATGGCCTGTCCTGCCTTTCTGGATTTTACACTTTTTTCAGATGGCCCTTTTGACCGGGGGGCAGTGAGACTTCATTGTAGTGCAGATTTCCTTTGCAAGCTTGCTTGGTTGGCCAAAAAGGGCGTATGCGTTTTTTCCTGAATATATTTTCCTGAATATATTTTCCTGAATATATTCAGGAAAAAACGCATACGCCCTTTTTGGCCAAGTGCATCATTGTGGACGTTCTGCCTCTTTTCCTATGCTTTACATGCAATTCCAGTCTACCTCCTGAAATCGGTTTCCTGCAATTCTGCCCTGCTTTCAACTCCTCTTGACATCCTAATTCAATATATTTTTGGAAGATAGCTGTCATTTATAACTCTGCAGGTTTGTGAATTACAGTGCCCCTGAGCTCCTTTCTTCAACTCGCTTTCTTGTGAGCTGGCCGCAACACCGCAGGATTGCTTCAGGCCCTAGTTTGGTTCCGGAACGGCATGCTGAGCCTTTGGTTAATTCCTCTTCCTGGTGGGAAATGAGAGTTAAATTTGCCCGTCCGGACACCTCCACCTAGTCTCTCATTGGTTCTCCCTATTCCTGTTCATTTTCCACAGAAATTGCAAACTGGGCCAAACAGGAAGTTAAAGGCACTGACTCTCCAAGTGGGGAGAGTGTTAGTAAAGCGTCTGGAATGTTGCACCCGAGTACCATGAAACGAAAATTGAGACACATTGGAACACGTTTTCCGATCACACGGTGGATCATACTCTGGGTTCCACATGCATGTTTTAGCTGAAGGAAGAATCCCTTAAACAGGGAGAGTTGAGACCCATGGAATGGGTACCATGCAATATGACTTCAAAGGGTCTGCATTTGCTCACCGAACCTCAGCAATCCTATCACTGCTGCGTTTATGCCACTGTACACACGCTTGATTCTCTTTCGGAGACATATAAATCCATAGGTTTTAAGATTCTTACTAGTCAGGTAGATTCTTACTAGTCAGGTATATTCTTAGGCGTTTAATATGGGGTGTTGAGTCCACTTCGTTGAGCAAGGAGTAGCTCTTGTCTATTACATATTTGGCTTATGGAACGGTATCTGTGCTCATTTCAATCTCTGGTTTTATGCAGCACCCCAACTCACCCGTCCCCTTAAGCAAGCATAAGTTGGTTTTCTACATTTGACACCCTGTTCTGTTTTGTAATTCAGTTCTTGTGTAGCCAAGTTTACATTCCGTGTATTAGTGATATCTTATGATGTTTCTTTTTCTGTGTGACTAATTTCACTTAGAATCATCGTACCTGAATCCACTCATTATGCTGCTACGGGCCTGATGACATAGATTTCATTGCTGAGTGATATTGCATTGTACGTAAGTACCACAGTTTCTTTATCCATTTTTCGCTTTCTGTGATATTGAACTTGTACCGTAAACGAGGTTCTTGTAAACAGAGCTGTCCCAAACTTTGGGGTGGCTGTGTCTTTTTGATTTTAATTTCCCTAAGCTATAGGACCATAAGTGGAAGTGCCCTAGGCTCTGTTGCTTTGTTTTTTGGATGTTTCAGGAAACACCATACACTTCTCCAGAGTGGCTGCTGGCAATTTACATCCCGCCCATCAGCATAACTAGGCTCCCAGTTCTCCATGGCCTGTCCTGCCTTTCTGGATTTTACACTTTTTTCAGATGGCCCTTTTGACCGGGGGGCAGTGAGACTTCATTGTAGTGCAGATTTCCTTTGCAAGCTTGCTTGGTTGGCCAAAAAGGGCGTATGCGTTTTTTCCTGAATATATTCAGGAAAATACGCATATGCCCTTTTTGGCCAAGTGCATCATTGTGGACGTTCTGCCTCTTTTCCTATGCTTTACATGCAATTCCAGTCTACCTCCTGAAATCGGTTTCCTGCAATTCTGCCCCCCTTTCAACTCCTCTTGGCAGCCTTACTTCAATATATTTTTGGAAGATAGCTGTCATTTGTAACTCTGCAGGTTTGTGAATTACAGTGCCCCTGAGCTCCTTTCTTCAACTCGCTTTCTTGTGAGCTGGCCGCAACACCGCAGGATTGCTTCAGGCCCTAGTTTGGTTCCGGCACGGCATGCTGAGCCTTTGGTTAATTCCTCTTCCTGGTGGGAAATGAGAGTTAAATTTGCCCGTCCGGACACCTCCACCTAGTCTCTCATTGGTTCTCCCAATTCCTGTTCATTTTCCACAGAAATTGCAAACTGGGCCAAACAGGAGGTTAAAGGCACTGACTCTCCAAGTGGGGAGAGTGTTAGTAAAGCGTCTGGAATGTTGCAACCGAGTACCAGGGGACGAAAACTGAGACACATTTGAACACGTTTCCCGATCACACGGTGGATCATACTCTGGGTTCCACATGCATGTTTTAGCTGAAGGAAGAATCCATTAAACCTGGAGAGTTGAGACCCATGGAATGGGTACCATGCAATATGACTTCAAAGGGTCTGCATTTGCTCACCGAACCTCAGCAATCCTATCACTGCTGCGTTTATGCCGCTGTACACACGCTTGATTCTCTTTCGGAGACATATAAATCCATAGGTTTTAAGATTCTTACTAGTCAGGTAGATTCTTAGGCGTTTAATATGGAGTGTTGAGTCCACTTCGTTGAGCAAGGAGTAGCTCTTGTCTATTACATATTTGGCTTATGGAACGGTATCTGTGCTCATTTCAATCTCTGGTTTTATGCAGCACCCCAACTCACCCGTCCCCTTAAGCAAGCATAAGTTGGTTTTCTACATTTGACACCCTGTTCTGTTTTGTAATTCAGTTCTTGTGTAGCCAAGTTTACATTCCGTGTATTAGTGATATCTTATGATGTTTCTTTTTCTGTGTGACTAATTTCACTTAGAATCATCGTACCTGAATCCACTCATTATGCTGCTACGGGCCTGATGACATAGATTTCATTGCTGAGTGATATTGCATTGTACGTAAGTACCACAATTTCTTTATCCATTTTTCGCTTTCTGTGATATTGAACTTGTACTGTAAACGAGGTTCTTGTAAACAGAGCCGTCCCAAACTTTGGGGTGGCTGTGTCTTTTTGATTTTAATTTCCCTAAGCTATAGGACCATAAGTGGAAGTGCCCTAGGCTCTGTTGCTTTGTTTTTTGGATGTTTCAGGAAACACCATACACTTCTCCAGAGTGGCTGCTGGCAATTTACATCCCAACCATCAGCATAACTAGGCTCCCAGTTCTCCATGGCCTGTCCTGCCTTTCTGGATTTTACACTTTTTTCAGATGGCCCTTTTGACCGGGGGGCAGTGAGACTTCATTGTAGTGCAGATTTCCTTTGCAAGCTTGCTTGGTTGGCCAAAAAGGGCGTATGCGTTTTTTCCTGAATATATTTTCCTGAATATATTTTCCTGAATATATTCAGGAAAAAACGCATACGCCCTTTTTAGCCAAGTGCATCATTGTGGACGTTCTGCCTCTTTTCCTATGCTTTACATGCAATTCCAGTCTACCTCCTGAAATCGGTTTCCTGCAATTCTGCCCTGCTTTCAACTCCTCTTGGCATCCTAATTCAATATATTTTTGGAAGATAGCTGTCATTTATAACTCTGCAGGTTTGTGAATTACAGTGCCCCTGAGCTCCTTTCTTCAACTCGCTTTCTTGTGAGCTGGCCGCAACACCGCAGGATTGCTTCAGGCCCTAGTTTGGTTCCGGCACGGCATGCTGAGCCTTTGGTTAATTCCTCTTCCTGGTGGGAAATGAGAGTTAAATTTGCCCGTCCGGACACCTCCACCTAGTCTCTCATTGGTTCTCCCTATTCCTGTTCATTTTCCACAGAAATTGCAAACTGGGCCAAACAGGAGGTTAAAGGCACTGACTCTCCAAGTGGGGAGAGTGTTAGTAAAGCTTCTGGAATGTTGCACCCGAGTACCATGAAACGAAAATTGAGACACATTGGAACACGTTTTCCGATCACACGGTGGATCATACTCTGGGTTCCACATGCATGTTTTAGCTGAAGGAAGAATCCCTTAATCAGGGAGAGTTGAGACCCATGGAATGGGTACCATGCAATATGACTTCAAAGGGTCTGCATTTGCTCACCGAACCTCAGCAATCCTATCACTGCTGCGTTTATGCCACTGTACACACGCTTGATTCTCTTTCGGAGACATATAAATCCATAGGTTTTAAGATTCTTACTAGTCAGGTAGATTCTTACTAGTCAGGTATATTCTTAGGCGTTTAATATGGGGTGTTGAGTCCACTTCGTTGAGCAAGTAGTAGCTCTTGTCTATTACATATTTGGCTTATGGAACGGTATCTGTGCTCATTTCAATCTCTGGTTTTATGCAGCACCCCAACTCACCCGTCCCCTTAAGCAAGCATAAGTTGGTTTTCTACATTTGACACCCTGTTCTGTTTTGTAATTCAGTTCTTGTGTAGCCAAGTTTACATTCCGTGTATTAGTGATATCTTATGATGTTTCTTTTTCTGTGTGACTAATTTCACTTAGAATCATCGTACCTGAATCCACTCATTATGCTGCTACGGGCCTGATGACATAGATTTCATTGCTGAGTGATATTGCATTGTACGTAAGTACCACAGTTTCTTTATCCATTTTTCGCTTTCTGTGATATTGAACTTGTACCGTAAACGAGGTTCTTGTAAACAGAGCCGTCCCAAACTTTGGGGTGGCTGTGTCTTTTTGATTTTAATTTCCCTAAGCTATAGGACCATAAGTGGAAGTGCCCTAGGCTCTGTTGCTTTGTTTTTTGGATGTTTCAGGAAACACCATACACTTCTCCAGAGTGGCTGCTGGCAATTTACATCCCGCCCATCAGCATAACTAGGCTCCCAGTTCTCCATGGCCTGTCCTGCCTTTCTGGATTTTACACTTTTTTCAGATGGCCCTTTTGACCGGGGGGCAGTGAGACTTCATTGTAGTGCAGATTTCCTTTGCAAGCTTGCTTGGTTGGCCAAAAAGGGCGTATGCGTTTTTTCCTGAATATATTCAGGAAAAAACGCATACGCCCTTTTTGGCCAAGTGCATCATTGTGGACGTTCTGCCTCTTTTCCTATGCTTTACATGCAATTCCAGTCTACCTCCTGAAATCGGTTTCCTGCAATTCTGCCCTGCTTTCAACTCCTCTTGGCAGCCTAATTCAATATATTTTTGGAAGATAGCTGTCATTTATAACTCTGCAGGTTTGTGAATTACAGTGCCCCTGAGCTCCTTTCTTCAACTCGCTTTCTTGTGAGCTGGCCGCAACACCGCAGGATTGCTTCAGGCCCTAGTTTGGTTCCGGCACGGCATGCTGAGCCTTTGGTTAATTCCTCTTCCTGGTGGGAAATGAGAGTTAAATTTGCCCGTCCGGACACCTCCACCTAGTCTCTCATTGGTTCTCCCAATTCCTGTTCATCTTCCACAGAAATTGCAAACTGGGCCAAACAGGAGGTTAAAGGCACTGACTCTCCAAGTGGGGAGAGTGTTAGTAAAGCGTCTGGAATGTTGCAACCGAGTACCAGGGGACGAAAACTGAGACACATTTGAACACGTTTCCCGATCACACGGTGGATCATACTCTGGGTTCCACGTGCATGTTTTAGCTGAAGGAAGAATCCCTTAAACCTGGAGAGTTGAGACCCATGGAATGGGTACCATGCAATATGACTTCAAAGGGTCTGCATTTGCTCACCGAACCTCAGCAATCCTATCACTGCTGCGTTTATGCCGCTGTACACACGCTTGATTCTCTTTCGGAGACATATAAATCCATAGGTTTTAAGATTCTTACTAGTCAGGTAGATTCTTACTAGTCAGGTATATTCTTAGGCGTTTAATATGGGGTGTTGAGTCCACTTCGTTGAGCAAGGAGTAGCTCTTGTCTATTACATATTTGGCTTATGGAACGGTATCTGTGCTCATTTCAATCTCTGGTTTTATGCAGCACCCCAACTCACCCGTCCCCTTAAGCAAGCATAAGTTGGTTTTCTACATTTGACACCCTGTTCTGTTTTGTAATTCAGTTCTTGTGTAGCCAAGTTTACATTCCGTGTATTAGTGATATCTTATGATGTTTCATTTTCTGTGTGACTAATTTCACTTAGAATCATCGTACCTGAATCCACTCATTATGCTGCTACGGGCCTGATGACATAGATTTCATTGCTGAGTGATATTGCATTGTACGTAAGTACCACAATTTCTTTATCCATTTTTCGCTTTCTGTGATATTGAACTTGTACCTTAAACGAGGTTCTTGTAAACAGAGCCGTCCCAAACTTTGGGGTGGCTGTGTCTTTTTGACTTTAATTTCCCTAAGCTATAGGACCATAAGTGGAAGTGCCCTAGGCTCTGTTGCTTTGTTTTTTGGATGTTTCAGGAAACACCATACACTTCTCCAGAGTGGCTGCTGGCAATTTACATCCCGCCCATCAGCATAACAAGGCTCCCAGTTCTCAATGGCCTGTCCTGCCTTTCTGGATTTTACACTTTTTTCAGATGGCCCTTTTGACCGGGGGGCAGTGAGACTTCATTGTAGTGCAGATTTCCTTTGCAAGCTTGCTTGGTTGGCCAAAAAGGGCGTATGCGTTTTTCCCTGAATATATTCAGGAAAAAACGCATACGCCCTTTTTGGACAAGTGTATCATTGTGGACGTTCTGCCTCTTTTCCTATGCTTTACATGCAATTCCAGTCTACCTCCTGAAATCGGTTTCCTGCAATTCTGCCCCGCTTTCAACTCCTCTTGGCAGCCTTACTTCAATATATTTTTGGAAGATAGCTGTCATTTATAACTCTGCAGGTTTGTGAATTACAGTGCCCCTGAGCTCCTTTCTTCAACTCGCTTTCTTGTGAGCTGGCCGCAACACCGCAGGATTGCTTCAGGCCCTAGTTTGGTTCCGGCACGGCATGCTGAGCCTTTGGTTAATTCCTCTTCCTGGTGGGAAATGAGAGTTAAATTTGCCCGTCCGGACACCTCCACCTAGTCTCTCATTGGTTCTCCCTATTCCTGTTCATTTTCCACAGAAATTGCAAACTGGGCCAAACAGGAGGTTAAAGGCACTGACTCTCCAAGTGGGGAGAGTGTTAGTAAAGCATCTGGAATGTTGCAACCGAGTACCAGGGGACGAAAACTGAGACACATTTGAACACGTTTCCCGATCACACGGTGGATCATACTCTGGGTTCCACATGCATGTTTTAGCTGAAGGAAGAATCCATTAAACCTGGACATTTGAGACCCATGGAATGGGTACCATGCAATATGACTTCAAAGGGTCTGCATTTGCTCACCGAACCTCAGCAATCCTATCACTGCTGCGTTTATGCCGCTGTACACACGCTTGATTCTCTTTCGGAGACATATAAATCCATAGGTTTTAAGATACTTACTAGTCAGGTATGTTCTTAGGCGTTTAATATGGGGTGTTGAGTCCACTTCGTTGAGCAAGGAGTAGCTCTTGTCTATTACATATTTGGCTTATGGAACGGTATCTGTGCTAATTTCAATCTCTGGTTTTATGCAGCACCCCAACTCACCCATCCCCTTAAGCAAGCATAAGTTGGTTTTCTACATTTGACACCCTGTTCTGTTTTGTAATTCAGTTCTTGTGTAGCCAAGTTTACATTCCGTGTATTAGTGATATCTTATGATGTTTCTTTTTCTGTGTGACTAATTTCACTTAGAATCATCGTACCTGAATCCACTCATTATGCTGCTACGGGCCTGATGACATAGATTTCATTGCTGAGTGATATTGCATTGTACGTAAGTACCACAGTTTCTTTATCCATTTTTCGCTTTCTGTGATATTGAACTTGTACCGTAAACGAGGTTCTTGTAAACAGAGCCGTCCCAAAATTTGGGGTGGCTGTGTCTTTTTGATTTTAATTTCCCTAAGCTATAGGACCATAAGTGGAAGTGCCCTAGGCTCTGTTGCTTTGTTTTTTGGATGTTTCAGGAAACACCATACACTTCTCCAGAGTGGCTGCTGGCAATTTACATCCCGCCCATCAGCATAACTAGGCTCCCAGTTCTCCATGGCCTGTCCTGCCTTTCTGGATTTTACACTTTTTTCAGATGGCCCTTTTGACCGGGGGGCAGTGAGACTTCATTGTAGTGCAGATTTCCTTTGCAAGCTTGCTTGGTTGGCCAAAAAGGGCGTATGCGTTTTTCCCTGAATATATTCAGGAAAAAACGCATACGCCCTTTTTGGCCAAGTGTATCATTGTGGACGTTCTGCCTCTTTTCCTATGCTTTACATGCAATTCCAGTCTACCTCCTGAAATCGGTTTCCTGCAATTCTGCCCCGCTTTCAACTCCTCTTGGCAGCCTTACTTCAATATATTTTTGGAAGATAGCTGTCATTTATAACTCTGCAGGTTTGTGAATTACAGTGCCCCTGAGCTCCTTTCTTCAACTCGCTTTCTTGTGAGCTGGCCGCAACACCGCAGGATTGCTTCAGGCCCTAGTTTGGTTCCGGCACGGCATGCTGAGCCTTTGGTTAATTCCTCTTCCTGGTGGGAAATGAGAGTTAAATTTGCCCGTCCGGACACCTCCACCTAGTCTCTCATTGGTTCTCCCTATTCCTGTTCATTTTCCACAGAAATTGCAAACTGGGCCAAACAGGAGGTTAAAGGCACTGACTCTCCAAGTGGGGAGAGTGTTAGTAAAGCATCTGGAATGTTGCAACCGAGTACCAGGGGACGAAAACTGAGACACATTTGAACACGTTTCCCGATCACACGGTGGATCATACTCTGGGTTCCACATGCATGTTTTAGCTGAAGGAAGAATCCATTAAACCTGGACAGTTGAGACCCATGGAATGGGTACCATGCAATATGACTTCAAAGGGTCTGCATTTGCTCACCGAACCTCAGCAATCCTATCACTGCTGCGTTTATGCCGCTGTACACATGCTTGATTCTCTTTCGGAGACATATAAATCCATAGGTTTTAAGATACTTTCTAGTCAGGTATGTTCTTAGGCGTTTAATATGTGGTGTTGAGTCCACTTCGTTGAGCAAGGAGTAGCTCTTGTCTATTACTTATTTGGCTTATGGAACGGTATCTGTGCTCATTTCAATCTCTGGTTTTATGCAGCACCCCAACTCACCCATCCCCTTAAGCAAGCATAAGTTGGTTTTCTACATTTGACACCCTGTTCTGTTTTGTAATTCAGTTCTTGTGTAGCCAAGTTTACATTCCGTGTATTAGTGATATCTTATGATGTTTCTTTTTCTGTGTGACTAATTTCACTTAGAATCATCGTACCTGAATCCACTCATTATGCTGCTACGGGCCTGATGACATAGATTTCATTGCTGAGTGATATTGCATTGTACGTAAGTACCACAGTTTCTTTATCCATTTTTCGCTTTCTGTGATATTGAACTTGTACCGTAAACGAGGTTCTTGTAAACAGAGCCGTCCCAAAATTTGGGGTGGCTGTGTCTTTTTGATTTTAATTTCCCTAAGCTATAGGACCATAAGTGGAAGTGCCCTAGGCTCTGTTGCTTTGTTTTTTGGATGTTTCAGGAAACACCATACACTTCTCCAGAGTGGCTGCTGGCAATTTACATCCCGCCCATCAGCATAACTAGGCTCCCAGTTCTCCATGGCCTGTCCTGCCTTTCTGGATTTTACACTTTTTTCAGATGGCCCTTTTGACCGGGGGGCAGTGAGACTTCATTGTAGTGCAGATTTCCTTTGCAAGCTTGCTTGGTTGACCAAAAAGGGCGTATGCGTTTTTCCCTGAATATATTCAGGAAAAAACGCATACGCCCTTTTTGGCCAAGTGCATCATTGTGGCCGTTCTGCCTCTTTTCCTATGCTTTACATGCAATTCCAGTCTACCTCCTGAAATCGGTTTCCTGCAATTCTGCCCTGCTTTCAACTCCTCTTGGCATCCTAATTCAATATATTTTTGGAAGATAGCTGTCATTTATAACTCTGCAGGTTTGTGAATTACAGTGCCCCTGAGCTCCTTTCTTCAACTCGCTTTCTTGTGAGCTGGCCGCAACACCGCAGGATTGCTTCAGGCCCTAGTTTGGTTCCGGCACGGCATGCTGAGCCTTTGGTTAATTCCTCTTCCTGGTGGGAAATGAGAGTTAAATTGGCCCGTCCGGACACCTCCACCTAATCTCTCATTGGTTCTCCCTATTCCTGTTCATCTTCCGCAGAAATTGCTAACTGGGCCAAACAGGAGGTTAAAGGCACTGACTCTCCAAGTGGGGAGAGTGTTAGTAAAGCGTCTGGAATGTTGCACCCGAGTACCAGGGGACAAAAACTGAGACACATTTGAACACGTTTTCCGACCACATGGTGGATCATACTCTGGGTTCCACATGCATGTTTTAGCTGAAGGAAGAATCCCTTAAACATGGAGAGTTGAGACCCATGGAATGGGTACCATGCAATATGACTTCAAAGGGTCTGCATTTGCTCACCGAACCTCACCAATCCTATCACTGCTGCGTTTATGCCGCTGTACACACACTTGATTCTCTTTCGGAGACATATAAATCCATAGGTTTTAAGATTCTTACTAGTCAGGTAGATTCTTACTAGTCAGGTATATTCTTAGGCGTTTAATATGGGGTGTTGAGTCCACTTCGTTGAGCAAGCAGTAGCTCTTGTCTATTACATATTTGGCTTATGGAACGGTATCTGTGCTCATTTCAATCTCTGGTTTTATGCAGCACCCCAACTCACCCGTCCCCTTAAGCAAGCATAAGTTGGTTTTCTACATTTGACACCCTGTTCTGTTTTGTAATTCAGTTCTTGTGTAGCCAAGTTTACATTCCGTGTATTAGTGATATCTTATGATGTTTCTTTTTCTGTGTGACTAATTTCACTTAGAATCATCGTACCTGAATCCACTCATTATGCTGCTACGGGCCTGATGACATAGATTTCATTGCTGACTGATATTGCATTGTACGTAAGTACCACAATTTCTTTATCCATTTTTCGCTTTCTGTGATATTGAACTTGTACCTTAAACGAGGTTCTTGTAAACAGAGCCGTCCCAAACTTTGGGGTGGCTGTGTCTTTTTGACTTTAATTTCCCTAAGCTATAGGACCATAAGTGGAAGTGCCCTAGGCTCTGTTGCTTTGTTTTTTGGATGTTTCAGGAAACACCATACACTTCTCCAGAGTGGCTGCTGGCAATTTACATCCCGCCCATCAGCATAACAAGGCTCCCAGTTCTCCATGGCCTGTCCTGCCTTTCTGGATTTTACACTTTTTTCAGATGGCCCTTTTGACCGGGGGGCAGTGAGACTTCATTGTAGTGCAGATTTCCTTTGCAAGCTTGCTTGGTTGGCCAAAAAGGGCGTATGCGTTTTTCCCTGAATATATTCAGGAAAAAACGCATACGCCCTTTTTGGCCAAGTGTATCATTGTGGACGTTCTGCCTCTTTTCCTATGCTTTACATGCAATTCCAGTCTACCTCCTGAAATCGGTTTCCTGCAATTCTGCCCCGCTTTCAACTCCTCTTGGCAGCCTTACTTCAATATATTTTTGGAAGATAGCTGTCATTTATAACTCTGCAGGTTTGTGAATTACAGTGCCCCTGAGCTCCTTTCTTCAACTCGCTTTCTTGTGAGCTGGCCGCAACACCGCAGGATTGCTTCAGGCCCTAGTTTGGTTCCGGCACGGCATGCTGAGCCTTTGGTTAATTCCTCTTCCTGGTGGGAAATGAGAGTTAAATTTGCCCGTCCGGACACCTCCACCTAGTCTCTCATTGGTTCTCCCTATTCCTGTTCATTTTCCACAGAAATTGCAAACTGGGCCAAACAGGAGGTTAAAGGCACTGACTCTCCAAGTGGGGAGAGTGTTAGTAAAGCACCTGGAATGTTGCAACCGAGTACCAGGGGACGAAAACTGAGACACATTTGAACACGTTTCCCGATCACACGGTGGATCATACTCTGGGTTCCACATGCATGTTTTAGCTGAAGGAAGAATCCATTAAACCTGGACAGTTGAGACCCATGGAATGGGTACCATGCAATATGACTTCAAAGGGTCTGCATTTGCTCACCGAACCTCAGCAATCCTATCACTGCTGCGTTTATGCCGCTGTACACACGCTTGATTCTCTTTCGGAGACATATAAATCCATAGGTTTTAAGATACTTACTAGTCAGGTATATTCTTAGGCGTTTAATATGGGGTGTTGAGTCCACTTCGTTGAGCAAGGAGTAGCTCTTGTCTATTACATATTTGGCTTATGGAACGGTATCTGTGCTAATTTCAATCTCTGGTTTTATGCAGCACCCCAACTCACCCATCCCCTTAAGCAAGCATAAGTTGGTTTTCTACATTTGACACCCTGTTCTGTTTTGTAATTCAGTTCTTGTGTAGCCAAGTTTACATTCCGTGTATTAGTGATATCTTATGATGTTTCTTTTTCTGTGTGACTAATTTCACTTAGAATCATCGTACCTGAATCCACTCATTATGCTGCTACGGGCCTGATGACATAGATTTCATTGCTGAGTGATATTGCATTGTACGTAAGTACCACAGTTTCTTTATCCATTTTTCGCTTTCTGTGATATTGAACTTGTACCGTAAACGAGGTTTTTGTAAACAGAGCCGTCCCAAAATTTGGGGTGGCTGTGTCTTTTTGATTTTAATTTCCCTAAGCTATAGGACCATAAGTGGAAGTGCCCTAGGCTCTGTTGCTTTGTTTTTTGGATGTTTCAGGAAACACCATACACTTCTCCAGAGTGGCTGCTGGCAATTTACATCCCGCCCATCAGCATAACTAGGCTCCCAGTTCTCCATGGCCTGTCCTGCCTTTCTGGATTTTACACTTTTTTCAGATGGCCCTTTTGACCGGGGGGCAGTGAGACTTCATTGTAGTGCAGATTTCCTTTGCAAGCTTGCTTGGTTGGCCAAAAAGGGCGTATGCGTTTTTTCCTGAATATATTCAGGAAAAAACGCATACGCCCTTTTTGGCCAAGTGCATCATTGTGGACGTTCTGCCTCTTTTCCTATGCTTTACATGCAATTCCAGTCTACCTCCTGAAATCGGTTTCCTGCAATTCTGCCCTGCTTTCAACTCCTCTTGGCATCCTAATTCAATATATTTTTGGAAGATAGCTGTCATTAATAACTCTGCAGGTTTGTGAATTACAGTGCCCCTGAGCTCCTTTCTTCAACTCGCTTTCTTGTGAGCTGGCCGCAACACCGCAGGATTGCTTCAGGCCCTAGTTTGGTTCCGGCATGGCATGCTGAGCCTTTGGTTAATTCCTCTTCCTGGTGGGAAATGAGAGTTAAATTGGCCCGTCCGGACACCTCCACCTAATCTCTCATTGGTTCTCCCTATTCCTGTTCATCTTCCGCAGAAATTGCTAACTGGGCCAAACAGGAGGTTAAAGGCACTGACTCTCCAAGTGGGGAGAGTGTTAGTAAAGCGTCTGGAATGTTGCACCCGAGTACCAGGGGACAAAAACTGAGACACATTTGAACAAGTTTTCCGACCACATGGTGGATCATACTCTGGGTTCCACATGCATGTTTTATCTGAAGGAAGAATCCCTTAAACATGGAGAGTTGAGACCCATGGAATGGGTACCATGCAATATGACTTCAAAGGGTCTGCATTTGCTCACCGAACCTCATCAATCCTATCACTGCTGCGTTTATGCCGCTGTACACACACTTGATACTCTTTCGGAGACATATAAATCCATAGGTTTTAAGATTCTTACTAGTCAGGTAGATTCTTACTAGTCAGGTATATTCTTAGGCGTTTAATATGGGGTGTTGAGTCCACTTCGTTGAGCAAGTAGTAGCTCTTGTCTATTACATATTTGGCTTATGGAACGGTATCTGTGCTCATTTCAATCTCTGGTTTTATGCAGCACCCCAACTCACCCGTCCCCTTAAGCAAGCATAAGTTGGTTTTCTACATTTGACACCCTGTTCTGTTTTGTAATTCAGTTCTTGTGTAGCCAAGTTTACATTCCGTGTATTAGTGATATCTTATGATGTTTCTTTTTCTGTGTGACTAATTTCACTTAGAATCATCGTACCTGAATCCACTCATTATGCTGCTACGGGCCTGATGACATAGATTTCATTGCTGAGTGATATTGCATTGTACGTAAGTACCACAATTTCTTTATCCATTTTTCGCTTTCTGTGATATTGAACTTGTACCGTAAACGAGGTTCTTGTAAACAGAGCCGTCCCAAACTTTGGGGTGGCTGTGTCTTTTTGATTTTAATTTCCCTAAGCTATAGGACCATAAGTGGAAGTGCCCTAGGCTCTGTTGCTTTGTTTTTTGGATGTTTCAGGAAACACCATACACTTCTCCAGAGTGGCTGCTGGCAATTTACATCCCGCCCATCAGCATAACTAGGCTCCCAGTTCTCCATGGCCTGTCCTGCCTTTCTGGATTTTACACTTTTTTCAGATGGCCCTTTTGACCGGGGGGCAGTGAGACTTCATTGTAGTGCAGATTTCCTTTGCAAGCTTGCTTGGTTGGCCAAAAAGGGCGTATGCGTTTTTTCCTGAATATATTTTCCTGAATATATTTTCCTGAATATATTCAGGAAAAAACGCATACGCCCTTTTTGGCCAAGTGCATCATTGTGGACGTTCTGCCTCTTTTCCTATGCTTTACATGCAATTCCAGTCTACCTCCTGAAATCGGTTTCCTGCAATTCTGCCCTGCTTTCAACTCCTCTTGGCATCCTAATTCAATATATTTTTGGAAGATAGCTGTCATTTATAACTCTGCAGGTTTGTGAATTACAGTGCCCCTGAGCTCCTTTCTTCAACTCGCTTTCTTGTGAGCTGGCCGCAACACCGCAGGATTGCTTCAGGCCCTAGTTTGGTTCCGGCACGGCATGCTGAGCCTTTGGTTAATTCCTCTTCCTGGTGGGAAATGAGAGTTAAATTTGCCCGTCCGGACACCTCCACCTAGTCTCTCATTGGTTCTCCCTATTCCTGTTCATTTTCCACAGAAATTGCAAACTGGGCCAAACAGGAGGTTAAAGGCACTGACTCTCCAAGTGGGGAGAGTGTTAGTAAAGCGTCTGGAATGTTGCACCCGAGTACCATGAAACGAAAATTGAGACACATTGGAACACGTTTTCCGATCACACGGTGGATCATACTCTGGGTTCCACATGCATGTTTTAGCTGAAGGAAGAATCCCTTAAACAGGGAGAGTTGAGACCCATGGAATGGGTACCATGCAATATGACTTCAAAGGGTCTGCATTTGCTCACCGAACCTCAGCAATCCTATCACTGCTGCGTTTATGCCACTGTACACACGCTTGATTCTCTTTCGGAGACATATAAATCCATAGGTTTTAAGATTCTTACTAGTCAGGTAGATTCTTACTAGTCAGGTATATTCTTAGGCGTTTAATATGGGGTGTTGAGTCCACTTCGTTGAGCAAGGAGTAGCTCTTGTCTATTACATATTTGGCTTATGGAACGGTATCTGTGCTCATTTCAATCTCTGGTTTTATGCAGCACCCCAACTCACCCGTCCCCTTAAGCAAGCATAAGTTGGTTTTCTACATTTGACACCCTGTTCTGTTTTGTAATTCAGTTCTTGTGTAGCCAAGTTTACATTCCGTGTAGTAGTGATATCTTATGATGTTTCTTTTTCTGTGTGACTAATTTCACTTAGAATCATCGTACCTGAATCCACTCATTATGCTGCTACGGGCCTGATGACATAGATTTCATTGCTGAGTGATATTGCATTGTACGTAAGTACCACAGTTTCTTTATCCATTTTTCGCTTTCTGTGATATTGAACTTGTACCGTAAAAGAGGTTCTTGTAAACAGAGCCATCCCAAACTTTGGGGTGGCTGTGTCTTTTTGATTTTAATTTCCCTAAGCTATAGGACCATAAGTGGAAGTGCCCTAGGCTCTGTTGCTTTGTTTTTTGGATGTTTCAGGAAACACCATACACTTCTCCAGAGTGGCTGCTGGCAATTTACATCCCGCCCATCAGCATAACTAGGCTCCCAGTTCTCCATGGCCTGTCCTGCCTTTCTGGATTTTACACTTTTTTCAGATGGCCCTTTTGACCGGGGGGCAGTGAGACTTCATTGTAGTGCAGATTTCCTTTGCAAGCTTGCTTGGTTGGCCAAAAAGGGCGTATGCGTTTTTTCCTGAATATATTCAGGAAAAAACGCATACGCCCTTTTTGGCCAAGTGCATCATTGTGGACGTTCTGCCTCTTTTCCTATGCTTTACATGCAATTCCAGTCTACCTCCTGAAATCGGTTTCCTGCAATTCTGCCCCGCTTTCAACTCCTCTTGGCATCCTAATTCAATATATTTTTGGAAGATAGCTGTCATTTATAACTCTGCAGGTTTGTGAATTACAGTGCCCCTGAGCTCCTTTCTTCAACTCGCTTTCTTGTGAGCTGGCCGCAACACCGCAGGATTGCTTCAGGCCCTAGTTTGGTTCCGGCACGGCATGCTGAGCCTTTGGTTAATTCCTCTTCCTGGTGGGAAATGAGAGTTAAATTGGCCCGTCCGGACACCTCCACCTAGTCTCTCATTGGTTCTCCCAATTCCTGTTCATTTTCCACAGAAATTGCAAACTGGGCCAAACAGGAGGTTAAAGGCACTGACTCTCCAAGTGGGGAGAGTGTTAGTAAAGCGTCTGGAATGTTGCAACCGAGTACCAGGGGACGAAAACTGAGACACATTTGAACACGTTTCCCGATCACACGGTGGATCATACTCTGGGTTCCACATGCATGTTTTAGCTGAAGGAAGAATCCATTAAACCTGGAGAGTTGAGACCCATGGAATGGGTACCATGCAATATGACTTCAAAGGGTCTGCATTTGCTCACCGAACCTCAGCAATCCTATCACTGCTGCGTTTATGCCGCTGTACACACGCTTGATTCTCTTTCGGAGACATATAAATCCATAGGTTTTAAGATTCTTACTAGTCAGGTAGATTCTTAGGCGTTTAATATGGAGTGTTGAGTCCACTTCGTTGAGCAAGGAGTAGCTCTTGTCTATTACATATTTGGCTTATGGAACGGTATCTGTGCTCATTTCAATCTCTGGTTTTATGCAGCACCCCAACTCACCCGTCCCCTTAAGCAAGCATAAGTTGGTTTTCTACATTTGACACCCTGTTCTGTTTTGTAATTCAGTTCTTGTGTAGCCAAGTTTACATTCCGTGTATTAGTGATATCTTATGATGTTTCTTTTTCTGTGTGACTAATTTCACTTAGAATCATCGTACCTGAATCCACTCATTATGCTGCTACGGGCCTGATGACATAGATTTCATTGCTGAGTGATATTGCATTGTACGTAAGTACCACAATTTCTTTATCCATTTTTCGCTTTCTGTGATATTGAACTTGTACCGTAAACGAGGTTCTTGTAAACAGAGCCGTCCCAAACTTTGGGGTGGCTGTGTCTTTTTGATTTTAATTTCCCTAAGCTATAGGACCATAAGTGGAAGTGCCCTAGGCTCTGTTGCTTTGTTTTTTGGATGTTTCAGGAAACACCATACACTTCTCCAGAGTGGCTGCTGGCAATTTACATCCCACCCATCAGCATAACTAGGCTCCCAGTTCTCCATGGCCTGTCCTGCCTTTCTGGATTTTACACTTTTTTCAGATGGCCCTTTTGACCGGGGGGCAGTGAGACTTCATTGTAGTGCAGATTTCCTTTGCAAGCTTGCTTGGTTGGCCAAAAAGGGCGTATGCGTTTTTTCCTGAATATATTTTCCTGAATATATTTTCCTGAATATATTCAGGAAAAAACGCATACGCCCTTTTTGGCCAAGTGCATCATTGTGGCCGTTCTGCCTCTTTTCCTATGCTTTACATGCAATTCCAGTCTACCTCCTGAAATCGGTTTCCTGCAATTCTGCCCTGCTTTCAACTCCTCTTGACATCCTAATTCAATATATTTTTGGAAGATAGCTGTCATTTATAACTCTGCAGGTTTGTGAATTACAGTGCCCCTGAGCTCCTTTCTTCAACTCGCTTTCTTGTGAGCTGGCCGCAACACCGCAGGATTGCTTCAGGCCCTAGTTTGGTTCCGGCACGGCATGCTGAGCCTTTGGTTAATTCCTCTTCCTGGTGGGAAATGAGAGTTAAATTTGCCCGTCCGGACACCTCCACCTAGTCTCTCATTGGTTCTCCCTATTCCTGTTCATTTTCCACAGAAATTGCAAACTGGGCCAAACAGGAAGTTAAAGGCACTGACTCTCCAAGTGGGGAGAGTGTTAGTAAAGCGTCTGGAATGTTGCACCCGAGTACCATGAAACGAAAATTGAGACACATTGGAACACGTTTTCCGATCACACGGTGGATCATACTCTGGGTTCCACATGCATGTTTTAGCTGAAGGAAGAATCCCTTAAACAGGGAGAGTTGAGACCCATGGAATGGGTACCATGCAATATGACTTCAAAGGGTCTGCATTTGCTCACCGAACCTCAGCAATCCTATCACTGCTGCGTTTATGCCACTGTACACACGCTTGATTCTCTTTCGGAGACATATAAATCCATAGGTTTTAAGATTCTTACTAGTCAGGTAGATTCTTACTAGTCAGGTATATTCTTAGGCGTTTAATATGGGGTGTTGAGTCCACTTCGTTGAGCAAGGAGTAGCTCTTGTCTATTACATATTTGGCTTATGGAACGGTATCTGTGCTCATTTCAATCTCTGGTTTTATGCAGCACCCCAACTCACCCGTCCCCTTAAGCAAGCATAAGTTGGTTTTCTACATTTGACACCCTGTTCTGTTTTGTAATTCAGTTCTTGTGTAGCCAAGTTTACATTCCGTGTATTAGTGATATCTTATGATGTTTCTTTTTCTGTGTGACTAATTTCACTTAGAATCATCGTACCTGAATCCACTCATTATGCTGCTACGGGCCTGATGACATAGATTTCATTGCTGAGTGATATTGCATTGTACGTAAGTACCACAGTTTCTTTATCCATTTTTCGCTTTCTGTGATATTGAACTTGTACCGTAAACGAGGTTCTTGTAAACAGAGCTGTCCCAAACTTTGGGGTGGCTGTGTCTTTTTGATTTTAATTTCCCTAAGCTATAGGACCATAAGTGGAAGTGCCCTAGGCTCTGTTGCTTTGTTTTTTGGATGTTTCAGGAAACACCATACACTTCTCCAGAGTGGCTGCTGGCAATTTACATCCCGCCCATCAGCATAACTAGGCTCCCAGTTCTCCATGGCCTGTCCTGCCTTTCTGGATTTTACACTTTTTTCAGATGGCCCTTTTGACCGGGGGGCAGTGAGACTTCATTGTAGTGCAGATTTCCTTTGCAAGCTTGCTTGGTTGGCCAAAAAGGGCGTATGCGTTTTTTCCTGAATATATTCAGGAAAATACGCATATGCCCTTTTTGGCCAAGTGCATCATTGTGGACGTTCTGCCTCTTTTCCTATGCTTTACATGCAATTCCAGTCTACCTCCTGAAATCGGTTTCCTGCAATTCTGCCCTGCTTTCAACTCCTCTTGGCATCCTAATTCAATATATTTTTGGAAGATAGCTGTCATTTATAACTCTGCAGGTTTGTGAATTACAGTGCCCCTGAGCTCCTTTCTTCAACTCGCTTTCTTGTGAGCTGGCCGCAACACCGCAGGATTGCTTCAGGCCCTAGTTTGGTTCCGGCACGGCATGCTGAGCCTTTGGTTAATTCCTCTTCCTGGTGGGAAATGAGAGTTAAATTTGCCCGTCCGGACACCTCCACCTAGTCTCTCATTGGTTCTCCCAATTCCTGTTCATTTTCCACAGAAATTGCAAACTGGGCCAAACAGGAGGTTAAAGGCACTGACTCTCCAAGTGGGGAGAGTGTTAGTAAAGCGTCTGGAATGTTGCAACCGAGTACCAGGGGACGAAAACTGAGACACATTTGAACACGTTTCCCGATCACACGGTGGATCATACTCTGGGTTCCACATGCATGTTTTAGCTGAAGGAAGAATCCATTAAACCTGGAGAGTTGAGACCCATGGAATGGGTACCATGCAATATGACTTCAAAGGGTCTGCATTTGCTCACCGAACCTCAGCAATCCTATCACTGCTGCGTTTATGCCGCTGTACACACGCTTGATTCTCTTTCGGAGACATATAAATCCATAGGTTTTAAGATTCTTACTAGTCAGGTAGATTCTTAGGCGTTTAATATGGAGTGTTGAGTCCACTTCGTTGAGCAAGGAGTAGCTCTTGTCTATTACATATTTGGCTTATGGAACGGTATCTGTGCTCATTTCAATCTCTGGTTTTATGCAGCACCCCAACTCACCCGTCCCCTTAAGCAAGCATAAGTTGGTTTTCTACATTTGACACCCTGTTCTGTTTTGTAATTCAGTTCTTGTGTAGCCAAGTTTACATTCCGTGTATTAGTGATATCTTATGATGTTTCTTTTTCTGTGTGACTAATTTCACTTAGAATCATCGTACCTGAATCCACTCATTATGCTGCTACGGGCCTGATGACATAGATTTCATTGCTGAGTGATATTGCATTGTACGTAAGTACCACAATTTCTTTATCCATTTTTCGCTTTCTGTGATATTGAACTTGTACTGTAAACGAGGTTCTTGTAAACAGAGCCGTCCCAAACTTTGGGGTGGCTGTGTCTTTTTGATTTTAATTTCCCTAAGCTATAGGACCATAAGTGGAAGTGCCCTAGGCTCTGTTGCTTTGTTTTTTGGATGTTTCAGGAAACACCATACACTTCTCCAGAGTGGCTGCTGGCAATTTACATCCCACCCATCAGCATAACTAGGCTCCCAGTTCTCCATGGCCTGTCCTGCCTTTCTGGATTTTACACTTTTTTCAGATGGCCCTTTTGACCGGGGGGCAGTGAGACTTCATTGTAGTGCAGATTTCCTTTGCAAGCTTGCTTGGTTGGCCAAAAAGGGCGTATGCGTTTTTTCCTGATTCAGGAAAAAACGCATACGCCCTTTTTGGCCAAGTGCATCATTGTGGACGTTCTGCCTCTTTTCCTATGCTTTACATGCAATTCCAGTCTACCTCCTGAAATCGGTTTCCTGCAATTCTGCCCCCCTTTCAACTCCTCTTGGCAGCCTTACTTCAATATATTTTTGGAAGATAGCTGTCATTTGTAACTCTGCAGGTTTGTGAATTACAGTGCCCCTGAGCTCCTTTCTTCAACTCGCTTTCTTGTGAGCTGGCCGCAACACCGCAGGATTGCTTCTGGTCCTAGTGTGGTTCCGGCATGGCACACTGAGCCTTTGGTTAATTCCTCTTCCTGGTGGGAAAAGAGAGTTAAATTTGCCCGTCCGGACACCTCCACCTAGTCTCTCATTGGTTCTCCCTATTCCTGTTCATTTTCCACAGTAATTGCAAACTGGGCCAAACAGGAGGTTTAAGGCACTGACTCTCCAAGTGGGGAGAGTGTTAGTAAAGCGTCTGGAATGTTGCACCCGAGTACCAGGGGACGAAAACTGAGACACATTTGAAAACGTTTCCCGATCACACGGTGCATCATACTCTGGGTTCCACATGCATGTTTTAGATGAAGGAAGAATCCCTTAAACCTGGAGAGTTGAGACCCATGGAATGGGTACCATGCAATATGACTTCAAAGGGTCTGCATTTGCTCACCGAACCTCAGCAATCCTATCACTGCTGCGTTTATGCCACTGTACACACGCTTGATTCTCTTTCGGAGACATATAAATCCATAGGTTTTAAGATTCTTACTAGTCAGGTAGATTCTTACTAGTCAGGTATATTTTTAGGCGTTTAATATGGGGTGTTGAGTCCACTTCGTTGAGCAAGGAGTAGCTCTTGTCTATTACATATTTGGCTTATGGAACGGTATCTGTGCTCATTTCAATCTCTGGTTTTATGCAGCACCCCAACTCACCCGTCCCCTTAAGCAAGCATAAGTTGGTTTTCTACATTTGACACCCTGTTCTGTTTTGTAATTCAGTGCTTGTGTAGCCAAGTTTACATTCCGTGTATTAGTGATATCTTATGATGTTTCTTTTTCTGTGTGACTAATTTCACTTAGAATCATCGTACCTGAATCCACTCATTATGCTGCTACGGGCCTGATGACATAGATTTCATTGCTGAGTGATATTGCATTGTACATAAGTACCACAATTTCTTTATCCATTTTTCTCTTTCTGTGATTTGAACTTGTCCCGTAAACGAGGTTCTTGTAAACAGAGCCGTCCCAAACTTTGGGGTGGCTGTGTCTTTTTGATTTTAATTTCCCTAAGCTATAGGACCATAAGTGGAAGTGCCCTAGGCTCTGTTGCTTTGTTTTTTGGATGTTTCAGGAAACACCATACACTTCTCCAGAGTGGCTGCTGGCAATTTACATCCCACCCATCAGCATAACTAGGCTCCCAGTTCTCCATGGCCTGTCCTGCCTTTCTGGATTTTACACTTTTTTCAGATGGCCCTTTTGACCGGGGGGCAGTGAGACTTCATTGTAGTGCAGATTTCCTTTGCAAGCTTGCTTGTTTGGCCAAAAAGGGCGTATGCGTTTTTTCTTGAATATATTCAGGAAAAAACGCATAGGCCCTTTTTGGCCAAGTGCATCATTGTGGACGTTCTGCCTCTTTTCCTATGCTTTACATGCAATTCCAGTCTACCTCCTGAAATCGGTTTCCTGCAATTCTGCCCTGCTTTCAACTCCTCTTGGCATCCTAATTCAATATATTTTTGGAAGATAGCTGTCATTTATAACTCTGCAGGTTTGTGAATTACAGTGCCCCTGAGCTCCTTTCTTCAACTCGCTTTCTTGTGAGCTGGCCGCAACACCGCAGGATTGCTTCAGGCCCTAGTTTGGTTCCGGCACGGCATGCTGAGCCTTTGGTTAATTCCTCTTCCTGGTGGGAAATGAGAGTTAAATTGGCCCGTCCGGACACCTCCACCTAATCTCTCATTGGTTCTCCCTATTCCTGTTCATCTTCCGCAGAAATTGCTAACTGGGCCAAACAGGAGGTTAAAGGCACTGACTCTCCAAGTGGGGAGAGTGTTAGTAAAGCGTCTGGAATGTTGCACCCGAGTACCAGGGGACAAAAACTGAGACACATTTGAACACGTTTTCCGACCACATGGTGGATCATACTCTGGGTTCCACATGCATGTTTTAGCTGAAGGAAGAATCCCTTAAACATGGAGAGTTGAGACCCATGGAATGGGTACCATGCAATATGACTTCAAAGGGTCTGCATTTGCTCACCGAACCTCACCAATCCTATCACTGCTGCGTTTATGCCGCTGTACACACGCTTGATTCTCTTTCGGAGACATATAAATCCATAGGTTTTAAGATTCTTACTAGTCAGGTAGATTCTTACTAGTCAGGTATATTCTTAGGCGTTTAATATGGGGTGTTGAGTCCACTTCGTTGAGCAAGGAGTAGCTCTTGTCTATTACATATTTGGCTTATGGAATGGTATCTGTGCTCATTTCAATCTCTGGTTTTATGCAGCACCCCAACTCACCCGTCCCCTTAAGCAAGCATAAGTTGGTTTTCTACATTTGACACCCTGTTCTGTTTTGTAATTCAGTTCTTGTGTAGCCAAGTTTACATTCCATGTATTAGTGATATCTTATGATGTTTCATTTTCTGTGTGACTAATTTCACTTAGAATCATCGTACCTGAATCCACTCATTATGCTGCTACGGGCCTGATGACATAGATTTCATTGCTGAGTGATATTGCATTGTACGTAAGTACCACAATTTCTTTGTCCATTTTTCGCTTTCTGTGATATTGAACTTGTACCTTAAACGAGGTTATTGTAAACAGAGCCGTCCCAAACTTTGGGGTGGCTGTGTCTTTTTGACTTTAATTTCCCTAAGCTATAGGACCATAAGTGGAAGTGCCCTAGGCTCTGTTGCTTTGTTTTTTGGATGTTTCAGGAAACACCATACACTTCTCCAGAGTGGCTGCTGGCAATTTACATCCCGCCCATCAGCATAACAAGGCTCCCAGTTCTCAATGGCCTGTTCTGCCTTTCTGGATTTTACACTTTTTTCACATGGCCCTTTTGACCGGGGGGCAGTGAGACTTCATTGTAGTGCAGATTTCCTTTGCAAGCTTGCTTGGTTGGCCAAAAAGGGCGTATGCGTTTTTCCCTGAATATATTCAGGAAAAAACGCATACGCCCTTTTTGGCCAAGTGTATCATTGTGGACGTTCTGCCTCTTTTCCTATGCTTTACATGCAATTCCATTCTACCTCCTGAAATCGGTTTCCTGCAATTCTGCCCCGCTTTCAACTCCTCTTGGCAGCCTTACTTCAATATATTTTTGGAAGATAGCTGTCATTTATAACTCTGCAGGTTTGTGAATTACAGTGCCCCTGAGCTCCTTTCTTCAACTCGCTTTCTTGTGAGCTGGCCGCAACACCGCAGGATTGCTTCAGGCCCTAGTTTGGTTCCGGCACGGCATGCTGAGCCTTTGGTTAATTCCTCTTCCTGGTGGGAAATGAGAGTTAAATTGGCCCGTCCGGACACCTCCACCTAGTCTCTCATTGGTTCTCCCTATTCCTGTTCATTTTCCACAGAAATTGCAAACTGGGCCAAACAGGAGGTTAAAGGCACTGACTCTCCAAGTGGGGAGAGTGTTAGTAAAGCGTCTGGAATGTTGCACCCGAGTACCAGGGGACGAAAACTGAGACACATTTGAACACGTTTCCCGATCACACGGTGGATCATACTGTGGGTTCCATATGCATGTTTTAGCTGAAGGAAGAATCCATTAAACCTGGAGAGTTGAGACCCATGGAATGGGTACCATGCAATATGACTTCAAACGGTCTGCATTTGCTCACCGAACCTCAGCAATCCTATCACTGCTGCGTTTATGCCGCTGTACACACGCTTGATTCTCTTTCGGAGACATATAAATCCATAGGTTTTAAGATTCTTACTAGTCAGGTATATTCTTAGGCGTTTAATATGGAGTGTTGAGTCCACTTCGTTGAGCAAGGAGTAGCTCTTGTCTATTACATATTTGGCTTATGGAACGGTATCTGTGCTCATTTCAATCTCTGGTTTTATGCAGCACCCCAACTCACCCGTCCCCTTAAGCAAGCATAAGTTGGTTTTCTACATTTGACACCCTGTTCTGTTTTGTAATTCAGTTCTTGTGTAGCCAAGTTTACATTCCGTGTATTAGTGATATCTTATGATGTGTGACTAATTTCACTTAGAATCATCGTACCTGAATCCACTCATTATGCTGCTACGGGCCTGATGACATAGATTTCATTGCTGAGTGATATTGCATTGTACGTAAGTACCACAATTTCTTTATCCATTTTTCGCTTTCTGTGATATTGAACTTGTCCCGTAAACGAGGTTCTTGTAAACAGAGCCGTCCCAAACTTTGGGGTGGCTGTGTCTTTTTGATTTTAATTTCCCTAAGCTATAGGACCATAAGTGGAAGTGCCCTAGGCTCTGTTGCTTTGTTTTTTGGATGTTTCAGGAAACACCATACACTTCTCCAGAGTGGCTGCTGGCAATTTACATCCCGCCCATCAGCATAACTAGGCTCCCAGTTCTCCATGGCCTGTCCTGCCTTTCTGGATTTTACACTTTTTTCAGATGGCCCTTTTGACCGGGGGGCAGTGAGACTTCATTGTAGTGCAGATTTCCTTTGCAAGCTTGCTTGTTTGGACAAAAAGGGCGTATGCGTTTTTTCTTGAATATATTCAGGAAAAAACGCATACGCCCTTTTTGGCCAAGTGCATCATTGTGGACGTTCTGCCTCTTTTCCTATGCTTTACATGCAATTCCAGTCTACCTCCTGAAATCGGTTTCCTGCAATTCTGCCCTGCTTTCAACTCCTCTTGGCATCCTAATTCAATATATTTTTGGAAGATAGCTGTCATTTATAACTCTGCAGGTTTGTGAATTACAGTGCCCCTGAGCTCCTTTCTTCAACTCGCTTTCTTGTGAGCTGGCCGCAACACCGCAGGATTGCTTCAGGCCCTAGTTTGGTTCCGGCACGGCATGCTGAGCCTTTGGTTAATTCCTCTTCCTGGTGGGAAATGAGAGTTAAATTGGCCCGTCCGGACACCTCCACCTAATCTCTCATTGGTTCTCCCTATTCCTGTTCATCTTCCGCAGAAATTGCTAACTGGGCCAAACAGGAGGTTAAAGGCACTGACTCTCCAAGTGGGGAGAGTGTTAGTAAAGCGTCTGGAATGTTGCACCCGAGTACCAGGGGACAAAAACTGAGACACATTTGAACACGTTTTCCGACCACATGGTGGATCATACTCTGGGTTCCACATGCATGTTTTAGCTGAAGGAAGAATCCCTTAAACATGGAGAGTTGAGACCCATGGAATGGGTACCATGCAATATGACTTCAAAGGGTCTGCATTTGCTCACCGAACCTCACCAATCCTATCACTGCTGCGTTTATGCCGCTGTACACACGCTTGATTCTCTTTCGGAGACATATAAATCCATAGGTTTTAAGATTCTTACTAGTCAGGTAGATTCTTACTAGTCAGGTATATTCTTAGGCGTTTAATATGGGGTGTTGAGTCCACTTCGTTGAGCAAGGAGTAGCTCTTGTCTATTACATATTTGGCTTATGGAATGGTATCTGTGCTCATTTCAATCTCTGGTTTTATGCAGCACCCCAACTCACCCGTCCCCTTAAGCAAGCATAAGTTGGTTTTCTACATTTGACACCCTGTTCTGTTTTGTAATTCAGTTCTTGTGTAGCCAAGTTTACATTCCATGTATTAGTGATATCTTATGATGTTTCATTTTCTGTGTGACTAATTTCACTTAGAATCATCGTACCTGAATCCACTCATTATGCTGCTACGGGCCTGATGACATAGATTTCATTGCTGAGTGATATTGCATTGTACGTAAGTACCACAATTTCTTTGTCCATTTTTCGCTTTCTGTGATATTGAACTTGTACCTTAAACGAGGTTCTTGTAAACAGAGCCGTCCCAAACTTTGGGGTGGCTGTGTCTTTTTGACTTTAATTTCCCTAAGCTATAGGACCATAAGTGGAAGTGCCCTAGGCTCTGTTGCTTTGTTTTTTGGATGTTTCAGGAAACACCATACACTTCTCCAGAGTGGCTGCTGGCAATTTACATCCCGCCCATCAGCATAACAAGGCTCCCAGTTCTCAATGGCCTGTCCTGCCTTTCTGGATTTTACACTTTTTTCAGATGGCCCTTTTGACCGGGGGGCAGTGAGACTTCATTGTAGTGCAGATTTCCTTTGCAAGCTTGCTTGGTTGGCCAAAAAGGGCGTATGCGTTTTTCCCTGAATATATTCAGGAAAAAACGCATACGCCCTTTTTGGCCAAGTGTATCATTGTGGACGTTCTGCCTCTTTTCCTATGCTTTACATGCAATTCCATTCTACCTCCTGAAATCGGTTTCCTGCAATTCTGCCCCGCTTTCAACTCCTCTTGGCAGCCTTACTTCAATATATTTTTGGAAGATAGCTGTCATTTATAACTCTGCAGGTTTGTGAATTACAGTGCCCCTGAGCTCCTTTCTTCAACTCGCTTTCTTCTGAGCTGGCCGCAACACCGCAGGATTGCTTCAGGCCCTAGTTTGGTTCCGGCACGGCATGCTGAGCCTTTGGTTAATTCCTCTTCCTGGTGGGAAATGAGAGTTAAATTGGCCCGTCCGGACACCTCCACCTAGTCTCTCATTGGTTCTCCCTATTCCTGTTCATTTTCCACAGAAATTGCAAACTGGGCCAAACAGGAGGTTAAAGGCACTGACTCTCCAAGTGGGGAGAGTGTTAGTAAAGCGTCTGGAATGTTGCACCCGAGTACCAGGGGACGAAAACTGAGACACATTTGAACACGTTTCCCGATCACACGGTGGATCATACTGTGGGTTCCATATGCATGTTTTAGCTGAAGGAAGAATCCATTAAACCTGGAGAGTTGAGACCCATGGAATGGGTACCATGCAATATGACTTCAAACGGTCTGCATTTGCTCACCGAACCTCAGCAATCCTATCACTGCTGCGTTTATGCCGCTGTACACACGCTTGATTCTCTTTCGGAGACATATAAATCCATAGGTTTTAAGATTCTTACTAGTCAGGTATATTCTTAGGCGTTTAATATGGAGTGTTGAGTCCACTTCGTTGAGCAAGGAGTAGCTCTTGTCTATTACATATTTGGCTTATGGAACGGTATCTGTGCTCATTTCAATCTCTGGTTTTATGCAGCACCCCAACTCACCCATCCCCTTAAGCAAGCATAAGTTGGTTTTCTACATTTGACACCCTGTTCTGTTTTGTAATTCAGTTCTTGTGTAGCCAAGTTTACATTCCGTGTATTAGTGATATCTTATGATGTGTGACTAATTTCACTTAGAATCATCGTACCTGAATCCACTCATTATGCTGCTACGGGCCTGATGACATAGATTTCATTGCTGAGTGATATTGCATTGTACGTAAGTACCACAATTTCTTTATCCATTTTTCGCTTTCTGTGATATTGAACTTGTCCCGTAAACGAGGTTCTTGTAAACAGAGCCGTCCCAAACTTTGGGGTGGCTGTGTCTTTTTGATTTTAATTTCCCTAAGCTATAGGACCATAAGTGGAAGTGCCCTAGGCTCTGTTGCTTTGTTTTTTGGATGTTTCAGGAAACACCATACACTTCTCCAGAGTGGCTGCTGGCAATTTACATCCCGCCCATCAGCATAACTAGGCTCCCAGTTCTCCATGGCCTGTCCTGCCTTTCTGGATTTTACACTTTTTTCAGATGGCCCTTTTGACCGGGGGGCAGTGAGACTTCATTGTAGTGCAGATTTCCTTTGCAAGCTTGCTTGGTTGGCCAAAAAGGGCGTATGCGTTTTTTCCTGAATATATTCAGGAAAAAACGCATACGCCCTTTTTGGCCAAGTGCATCATTGTGGACGTTCTGCCTCTTTTCCTATGCTTTACATGCAATTCCAGTCTACCTCCTGAAATCGGTTTCCTGCAATTCTGCCCCCCTTTCAACTCCTCTTGGCAGCCTTACTTCAATATATTTTTGGAAGATAGCTGTCATTTATAACTCTGCAGGTTTGTGAATTACAGTGCCCCTGAGCTCCTTTCTTCAACTCGCTTTCTTGTGAGCTGGCCGCAACACCGCAGGATTGCTTCAGGCCCTAGTTTGGTTCCGGCACGGCATGCTGAGCCTTTGGTTAATTCCTCTTCCTGGTGGGAAATGAGAGTTAAATTTGCCCGCCCGGTCACCTCCACCTAGTCTCTCATTGGTTCTCCCTATTCCTGTTCATTTTCCACAGAAATTGCAAACTGGGCCAAACAGGAGGTTAAAGGCACTGACTCTCCAAGTGGGGAGAGTGTTAGTAAAGCGTCTGGAATGTTGCACCCGAGTACCAGGAAACGAAAATTGAGACACATTTGAACACGTTTTCCGATCACACGGTGGATCATACTCTGGGTTCCACATGCATGTTTTAGCTGAAGGAAGAATCCCTTAAACAGGGAGAGTTGAGACCCATGGAATGGGTACCATGCAATATGACTTCAAAGGGTCTGCATTTGCTCACCGAACCTCACCAATCCTATCACTGCTGCGTTTATGCCGCTGTACACACACTTGATTCTCTTTCGGAGACATATAAATCCATAGGTTTTAAGATTCTTACTAGTCAGGTAGATTCTAACTAGTCAGGTATATTCTTAGGCGTTTAATATGGGGTGTTGAGTCCACTTCGTTGAGCAAGTAGTAGCTCTTGTCTATTACATATTTGGCTTATGGAACGGTATCTGTGCTCATTTCAATCTCTGGTTTTATGCAGCACCCCAACTCACCCGTCCCCTTAAGCAAGCATAAGTTGGTTTTCTACATTTGACACCCTGTTCTGTTTTGTAATTCAGTTCTTGTGTAGCCAAGTTTACATTCCGTGTATTAGTGATATCTTATGATGTTTCTTTTTCTGTGTGACTAATTTCACTTAGAATCATCGTACCTGAATCCACTCATTATGCTGCTACGGGCCTGATGACATAGATTTCATTGCTGAGTGATATTGCATTGTACGTAAGTACCACAATTTCTTTATCCATTTTTCGCTTTCTGTGATATTGAACTTGTACCGTAAACGAGGTTCTTGTCAACAGAGCCGTCCCAAACTTTGGGGTGGCTGTGTCTTTTTGATTTTAATTTCCCTAAGCTATAGGACCATAAGTGGAAGTGCCCTAGGCTCTGTTGCTTTGTTTTTTGGATGTTTCAGGAAACACCATACACTTCTCCAGAGTGGCTGCTGGCAATTTACATCCCACCCATCAGCATAACTAGGCTCCCAGTTCTCCATGGCCTGTCCTGCCTTTCTGGATTTTACACTTTTTTCAGATGGCCCTTTTGACCGGGGGGCAGTGAGACTTCATTGTAGTGCAGATTTCCTTTGCAAGCTTGCTTGGTTGGCCAAAAAGTGCGTATGCGTTTTTTCCTGAATATTTTCAGGAAAAAACGCATACACCCTTTTTGGCCAAGTGCATCATTGTGGACGTTCTGCCTCTTTTCCTATGCTTTACATGCAATTCCAGTCTACCTCCTGAAATCGGTTTCCTGCAATTCTGCCCTGCTTTCCACTCCTCTTGGCATCCTAATTCAATATATTTTTGGAAGATAGCTGTCATTTATAACTCTGCAGGTTTGTGAATTACAGTGCCCCTGAGCTCCTTTCTTCAACTCGCTTTCTTGTGAGCTGGCCGCAACACCGCAGGATTGCATCAGGCCCTAGTTTGGTTCCGGCATGGCATGCTGAGCCTTTGGTTAATTCCTCTTCCTGGTGGGAAATGAGAGTTAAATTGGCCCGTCCGGACACCTCCACCTAGTCTCTCATTGGTTCTCCCTATTCCTGTTCATTTTCCACAGAAATTGCAAACTGGGCCAAACAGGAGGTTAAAGGCACTGACTCTCCAAGTGGGGAGAGTGTTAGTAAAGCGTCTGGAATGTTGCACCCGAGTACCAGGGGACGAAAACTGAGACACATTTGAACACGTTTCCCGATCACACGGTGGATCATACTGTGGGTTCCATATGCATGTTTTAGCTGAAGGAAGAATCCATTAAACCTGGAGAGTTGAGACCCATGGAATGGGTACCATGCAATATGACTTCAAACGGTCTGCATTTGCTCACCGAACCTCAGCAATCCTATCACTGCTGCGTTTATGCCGCTGTACACACGCTTGATTCTCTTTCGGAGACATATAAATCCATAGGTTTTAAGATTCTTACTAGTCAGGTATATTCTTAGGCGTTTAATATGGAGTGTTGAGTCCACTTCGTTGAGCAAGGAGTAGCTCTTGTCTATTACATATTTGGCTTATGGAACGGTATCTGTGCTCATTTCAATCTCTGGTTTTATGCAGCACCCCAACTCACCCATCCCCTTAAGCAAGCATAAGTTGGTTTTCTACATTTGACACCCTGTTCTGTTTTGTAATTCAGTTCTTGTGTAGCCAAGTTTACATTCCGTGTATTAGTGATATCTTATGATGTGTGACTAATTTCACTTAGAATCATCGTACCTGAATCCACTCATTATGCTGCTACGGGCCTGATGACATAGATTTCATTGCTGAGTGATATTGCATTGTACGTAAGTACCACAATTTCTTTATCCATTTTTCGCTTTCTGTGATATTGAACTTGTCCCGTAAACGAGGTTCTTGTAAACAGAGCCGTCCCAAACTTTGGGGTGGCTGTGTCTTTTTGATTTTAATTTCCCTAAGCTATAGGACCATAAGTGGAAGTGCCCTAGGCTCTGTTGCTTTGTTTTTTGGATGTTTCAGGAAACACCATACACTTCTCCAGAGTGGCTGCTGGCAATTTACATCCCGCCCATCAGCATAACTAGGCTCCCAGTTCTCCATGGCCTGTCCTGCCTTTCTGGATTTTACACTTTTTTCAGATGGCCCTTTTGACCGGGGGGCAGTGAGACTTCATTGTAGTGCAGATTTCCTTTGCAAGCTTGCTTGGTTGGCCAAAAAGGGCGTATGCGTTTTTTCCTGAATATATTCAGGAAAAAACGCATACGCCCTTTTTGGCCAAGTGCATCATTGTGGACGTTCTGCCTCTTTTCCTATGCTTTACATGCAATTCCAGTCTACCTCCTGAAATCGGTTTCCTGCAATTCTGCCCCCCTTTCAACTCCTCTTGGCAGCCTTACTTCAATATATTTTTGGAAGATAGCTGTCATTTATAACTCTGCAGGTTTGTGAATTACAGTGCCCCTGAGCTCCTTTCTTCAACTCGCTTTCTTCTGAGCTGGCCGCAACACCGCAGGATTGCTTCAGGCCCTAGTTTGGTTCCGGCACGGCATGCTGAGCCTTTGGTTAATTCCTCTTCCTGGTGGGAAATGAGAGTTAAATTGGCCCGTCCGGACACCTCCACCTAATCTCTCATTGGTTCTCCCTATTCCTGTTCATCTTCCGCAGAAATTGCTAACTGGGCCAAACAGGAGGTTAAAGGCACTGACTCTCCAAGTGGGGAGAGTGTTAGTAAAGCGTCTGGAATGTTGCACCCGAGTACCAGGGGACAAAAACTGAGACACATTTGAACACGTTTTCCGACCACATGGTGGATCATACTCTGGGTTCCACATGCATGTTTTAGCTGAAGGAAGAATCCCTTAAACATGGAGAGTTGAGACCCATGGAATGGGTACCATGCAATATGACTTCAAAGGGTCTGCATTTGCTCACCGAACCTCACCAATCCTATCACTGCTGCGTTTATGCCGCTGTACACACACTTGATACACTTTCGGAGACATATAAATCCATAGGTTTTAAGATTCTTACTAGTCAGGTAGATTCTTACTAGTCAGGTATATTCTTAGGCGTTTAATATGGGGTGTTGAGTCCACTTCGTTGAGCAAGTAGTAGCTCTTGTCTATTACATATTTGGCTTATGGAACGGTATCTGTGCTCATTTCAATCTCTGGTTTTATGCAGCACCTCAACTCACCCGTCCCCTTAAGCAAGCATAAGTTGGTTTTCTACATTTGACACCCTGTTCTGTTTTGTAATTCAGTTCTTGTGTAGCCAAGTTTACATTCCGTGTATTAGTGATATCTTATGATGTTTCTTTTTCTGTGTGACTAATTTCACTTAGAATCATCGTACCTGAATCCACTCATTATGCTGCTACGGGCCTGATGACATAGATTTCATTGCTGAGTGATATTGCATTGTACGTAAGTACCACAATTTCTTTATCCATTTTTCGCTTTCTGTGATATTGAACTTGTCCCGTAAACGAGGTTCTTGTAAACAGAGCCGTCCCAAACTTTGGGGTGGCTGTGTCTTTTTGATTTTAATTTCCCTAAGCTATAGGACCATAAGTGGAAGTGCCCTAGGCTCTGTTGCTTTGTTTTTTGGATGTTTCAGGAAACACCATACACTTCTCCAGAGTGGCTGCTGGCAATTTACATCCCGCCCATCAGCATAACAAGGCTCCCAGTTCTCCATGGCCTGTCCTGCCTTTCTGGATTTTACACTTTTTTCAGATGGCCCTTTTGACCGGGGGGCAGTGAGACTTCATTGTAGTGCAGATTTCCTTTGCAAGCTTGCTTGGTTGGCCAAAAAGGGCGTATGCGTTTTTTCCTGAATATATTCAGGAAAAAACGCATACGCCCTTTTTGGCCAAGTGCATCATTGTGGACGTTCTGCCTCTTTTCCTATGCTTTACATGCAATTCCAGTCTACTTCCTGAAATTGGTTTCCTGCAATTCTGCCCTGCTTTCAACTCCTCTTGGCATCCTAATTCAATATATTTTTGGAAGATAGCTGTCATTTATAACTCTGCAGGTTTGTGAATTACAGTGCCCCTGAGCTCCTTTCTTCAACTCGCTTTCTTGTGAGCTGGCCGCAACACCGCAGGATTGCTTCAGGCCCTAGTTTGGTTCCGGCACGGCATGCTGAGCCTTTGGTTAATTCCTCTTCCTGGTGGGAAATGAGAGTTAAATTTGCCCGCCCGGTCACCTCCACCTAGTCTCTCATTGGTTCTCCCTATTCCTGTTCATTTTCCACAGAAATTGCAAACTGGGCCAAACAGGAGGTTAAAGGCACTGACTCTCCAAGTGGGGAGAGTGTTAGTAAAGCGTCTGGAATGTTGCACCCGAGTACCAGGAAACGAAAATTGAGACACATTTGAACACGTTTTCCGATCACACGGTGGATCATACTCTGGGTTCCACATGCATGTTTTAGCTGAAGGAAGAATCCCTTAAACAGGGAGAGTTGAGACCCATGGAATGGGTACCATGCAATATGACTTCAAAGGGTCTGCATTTGCTCACCGAACCTCACCAATCCTATCACTGCTGCGTTTATGCCGCTGTACACACACTTGATTCTCTTTCGGAGACATATAAATCCATAGGTTTTAAGATTCTTACTAGTCAGGTAGATTCTAACTAGTCAGGTATATTCTTAGGCGTTTAATATGGGGTGTTGAGTCCACTTCGTTGAGCAAGTAGTAGCTCTTGTCTATTACATATTTGGCTTATGGAACGGTATCTGTGCTCATTTCAATCTCTGGTTTTATGCAGCACCCCAACTCACCCGTCCCCTTAAGCAAGCATAAGTTGGTTTTCTACATTTGACACCCTGTTCTGTTTTGTAATTCAGTTCTTGTGTAGCCAAGTTTACATTCCGTGTATTAGTGATATCTTATGATGTTTCTTTTTCTGTGTGACTAATTTCACTTAGAATCATCGTACCTGAATCCACTCATTATGCTGCTACGGGCCTGATGACATAGATTTCATTGCTGAGTGATATTGCATTGTACGTAAGTACCACAATTTCTTTATCCATTTTTCGCTTTCTGTGATATTGAACTTGTACCGTAAACGAGGTTCTTGTCAACAGAGCCGTCCCAAACTTTGGGGTGGCTGTGTCTTTTTGATTTTAATTTCCCTAAGCTATAGGACCATAAGTGGAAGTGCCCTAGGCTCTGTTGCTTTGTTTTTTGGATGTTTCAGGAAACACCATACACTTCTCCAGAGTGGCTGCTGGCAATTTACATCCCACCCATCAGCATAACTAGGCTCCCAGTTCTCCATGGCCTGTCCTGCCTTTCTGGATTTTACACTTTTTTCAGATGGCCCTTTTGACCGGGGGGCAGTGAGACTTCATTGTAGTGCAGATTTCCTTTGCAAGCTTGCTTGGTTGGCCAAAAAGTGCGTATGCGTTTTTTCCTGAATATTTTCAGGAAAAAACGCATACACCCTTTTTGGCCAAGTGCATCATTGTGGACGTTCTGCCTCTTTTCCTATGCTTTACATGCAATTCCAGTCTACCTCCTGAAATCGGTTTCCTGCAATTCTGCCCTGCTTTCCACTCCTCTTGGCATCCTAATTCAATATATTTTTGGAAGATAGCTGTCATTTATAACTCTGCAGGTTTGTGAATTACAGTGCCCCTGAGCTCCTTTCTTCAACTCGCTTTCTTGTGAGCTGGCCGCAACACCGCAGGATTGCTTCAGGCCCTAGTTTGGTTCCGGCACGGCATGCTGAGCCTTTGGTTAATTCCTCTTCCTGGTGGGAAATGAGAGTTAAATTTGCCCGTCCGGACACCTCCACCTAGTCTCTCATTGGTTCTCCCTATTCCTGTTCATTTTCCACAGAAATTGCAAACTGGGCCAAACAGGAGGATAAAGGCACTGACTCTCCAAGTGGGGAGAGTGTTAGTAAAGCGTCTGGAATGTTGCACCCGAGTACCAGGGGACGAAAACTGAGACACATTTGAACACGTTTCCCGATCACACGGTGGATCATACTCTGGGTTCCACATGCATGTTTTAGCTGAAGGAAGAATCCATTAAACCTGGAGAGTTGAGACCCATGGAATGGGTACCATGCAATATGACTTCAAAGGGTCTGCATTTGCTCACCGAACCTCAGCAATCCTATCACTGCTGCATTTATGCCGCTGTACACACGCTTGATTCTCTTTCGGAGACATATAAATCCATAGGTTTTAAGATTCTTACTAGTCAGGTATATTCTTAGGCGTTTAATATGGGGTGTTGAGTCCACTTCGTTGAGCAAGTAGTAGCTCTTGTCTATTACATATTTGGCTTATGGAACGGTATCTGTGCTCATTTCAATCTCTGGTTTTATGCAGCACCCCAACTCACCCGTCCCCTTAAGCAAGCATAAGTTGGTTTTCTACATTTGACACCCTGTTCTGTTTTGTAATTCAGTTCTTGTGTAGCCAAGTTTACATTCCGTGTATTAGTGATATCTTATGATGTTTCTTTTTCTGTGTGACTAATTTCACTTAGAATCATCGTACCTGAATCCACTCATTATGCTGCTACGGGCCTGATGACATAGATTTCATTGCTGAGTGATATTGCATTGTACGTAAGTACCACAGTTTCTTTATCCATTTTTCGCTTTCTGTGATATTGAACTTGTACCGTAAACGAGGTTCTTGTAAACAGAGCCGTCCCAAACTTTGGGGTGGCTGTGTCTTTTTGATTTTAATTTCCCTAAGCTATAGGACCATAAGTGGAAGTGCCCTAGGCTCTGTTGCTTTGTTTTTTGGATGTTTCAGGAAACACCATACACTTCTCCAGAGTGGCTGCTGACAATTTACATCCCGCCCATCAGCATAACTAGGCTCCCAGTTCTCCATGGCCTGTCCTGCCTTTCTGGATTTTACACTTTTTTCAGATGGCCCTTTTGACCGGGGGGCAGTGAGACTTCATTGTAGTGCAGATTTCCTTTGCAAGCTTGCTTGGTTGGCCAAAAAGGGCGTATGCGTTTTTTCCTGAATATATTCAGGAAAAAACGCATACACCCTTTTTGGCCAAGTGCATCATTGTGGACGTTCTGCCTCTTTTCCTATGCTTTACATGCAATTCCAGTCTACCTCCTGAAATCGGTTTCCTGCAATTCTGCCCTGCTTTCAACTCCTCTTGGCATCCTAATTCAATATATTTTTGGAAGATAGCTGTCATTTATAACTCTGCAGGTTTGTGAATTACAGTGCCCCTGAGCTCCTTTCTTCAACTCGCTTTCTTGTGAGCTGGCCGCAACACCGCAGGATTGCTTCAGGCCCTAGTTTGGTTCCGGCACGGCATGCTGAGCCTTTGGTTAATTCCTCTTCCTGGTGGGAAATGAGAGTTAAATTTGCCCGTCCGGACACCTCCACCTAGTCTCTCATTGGTTCTCCCAATTCCTGTTCATCTTCCACAGAAATTGCAAACTGGGCCAAACAGGAGGTTAAAGGCACTGACTCTCCAAGTGGGGAGAGTGTTAGTAAAGCGTCTGGAATGTTGCAACCGAGTACCAGGGGACGAAAACTGAGACACATTTGAACACGTTTCCCGATCACACGGTGGATCATACTCTGGGTTCCACGTGCATGTTTTAGCTGAAGGAAGAATCCCTTAAACCTGGAGAGTTGAGACCCATGGAATGGGTACCATGCAATATGACTTCAAAGGGTCTGCATTTGCTCACCGAACCTCAGCAATCCTATCACTGCTGCGTTTATGCCGCTGTACACACGCTTGATTCTCTTTCGGAGACATATAAATCCATAGGTTTTAAGATTCTTACTAGTCAGGTAGATTCTTACTAGTCAGGTATATTCTTAGGCGTTTAATATGGGGTGTTGAGTCCACTTCGTTGAGCAAGGAGTAGCTCTTGTCTATTACATATTTGGCTTATGGAACGGTATCTGTGCTCATTTCAATCTCTGGTTTTATGCAGCACCCCAACTCACCCGTCCCCTTAAGCAAGCATAAGTTGGTTTTCTACATTTGACACCCTGTTCTGTTTTGTAATTCAGTTCTTGTGTAGCCAAGTTTACATTCCGTGTATTAGTGATATCTTATGATGTTTCTTTTTCTGTGTGACTAATTTCACTTAGAATCATCGTACCTGAATCCACTCATTATGCTGCTACGGGCCTGATGACATAGATTTCATTGCTGAGTGATATTGCATTGTACGTAAGTACCACAATTTCTTTATCCATTTTTCGCTTTCTGTGATATTGAACTTGTACCGTAAACGAGGTTCTTGTCAACAGAGCCGTCCCAAACTTTGGGGTGGCTGTGTCTTTTTGATTTTAATTTCCCTAAGCTATAGGACCATAAGTGGAAGTGCCCTAGGCTCTGTTGCTTTGTTTTTTGGATGTTTCAGGAAACACCATACACTTCTCCAGAGTGGCTGCTGGCAATTTACATCCCACCCATCAGCATAACTAGGCTCCCAGTTCTCCATGGCCTGTCCTGCCTTTCTGGATTTTACACTTTTTTCAGATGGCCCTTTTGACCGGGGGGCAGTGAGACTTCATTGTAGTGCAGATTTCCTTTGCAAGCTTGCTTGGTTGGCCAAAAAGTGCGTATGCGTTTTTTCCTGAATATTTTCAGGAAAAAACGCATACACCCTTTTTGGCCAAGTGCATCATTGTGGACGTTCTGCCTCTTTTCCTATGCTTTACATGCAATTCCAGTCTACCTCCTGAAATCGGTTTCCTGCAATTCTGCCCTGCTTTCCACTCCTCTTGGCATCCTAATTCAATATATTTTTGGAAGATAGCTGTCATTTATAACTCTGCAGGTTTGTGAATTACAGTGCCCCTGAGCTCCTTTCTTCAACTCGCTTTCTTGTGAGCTGGCCGCAACACCGCAGGATTGCTTCAGGCCCTAATTTGGTTCCGGCACGGCATGCTGAGCCTTTGGTTAATTCCTCTTCCTGGTGGGAAATGAGAGTTAAATTTGCCCGTCCGGACACCTCCACCTAGTCTCTCATTGGTTCTCCCTATTCCTGTTCATTTTCCACAGAAATTGCAAACTGGGCCAAACAGGAGGATAAAGGCACTGACTCTCCAAGTGGGGAGAGTGTTAGTAAAGCGTCTGGAATGTTGCACCCGAGTACCAGGGGACGAAAACTGAGACACATTTGAACACGTTTCCCGATCACACGGTGGATCATACTCTGGGTTCCACATGCATGTTTTAGCTGAAGGAAGAATCCATTAAACCTGGACAGTTGAGACCCATGGAATGGGTACCATGCAATATGACTTCAAAGGGTCTGCATTTGCTCACCGAACCTCAGCAATCCTATCACTGCTGCATTTATGCCGCTGTACACACGCTTGATTCTCTTTCGGAGACATATAAATCCATAGGTTTTAAGATTCTTACTAGTCAGGTATATTCTTAGGCGTTTAATATGGGGTGTTGAGTCCACTTCGTTGAGCAAGTAGTAGCTCTTGTCTATTACATATTTGGCTTATGGAACGGTATCTGTGCTCATTTCAATCTCTGGTTTTATGCAGCACCCCAACTCACCCGTCCCCTTAAGCAAGCATAAGTTGGTTTTCTACATTTGACACCCTGTTCTGTTTTGTAATTCAGTTCTTGTGTAGCCAAGTTTACATTCCGTGTATTAGTGATATCTTATGATGTTTCTTTTTCTGTGTGACTAATTTCACTTAGAATCATCGTACCTGAATCCACTCATTATGCTGCTACGGGCCTGATGACATAGATTTCATTGCTGAGTGATATTGCATTGTACGTAAGTACCACAGTTTCTTTATCCATTTTTCGCTTTCTGTGATATTGAACTTGTACCGTAAACGAGGTTCTTGTAAACAGAGCCGTCCCAAACTTTGGGGTGGCTGTGTCTTTTTGATTTTAATTTCCCTAAGCTATAGGACCATAAGTGGAAGTGCCCTAGGCTCTGTTGCTTTGTTTTTTGGATGTTTCAGGAAACACCATACACTTCTCCAGAGTGGCTGCTGGCAATTTACATCCCGCCCATCAGCATAACTAGGCTCCCAGTTCTCCATGGCCTGTCCTGCCTTTCTGGATTTTACACTTTTTTCAGATGGCCCTTTTGACCGGGGGGCAGTGAGACTTCATTGTAGTGCAGATTTCCTTTGCAAGCTTGCTTGGTTGGCCAAAAAGGGCGTATGCGTTTTTTCCTGAATATATTCAGGAAAAAACGCATACACCCTTTTTGGCCAAGTGCATCATTGTGGACGTTCTGCCTCTTTTCCTATGCTTTACATGCAATTCCAGTCTACCTCCTGAAATCGGTTTCCTGCAATTCTGCCCTGCTTTCAACTCCTCTTGGCATCCTAATTCAATATATTTTTGGAAGATAGCTGTCATTTATAACTCTGCAGGTTTGTGAATTACAGTGCCCCTGAGCTCCTTTCTTCAACTCGCTTTCTTGTGAGCTGGCCGCAACACCGCAGGATTGCTTCAGGCCCTAGTTTGGTTCCGGCACGGCATGCTGAGCCTTTGGTTAATTCCTCTTCCTGGTGGGAAATGAGAGTTAAATTTGCCCGTCCGGACACCTCCACCTAGTCTCTCATTGGTTCTCCCAATTCCTGTTCATCTTCCACAGAAATTGCAAACTGGGCCAAACAGGAGGTTAAAGGCACTGACTCTCCAAGTGGGGAGAGTGTTAGTAAAGCGTCTGGAATGTTGCAACCGAGTACCAGGGGACGAAAACTGAGACACATTTGAACACGTTTCCCGATCACACGGTGGATCATACTCTGGGTTCCACGTGCATGTTTTAGCTGAAGGAAGAATCCCTTAAACCTGGAGAGTTGAGACCCATGGAATGGGTACCATGCAATATGACTTCAAAGGGTCTGCATTTGCTCACCGAACCTCAGCAATCCTATCACTGCTGCGTTTATGCCGCTGTACACACGCTTGATTCTCTTTCGGAGACATATAAATCCATAGGTTTTAAGATTCTTACTAGTCAGGTAGATTCTTACTAGTCAGGTATATTCTTAGGCGTTTAATATGGGGTGTTGAGTCCACTTCGTTGAGCAAGGAGTAGCTCTTGTCTATTACATATTTGGCTTATGGAACGGTATCTGTGCTCATTTCAATCTCTGGTTTTATGCAGCACCCCAACTCACCCGTCCCCTTAAGCAAGCATAAGTTGGTTTTCTACATTTGACACCCTGTTCTGTTTTGTAATTCAGTTCTTGTGTAGCCAAGTTTACATTCCGTGTATTAGTGATATCTTATGATGTTTCATTTTCTGTGTGACTAATTTCACTTAGAATCATCGTACCTGAATCCACTCATTATGCTGCTACGGGCCTGATGACATAGATTTCATTGCTGAGTGATATTGCATTGTACGTAAGTACCACAATTTCTTTATCCATTTTTCGCTTTCTGTGATATTGAACTTGTACCTTAAACGAGGTTCTTGTAAACAGAGCCGTCCCAAACTTTGGGGTGGCTGTGTCTTTTTGACTTTAATTTCCCTAAGCTATAGGACCATAAGTGGAAGTGCCCTAGGCTCTGTTGCTTTGTTTTTTGGATGTTTCAGGAAACACCATACACTTCTCCAGAGTGGCTGCTGGCAATTTACATCCCGCCCATCAGCATAACAAGGCTCCCAGTTCTCAATGGCCTGTCCTGCCTTTCTGGATTTTACACTTTTTTCAGATGGCCCTTTTGACCGGGGGGCAGTGAGACTTCATTGTAGTGCAGATTTCCTTTGCAAGCTTGCTTGGTTGGCCAAAAAGGGCGTATGCGTTTTTCCCTGAATATATTCAGGAAAAAACGCATACGCCCTTTTTGGACAAGTGTATCATTGTGGACGTTCTGCCTCTTTTCCTATGCTTTACATGCAATTCCAGTCTACCTCCTGAAATCGGTTTCCTGCAATTCTGCCCCGCTTTCAACTCCTCTTGGCAGCCTTACTTCAATATATTTTTGGAAGATAGCTGTCATTTATAACTCTGCAGGTTTGTGAATTACAGTGCCCCTGAGCTCCTTTCTTCAACTCGCTTTCTTGTGAGCTGGCCGCAACACCGCAGGATTGCTTCAGGCCCTAGTTTGGTTCCGGCACGGCATGCTGAGCCTTTGGTTAATTCCTCTTCCTGGTGGGAAATGAGAGTTAAATTTGCCCGTCCGGACACCTCCACCTAGTCTCTCATTGGTTCTCCCTATTCCTGTTCATTTTCCACAGAAATTGCAAACTGGGCCAAACAGGAGGTTAAAGGCACTGACTCTCCAAGTGGGGAGAGTGTTAGTAAAGCATCTGGAATGTTGCAACCGAGTACCAGGGGACGAAAACTGAGACACATTTGAACACGTTTCCCGATCACACGGTGGATCATACTCTGGGTTCCACATGCATGTTTTAGCTGAAGGAAGAATCCATTAAACCTGGACAGTTGAGACCCATGGAATGGGTACCATGCAATATGACTTCAAAGGGTCTGCATTTGCTCACCGAACCTCAGCAATCCTATCACTGCTGCGTTTATGCCGCTGTACACACGCTTGATTCTCTTTCGGAGACATATAAATCCATAGGTTTTAAGATACTTACTAGTCAGGTATGTTCTTAGGCGTTTAATATGGGGTGTTGAGTCCACTTCGTTGAGCAAGGAGTAGCTCTTGTCTATTACATATTTGGCTTATGGAACGGTATCTGTGCTAATTTCAATCTCTGGTTTTATGCAGCACCCCAACTCACCCATCCCCTTAAGCAAGCATAAGTTGGTTTTCTACATTTGACACCCTGTTCTGTTTTGTAATTCAGTTCTTGTGTAGCCAAGTTTACATTCCGTGTATTAGTGATATCTTATGATGTTTCTTTTTCTGTGTGACTAATTTCACTTAGAATCATCGTACCTGAATCCACTCATTATGCTGCTACGGGCCTGATGACATAGATTTCATTGCTGAGTGATATTGCATTGTACGTAAGTACCACAGTTTCTTTATCCATTTTTCGCTTTCTGTGATATTGAACTTGTACCGTAAACGAGGTTCTTGTAAACAGAGCCGTCCCAAAATTTGGGGTGGCTGTGTCTTTTTGATTTTAATTTCCCTAAGCTATAGGACCATAAGTGGAAGTGCCCTAGGCTCTGTTGCTTTGTTTTTTGGATGTTTCAGGAAACACCATACACTTCTCCAGAGTGGCTGCTGGCAATTTACATCCCGCCCATCAGCATAACTAGGCTCCCAGTTCTCCATGGCCTGTCCTGCCTTTCTGGATTTTACACTTTTTTCAGATGGCCCTTTTGACCGGGGGGCAGTGAGACTTCATTGTAGTGCAGATTTCCTTTGCAAGCTTGCTTGGTTGGCCAAAAAGGGCGTATGCGTTTTTCCCTGAATATATTCAGGAAAAAACGCATACGCCCTTTTTGGACAAGTGTATCATTGTGGACGTTCTGCCTCTTTTCCTATGCTTTACATGCAATTCCAGTCTACCTCCTGAAATCGGTTTCCTGCAATTCTGCCCCGCTTTCAACTCCTCTTGGCAGCCTTACTTCAATATATTTTTGGAAGATAGCTGTCATTTATAACTCTGCAGGTTTGTGAATTACAGTGCCCCTGAGCTCCTTTCTTCAACTCGCTTTCTTGTGAGCTGGCCGCAACACCGCAGGATTGCTTCAGGCCCTAGTTTGGTTCCGGCACGGCATGCTGAGCCTTTGGTTAATTCCTCTTCCTGGTGGGAAATGAGAGTTAAATTTGCCCGTCCGGACATCTCCACCTAGTCTCTCATTGGTTCTCCCTATTCCTGTTCATTTTCCACAGAAATTGCAAACTGGGCCAAACAGGAGGTTAAAGGCACTGACTCTCCAAGTGGGGAGAGTGTTAGTAAAGCATCTGGAATGTTGCAACCGAGTACCAGGGGACGAAAACTGAGACACATTTGAACACGTTTCCCGATCACACGGTGGATCATACTCTGGGTTCCACATGCATGTTTTAGCTGAAGGAAGAATCCATTAAACCTGGACAGTTGAGACCCATGGAATGGGTACCATGCAATATGACTTCAAAGGGTCTGCATTTGCTCACCGAACCTCAGCAATCCTATCACTGCTGCGTTTATGCTGCTGTACACACGCTTGATTCTCTTTCGGAGACATATAAATCCATAGGTTTTAAGATACTTACTAGTCAGGTATGTTCTTAGGCGTTTAATATGTGGTGTTGAGTCCACTTCGTTGAGCAAGGAGTAGCTCTTGTCTATTACATATTTGGCTTATGGAACGGTATCTGTGCTAATTTCAATCTCTGGTTTTATGCAGCACCCCAACTCACCCATCCCCTTAAGCAAGCATAAGTTGGTTTTCTACATTTGACACCCTGTTCTGTTTTGTAATTCAGTTCTTGTGTAGCCAAGTTTACATTCCGTGTATTAGTGATATCTTATGATGTTTCTTTTTCTGTGTGACTAATTTCACTTAGAATCATCGTACCTGAATCCACTCATTATGCTGCTACGGGCCTGATGACATAGATTTCATTGCTGAGTGATATTGCATTGTACGTAAGTACCACAGTTTCTTTATCCATTTTTCGCTTTCTGTGATATTGAACTTGTACCGTAAACGAGGTTCTTGTAAACAGAGCCGTCCCAAAATTTGGGGTGGCTGTGTCTTTTTGATTTTAATTTCCCTAAGCTATAGGACCATAAGTGGAAGTGCCCTAGGCTCTGTTGCTTTGTTTTTTGGATGTTTCAGGAAACACCATACACTTCTCCAGAGTGGCTGCTGGCAATTTACATCCCGCCCATCAGCATAACTAGGCTCCCAGTTCTCCATGGCCTGTCCTGCCTTTCTGGATTTTACACTTTTTTCAGATGGCCCTTTTGACCGGGGGGCAGTGAGACTTCATTGTAGTGCAGATTTCCTTTGCAAGCTTGCTTGGTTGACCAAAAAGGGCGTATGCGTTTTTCCCTGAATATATTCAGGAAAAAACGCATACGCCCTTTTTGGCCAAGTGCATCATTGTGGCCGTTCTGCCTCTTTTCCTATGCTTTACATGCAATTCCAGTCTACCTCCTGAAATCGGTTTCCTGCAATTCTGCCCTGCTTTCAACTCCTCTTGGCATCCTAATTCAATATATTTTTGGAAGATAGCTGTCATTTATAACTCTGCAGGTTTGTGAATTACAGTGCCCCTGAGCTCCTTTCTTCAACTCGCTTTCTTGTGAGCTGGCCGCAACACCGCAGGATTGCTTCAGGCCCTAGTTTGGTTCCGGCACGGCATGCTGAGCCTTTGGTTAATTCCTCTTCCTGGTGGGAAATGAGAGTTAAATTGGCCCGTCCGGACACCTCCACCTAATCTCTCATTGGTTCTCCCTATTCCTGTTCATCTTCCGCAGAAATTGCTAACTGGGCCAAACAGGAGGTTAAAGGCACTGACTCTCCAAGTGGGGAGAGTGTTAGTAAAGCGTCTGGAATGTTGCACCCGAGTACCAGGGGACAAAAACTGAGACACATTTGAACACGTTTTCCGACCACATGGTGGATCATACTCTGGGTTCCACATGCATGTTTTAGCTGAAGGAAGAATCCCTTAAACATGGAGAGTTGAGACCCATGGAATGGGTACCATGCAATATGACTTCAAAGGGTCTGCATTTGCTCACCGAACCTCACCAATCCTATCACTGCTGCGTTTATGCCGCTGTACACACACTTGATTCTCTTTCGGAGACATATAAATCCATAGGTTTTAAGATTCTTACTAGTCAGGTAGATTCTTACTAGTCAGGTATATTCTTAGGCGTTTAATATGGGGTGTTGAGTCCACTTCGTTGAGCAAGGAGTAGCTCTTGTCTATTACATATTTGGCTTATGGAACGGTATCTGTGCTCATTTCAATCTCTGGTTTTATGCAGCACCCCAACTCACCCGTCCCCTTAAGCAAGCATAAGTTGGTTTTCTACATTTGACACCCTGTTCTGTTTTGTAATTCAGTTCTTGTGTAGCCAAGTTTACATTCCGTGTATTAGTGATATCTTATGATGTTTCTTTTTCTGTGTGACTAATTTCACTTAGAATCATCGTACCTGAATCCACTCATTATGCTGCTACGGGCCTGATGACATAGATTTCATTGCTGAGTGATATTGCATTGTACGTAAGTACCACAGTTTCTTTATCCATTTTTCGCTTTCTGTGATATTGAACTTGTACCGTAAACGAGGTTCTTGTAAACAGAGCCGTCCCAAACTTTGGGGTGGCTGTGTCTTTTTGATTTTAATTTCCCTAAGCTATAGGACCATAAGTGGAAGTGCCCTAGGCTCTGTTGCTTTGTTTTTTGGATGTTTCAGGAAACACCATACACTTCTCCAGAGTGGCTGCTGGCAATTTACATCCCGCCCATCAGCATAACTAGGCTCCCAGTTCTCCATGGCCTGTCCTGCCTTTCTGGATTTTACACTTTTTTCAGATGGCCCTTTTGACCGGGGGGCAGTGAGACTTCATTGTAGTGCAGATTTCCTTTGCAAGCTTGCTTGGTTGGCCAAAAAGGGCGTATGCGTTTTTTCCTGAATATATTCAGGAAAAAACGCATACGCCCTTTTTGGCCAAGTGCATCATTGTGGACGTTCTGCCTCTTTTCCTATGCTTTACATGCAATTCCAGTCTACCTCCTGAAATCGGTTTCCTGCAATTCTGCCCTGCTTTCAACTCCTCTTGGCATCCTAATTCAATATATTTTTGGAAGATAGCTGTCATTTATAACTCTGCAGGTTTGTGAATTACAGTGCCCCTGAGCTCCTTTCTTCAACTCGCTTTCTTGTGAGCTGGCCGCAACACCGCAGGATTGCTTCAGGCCCTAGTTTGGTTCCGGCACGGCATGCTGAGCCTTTGGTTAATTCCTCTTCCTGGTGGGAAATGAGAGTTAAATTTGCCCGTCCGGACACCTCCACCTAGTCTCTCATTGGTTCTCCCAATTCCTGTTCATCTTCCACAGAAATTGCAAACTGGGCCAAACAGGAGGTTAAAGGCACTGACTCTCCAAGTGGGGAGAGTGTTAGTAAAGCGTCTGGAATGTTGCAACCGAGTACCAGGGGACGAAAACTGAGACACATTTGAACACGTTTCCCGATCACACGGTGGATCATACTCTGGGTTCCACGTGCATGTTTTAGCTGAAGGAAGAATCCCTTAAACCTGGAGAGTTGAGACCCATGGAATGGGTACCATGCAATATGACTTCAAAGGGTCTGCATTTGCTCACCGAACCTCAGCAATCCTATCACTGCTGCGTTTATGCCGCTGTACACACGCTTGATTCTCTTTCGGAGACATATAAATCCATAGGTTTTAAGATTCTTACTAGTCAGGTAGATTCTTACTAGTCAGGTATATTCTTAGGCGTTTAATATGGGGTGTTGAGTCCACTTCGTTGAGCAAGGAGTAGCTCTTGTCTATTACATATTTGGCTTATGGAACGGTATCTGTGCTCATTTCAATCTCTGGTTTTATGCAGCACCCCAACTCACCCGTCCCCTTAAGCAAGCATAAGTTGGTTTTCTACATTTGACACCCTGTTCTGTTTTGTAATTCAGTTCTTGTGTAGCCAAGTTTACATTCCGTGTATTAGTGATATCTTATGATGTTTCATTTTCTGTGTGACTAATTTCACTTAGAATCATCGTACCTGAATCCACTCATTATGCTGCTACGGGCCTGATGACATAGATTTCATTGCTGAGTGATATTGCATTGTACGTAAGTACCACAATTTCTTTATCCATTTTTCGCTTTCTGTGATATTGAACTTGTACCTTAAACGAGGTTCTTGTAAACAGAGCCGTCCCAAACTTTGGGGTGGCTGTGTCTTTTTGACTTTAATTTCCCTAAGCTATAGGACCATAAGTGGAAGTGCCCTAGGCTCTGTTGCTTTGTTTTTTGGATGTTTCAGGAAACACCATACACTTCTCCAGAGTGGCTGCTGGCAATTTACATCCCGCCCATCAGCATAACAAGGCTCCCAGTTCTCAATGGCCTGTCCTGCCTTTCTGGATTTTACACTTTTTTCAGATGGCCCTTTTGACCGGGGGGCAGTGAGACTTCATTGTAGTGCAGATTTCCTTTGCAAGCTTGCTTGGTTGGCCAAAAAGGGCGTATGCGTTTTTCCCTGAATATATTCAGGAAAAAACGCATACGCCCTTTTTGGACAAGTGTATCATTGTGGACGTTCTGCCTCTTTTCCTATGCTTTACATGCAATTCCAGTCTACCTCCTGAAATCGGTTTCCTGCAATTCTGCCCCGCTTTCAACTCCTCTTGGCAGCCTTACTTCAATATATTTTTGGAAGATAGCTGTCATTTATAACTCTGCAGGTTTGTGAATTACAGTGCCCCTGAGCTCCTTTCTTCAACTCGCTTTCTTGTGAGCTGGCCGCAACACCGCAGGATTGCTTCAGGCCCTAGTTTGGTTCCGGCACGGCATGCTGAGCCTTTGGTTAATTCCTCTTCCTGGTGGGAAATGAGAGTTAAATTTGCCCGTCCGGACACCTCCACCTAGTCTCTCATTGGTTCTCCCTATTCCTGTTCATTTTCCACAGAAATTGCAAACTGGGCCAAACAGGAGGTTAAAGGCACTGACTCTCCAAGTGGGGAGAGTGTTAGTAAAGCATCTGGAATGTTGCAACCGAGTACCAGGGGACGAAAACTGAGACACATTTGAACACGTTTCCCGATCACACGGTGGATCATACTCTGGGTTCCACATGCATGTTTTAGCTGAAGGAAGAATCCATTAAACCTGGACAGTTGAGACCCATGGAATGGGTACCATGCAATATGACTTCAAAGGGTCTGCATTTGCTCACCGAACCTCAGCAATCCTATCACTGCTGCGTTTATGCCGCTGTACACACGCTTGATTCTCTTTCGGAGACATATAAATCCATAGGTTTTAAGATACTTACTAGTCAGGTATGTTCTTAGGCGTTTAATATGGGGTGTTGAGTCCACTTCGTTGAGCAAGGAGTAGCTCTTGTCTATTACATATTTGGCTTATGGAACGGTATCTGTGCTAATTTCAATCTCTGGTTTTATGCAGCACCCCAACTCACCCATCCCCTTAAGCAAGCATAAGTTGGTTTTCTACATTTGACACCCTGTTCTGTTTTGTAATTCAGTTCTTGTGTAGCCAAGTTTACATTCCGTGTATTAGTGATATCTTATGATGTTTCTTTTTCTGTGTGACTAATTTCACTTAGAATCATCGTACCTGAATCCACTCATTATGCTGCTACGGGCCTGATGACATAGATTTCATTGCTGAGTGATATTGCATTGTACGTAAGTACCACAGTTTCTTTATCCATTTTTCGCTTTCTGTGATATTGAACTTGTACCGTAAACGAGGTTCTTGTAAACAGAGCCGTCCCAAAATTTGGGGTGGCTGTGTCTTTTTGATTTTAATTTCCCTAAGCTATAGGACCATAAGTGGAAGTGCCCTAGGCTCTGTTGCTTTGTTTTTTGGATGTTTCAGGAAACACCATACACTTCTCCAGAGTGGCTGCTGGCAATTTACATCCCGCCCATCAGCATAACTAGGCTCCCAGTTCTCCATGGCCTGTCCTGCCTTTCTGGATTTTACACTTTTTTCAGATGGCCCTTTTGACCGGGGGGCAGTGAGACTTCATTGTAGTGCAGATTTCCTTTGCAAGCTTGCTTGGTTGGCCAAAAAGGGCGTATGCGTTTTTCCCTGAATATATTCAGGAAAAAACGCATACGCCCTTTTTGGACAAGTGTATCATTGTGGACGTTCTGCCTCTTTTCCTATGCTTTACATGCAATTCCAGTCTACCTCCTGAAATCGGTTTCCTGCAATTCTGCCCCGCTTTCAACTCCTCTTGGCAGCCTTACTTCAATATATTTTTGGAAGATAGCTGTCATTTATAACTCTGCAGGTTTGTGAATTACAGTGCCCCTGAGCTCCTTTCTTCAACTCGCTTTCTTGTGAGCTGGCCGCAACACCGCAGGATTGCTTCAGGCCCTAGTTTGGTTCCGGCACGGCATGCTGAGCCTTTGGTTAATTCCTCTTCCTGGTGGGAAATGAGAGTTAAATTTGCCCGTCCGGACACCTCCACCTAGTCTCTCATTGGTTCTCCCTATTCCTGTTCATTTTCCACAGAAATTGCAAACTGGGCCAAACAGGAGGTTAAAGGCACTGACTCTCCAAGTGGGGAGAGTGTTAGTAAAGCATCTGGAATGTTGCAACCGAGTACCAGGGGACGAAAACTGAGACACATTTGAACACGTTTCCCGATCACACGGTGGATCATACTCTGGGTTCCACATGCATGTTTTAGCTGAAGGAAGAATCCATTAAACCTGGACAGTTGAGACCCATGGAATGGGTACCATGCAATATGACTTCAAAGGGTCTGCATTTGCTCACCGAACCTCAGCAATCCTATCACTGCTGCGTTTATGCTGCTGTACACACGCTTGATTCTCTTTCGGAGACATATAAATCCATAGGTTTTAAGATACTTACTAGTCAGGTATGTTCTTAGGTGTTTAATATGTGGTGTTGAGTCCACTTCGTTGAGCAAGGAGTAGCTCTTGTCTATTACATATTTGGCTTATGGAACGGTATCTGTGCTAATTTCAATCTCTGGTTTTATGCAGCACCCCAACTCACCCATCCCCTTAAGCAAGCATAAGTTGGTTTTCTACATTTGACACCCTGTTCTGTTTTGTAATTCAGTTCTTGTGTAGCCAAGTTTACATTCCGTGTATTAGTGATATCTTATGATGTTTCTTTTTCTGTGTGACTAATTTCACTTAGAATCATCGTACCTGAATCCACTCATTATGCTGCTACGGGCCTGATGACATAGATTTCATTGCTGAGTGATATTGCATTGTACGTAAGTACCACAGTTTCTTTATCCATTTTTCGCTTTCTGTGATATTGAACTTGTACCGTAAACGAGGTTCTTGTAAACAGAGCCGTCCCAAAATTTGGGGTGGCTGTGTCTTTTTGATTTTAATTTCCCTAAGCTATAGGACCATAAGTGGAAGTGCCCTAGGCTCTGTTGCTTTGTTTTTTGGATGTTTCAGGAAACACCATACACTTCTCCAGAGTGGCTGCTGGCAATTTACATCCCGCCCATCAGCATAACTAGGCTCCCAGTTCTCCATGGCCTGTCCTGCCTTTCTGGATTTTACACTTTTTTCAGATGGCCCTTTTGACCGGGGGGCAGTGAGACTTCATTGTAGTGCAGATTTCCTTTGCAAGCTTGCTTGGTTGACCAAAAAGGGCGTATGCGTTTTTCCCTGAATATATTCAGGAAAAAACGCATACGCCCTTTTTGGCCAAGTGCATCATTGTGGCCGTTCTGCCTCTTTTCCTATGCTTTACATGCAATTCCAGTCTACCTCCTGAAATCGGTTTCCTGCAATTCTGCCCTGCTTTCAACTCCTCTTGGCATCCTAATTCAATATATTTTTGGAAGATAGCTGTCATTTATAACTCTGCAGGTTTGTGAATTACAGTGCCCCTGAGCTCCTTTCTTCAACTCGCTTTCTTGTGAGCTGGCCGCAACACCGCAGGATTGCTTCAGGCCCTAGTTTGGTTCCGGCACGGCATGCTGAGCCTTTGGTTAATTCCTCTTCCTGGTGGGAAATGAGAGTTAAATTGGCCCGTCCGGACACCTCCACCTAATCTCTCATTGGTTCTCCCTATTCCTGTTCATCTTCCGCAGAAATTGCTAACTGGGCCAAACAGGAGGTTAAAGGCACTGACTCTCCAAGTGGGGAGAGTGTTAGTAAAGCGTCTGGAATGTTGCACCCGAGTACCAGGGGACAAAAACTGAGACACATTTGAACACGTTTTCCGACCACATGGTGGATCATACTCTGGGTTCCACATGCATGTTTTAGCTGAAGGAAGAATCCCTTAAACATGGAGAGTTGAGACCCATGGAATGGGTACCATGCAATATGACTTCAAAGGGTCTGCATTTGCTCACCGAACCTCACCAATCCTATCACTGCTGCGTTTATGCCGCTGTACACACACTTGATTCTCTTTCGGAGACATATAAATCCATAGGTTTTAAGATTCTTACTAGTCAGGTAGATTCTTACTAGTCAGGTATATTCTTAGGCGTTTAATATGGGGTGTTGAGTCCACTTCGTTGAGCAAGGAGTAGCTCTTGTCTATTACATATTTGGCTTATGGAACGGTATCTGTGCTCATTTCAATCTCTGGTTTTATGCAGCACCCCAACTCACCCGTCCCCTTAAGCAAGCATAAGTTGGTTTTCTACATTTGACACCCTGTTCTGTTTTGTAATTCAGTTCTTGTGTAGCCAAGTTTACATTCCGTGTATTAGTGATATCTTATGATGTTTCTTTTTCTGTGTGACTAATTTCACTTAGAATCATCGTACCTGAATCCACTCATTATGCTGCTACGGGCCTGATGACATAGATTTCATTGCTGAGTGATATTGCATTGTACGTAAGTACCACAATTTCTTTATCCATTTTTCGCTTTCTGTGATATTGAACTTGTACCTTAAACGAGGTTCTTGTAAACAGAGCCGTCCCAAACTTTGGGGTGGCTGTGTCTTTTTGACTTTAATTTCCCTAAGCTATAGGACCATAAGTGGAAGTGCCCTAGGCTCTGTTGCTTTGTTTTTTGGATGTTTCAGGAAACACCATACACTTCTCCAGAGTGGCTGCTGGCAATTTACATCCCGCCCATCAGCATAACAAGGCTCCCAGTTCTCAATGGCCTGTCCTGCCTTTCTGGATTTTACACTTTTTTCAGATGGCCCTTTTGACCGGGGGGCAGTGAGACTTCATTGTAGTGCAGATTTCCTTTGCAAGCTTGCTTGGTTGGCCAAAAAGGGCGTATGCGTTTTTCCCTGAATATATTCAGGAAAAAACGCATACGCCCTTTTTGGCCAAGTGTATCATTGTGGACGTTCTGCCTCTTTTCCTATGCTTTACATGCAATTCCAGTCTACCTCCTGAAATCGGTTTCCTGCAATTCTGCCCCGCTTTCAACTCCTCTTGGCAGCCTTACTTCAATATATTTTTGGAAGATAGCTGTCATTTATAACTCTGCAGGTTTGTGAATTACAGTGCCCCTGAGCTCCTTTCTTCAACTCGCTTTCTTGTGAGCTGGCCGCAACACCGCAGGATTGCTTCAGGCCCTAGTTTGGTTCCGGCACGGCATGCTGAGCCTTTGGTTAATTCCTCTTCCTGGTGGGAAATGAGAGTTAAATTTGCCCGTCCGGACACCTCCACCTAGTCTCTCATTGGTTCTCCCTATTCCTGTTCATTTTCCACAGAAATTGCAAACTGGGCCAAACAGGAGGTTAAAGGCACTGACTCTCCAAGTGGGGAGAGTGTTAGTAAAGCACCTGGAATGTTGCAACCGAGTACCAGGGGACGAAAACTGAGACACATTTGAACACGTTTCCCGATCACACGGTGGATCATACTCTGGGTTCCACATGCATGTTTTAGCTGAAGGAAGAATCCATTAAACCTGGACAGTTGAGACCCATGGAATGGGTACCATGCAATATGACTTCAAAGGGTCTGCATTTGCTCACCGAACCTCAGCAATCCTATCACTGCTGCGTTTATGCCGCTGTACACACGCTTGATTCTCTTTCGGAGACATATAAATCCATAGGTTTTAAGATACTTACTAGTCAGGTATATTCTTAGGCGTTTAATATGGGGTGTTGAGTCCACTTCGTTGAGCAAGGAGTAGCTCTTGTCTATTACATATTTGGCTTATGGAACGGTATCTGTGCTAATTTCAATCTCTGGTTTTATGCAGCACCCCAACTCACCCATCCCCTTAAGCAAGCATAAGTTGGTTTTCTACATTTGACACCCTGTTCTGTTTTGTAATTCAGTTCTTGTGTAGCCAAGTTTACATTCCGTGTATTAGTGATATCTTATGATGTTTCTTTTTCTGTGTGACTAATTTCACTTAGAATCATCGTACCTGAATCCACTCATTATGCTGCTACGGGCCTGATGACATAGATTTCATTGCTGAGTGATATTGCATTGTACGTAAGTACCACAGTTTCTTTATCCATTTTTCGCTTTCTGTGATATTGAACTTGTACCGTAAACGAGGTTCTTGTAAACAGAGCCGTCCCAAAATTTGGGGTGGCTGTGTCTTTTTGATTTTAATTTCCCTAAGCTATAGGACCATAAGTGGAAGTGCCCTAGGCTCTGTTGCTTTGTTTTTTGGATGTTTCAGGAAACACCATACACTTCTCCAGAGTGGCTGCTGGCAATTTACATCCCGCCCATCAGCATAACTAGGCTCCCAGTTCTCCATGGCCTGTCCTGCCTTTCTGGATTTTACACTTTTTTCAGATGGCCCTTTTGACCGGGGGGCAGTGAGACTTCATTGTAGTGCAGATTTCCTTTGCAAGCTTGCTTGGTTGGCCAAAAAGGGCGTATGCGTTTTTTCCTGAATATATTCAGGAAAAAACGCATACGCCCTTTTTGGCCAAGTGTATCATTGTGGACGTTCTGCCTCTTTTCCTATGCTTTACATGCAATTCCAGTCTACCTCCTGAAATCGGTTTCCTGCAATTCTGCCCTGCTTTCAACTCCTCTTGGCATCCTAATTCAATATATTTTTGGAAGATAGCTGTCATTTATAACTCTGCAGGTTTGTGAATTACAGTGCCCCTGAGCTCCTTTCTTCAACTCGCTTTCTTGTGAGCTGGCCGCAACACCGCAGGAATGCTTCAGGCCCTAGTTTGGTTCCGGCACGGCATGCTGAGCCTTTGGTTAATTCCTCTTCCTGGTGGGAAATGAGAGTTAAATTGGCCCGTCCGGACACCTCCACCTAATCTCTCATTGGTTCTCCCTATTCCTGTTCATCTTCCGCAGAAATTGCTAACTGGGCCAAACAGGAGGTTAAAGGCACTGACTCTCCAAGTGGGGAGAGTGTTAGTAAAGCGTCTGGAATGTTGCACCCGAGTACCAGGGGACAAAAACTGAGACACATTTGAACACGTTTTCCGACCACATGGTGGATCATACTCTGGGTTCCACATGCATGTTTTAGCTGAAGGAAGAATCCCTTAAACATGGAGAGTTGAGACCCATGGAATGGGTACCATGCAATATGACTTCAAAGGGTCTGCATTTGCTCACCGAACCTCACCAATCCTATCACTGCTGCGTTTATGCCGCTGTACACACACTTGATTCTCTTTCGGAGACATATAAATCCATAGGTTTTAAGATTCTTACTAGTCAGGTAGATTCTTACTAGTCAGGTATATTCTTAGGCGTTTAATATGGGGTGTTGAGTCCACTTCGTTGAGCAAGGAGTAGCTCTTGTCTATTACATATTTGGCTTATGGAACGGTATCTGTGCTCATTTCAATCTCTGGTTTTATGCAGCACCCCAACTCACCCGTCCCCTTAAGCAAGCATAAGTTGGTTTTCTACATTTGACACCCTGTTCTGTTTTGTAATTCAGTTCTTGTGTAGCCAAGTTTACATTCCGTGTAGTAGTGATATCTTATGATGTTTCTTTTTCTGTGTGACTAATTTCACTTAGAATCATCGTACCTGAATCCACTCATTATGCTGCTATGGGCCTGATGACATAGATTTCATTGCTGAGTGATATTGCATTGTACGTAAGTACCACAATTTCTTTATCCATTTTTCGCTTTCTGTGATATTGAACTTGTACCGTAAACGAGGTTCTTGTAAACAGAGCCGTCCCAAACTTTGGGGTGGCTGTGTCTTTTTGATTTTAATTTCCCTAAGCTATAGGACCATAAGTGGAAGTGCCCTAGGCTCTGTTGCTTTGTTTTTTGGATGTTTCAGGAAACACCATACACTTCTCCAGAGTGGCTGCTGGCAATTTACATCCCGCCCATCAGCATAACTAGGCTCCCAGTTCTCCATGGCCTGTCCTGCCTTTCTGGATTTTACACTTTTTTCAGATGGCCCTTTTGACCGGGGGGCAGTGAGACTTCATTGTAGTGCAGATTTCCTTTGCAAGCTTGCTTGGTTGGCCAAAAAGGGCGTATGCGTTTTTTCCTGAATATATTCAGGAAAAAACGCATACGCCCTTTTTGGCCAAGTGCATCATTGTGGACGTTCTGCCTCTTTTCCTATGCTTTACATGCAATTCCAGTCTACCTCCTGAAATCGGTTTCCTGCAATTCTGCCCTGCTTTCAACTCCTCTTGGCATCCTAATTCAATATATTTTTGGAAGATAGCTGTCATTTATAACTCTGCAGGTTTGTGAATTACAGTGCCCCTGAGCTCCTTTCTTCAACTCGCTTTCTTGTGAGCTGGCCGCAACACCGCAGGATTGCTTCAGGCCCTAGTTTGGTTCCGGCACGGCATGCTGAGCCTTTGGTTAATTCCTCTTCCTGGTGGGAAATGAGAGTTAAATTTGCCCGTCCAGACACCTCCACCTAGTCTCTCATTGGTTCTCCCTATTCCTGTTCATTTTCCACAGAAATTGCAAATTGGGCCATACAGGAGGTTAAAGGCACTGACTCTCCAAGTGGGGAGAGTGTTAGTAAAGCGTCTGGAATGTTGCACCCGAGTACCAGGGGTCGAAAACTGAGACACATTTGAACACGTTTCCCGATCACACGGTGGATCATACTCTGGGTTCCACATGCATGTTTTAGCTGAAGGAAGAATCCCTTAAACCTGGAGAGTTGAGACCCATGGAATGGGTACCATGCAATAAGACTTCAAAGGGTCTGCATTTGCTCACCGAACCTCACCAATCCTATCACTGCTGCGTTTATGCCGCTGTACACACGCTTGATTCTCTTTCGGAGACATATAAATCTATAGGTTTTAAGATTCTTACTAGACAGGTAGATTCTTACTAGTCAGGTATATTCCTAGGCGTTTAATATAGGGTGTTGAGTCCACTTCGTTGAGCAAGGAGTACCTTTTGTCTATTATATTTTTGGCTTATGGAACGGTATCTGTGCCAATTTTAATCTCTGGTTTCATGCAGCACCCCATATCGGCTTTCCCCTTAAGCAAGCATAAGTTGGTTTTCTACATTTTTGACCCTGTTCTGTTTTGTAATTCAGTTCCTGTGTAGCCAAGTTTACATTCCGTGTAGTAGTGATATCTTATGATGTTTCTTTTTCTGTGTGACTAATTTCACTTAGAATCATCGTACCTGAATCCACTCATTATGCTGCTCCGGGCCTGATGTCATAGATTTCATTGCTGAGTGATATTGCATTGTACGTAAGTACCACAACTTCTTTATCCATTTTTCGCTTTTTGCGATATTTAACTTGTACCGTAAACGAGGTTCTTGTAAACAGAGCCATCCCAAACTTTGGGGTGGCTGTGTCTTTTTGATTTTAATTTCCCTAAGCTATAGGACCATAAGTGGAAGTGCCCTAGGCTCTGTTGCTTAGTTTTTTGGATGTTTCAGGAAACACCATACACTTCTCCAGAGTGGCTGTTGGCCATTTACATCTCGCCCATCAGCATAACAAGGCTCCCAGTTCTCCATGGCCTGTCCTGCCTTTCTGGATTTTACACTTTTTTCAGATGGCCCTTTTGACCGGGGGGCAGTGAGACTTCATTGTAGTGCAGATTTCCTTTGCAAGCTTGCTTGGTTGGCCAAAAAGGGCGTATGCGTTTTTTCCTGAATATATTCAGGAAAAAACGCATACGCCCTTTTTGGCCAAGTGCATCATTGTGGACGTTCTGCCTCTTTTCCTATGCTTTAAATGCAATTCCAGTCTACCTCCTGAAATCGGTTTCCTGCAATTCTGCCCCACTTTCAAGTCCTCTTGGCAGCCTTACTTCAGTATATTTTTGGACGATAGCTGTCATTTATAACTCTGCAGGTTTGTGAATTACAGTGCCCCTGAGCTCCTTTCTTCAACTCGCTTTCTTGTGAGCTGGCCGCAACACCGCAGGATTGCTTCAGGCCCTAATCTGGTTCCGGCACGGCACGCTGAGCCTTTGGTTAATTCCTCTTCCTGGTGGGAAATGAGAGTTAAATTTGCCCATCCAGACACCTCCACCTAGTCTCTCATTGGTTCTCCCTATTCCTGTTCATCTTCCGCAGAAATTGCAAACTGGGCCAAACAGGAGGTTAAAGGCACTGACTCTCCAAGTCGGGAGAGTGTTAGTAAAGCGTCTGGAATGTTGCACCCGAGTACCAGGGGACGAGAACTGAGACATATTGGAACACGTCTCCCGATCACACGGTTGATCATACTCTGGGTTCCACGTGCATGTTTTAGCTGAAGGAAGAATCCCTTAAACCTGCAGAGTTGAGACCCGTGGAATGGGTACCATGCAATATGACTTCAAAGGGTCTTCATTTGCTCACCGAACCTCTCCAATCCTATCACTGCTGCGTTTATGCCCCTGTACACATGCTTGATTTTCTTTCAGAGACATAGCAGTGCATAGGTTTTAAGATACTTACTAGTCAGGTACATTCTTAGGCATTTAATATGGGGTGTTGAGTCCATTTCGTTGAGCAAGGAGTAGTTCTTGTCTATTCTATATTTGGCTTAAGGAACTTTATCTGTGCTCATTTCAATCTCTGGTTTGATGCAGCACCCCAACTCACCTTTCCCCTTAAGCAAGCATAAGTTGGTTTTCTAAATTTGAGACCCTGTTCTGTTTTGTAATCCAGTTCCTGTGTAGCCAAGTTTACATTCCGTGTATTAGTGATATCTTATGATGTTTCTTTTTCTGTGTGACTTATTTCAGTTAGAATCATCATACCTGAATCCACTCATTATGCTGCTACGGGCCTGATGACATAGATTTCATTGCTGAGTGATATTGCATTGTACGTAAGTACCACAACTTCTTTATCCATTTTTCACTTTCTGCGATATTGAACTTGTACCGTAAACGAGGTTCTTGTAAACAGAGCCGTCCCAAACTTTGGGGTGGCTGTGTCTTTTTGATTTTAATTTCCCTAAGCTATAGGACCATAAGTGGAAGTGCCCTAGGCTCTGTTGCTTTGTTTTTTAGATGTTTCAGGAAACACCATACACCTCTCCCGAGTGGCTCTTGGCAATTGACATCCCGCCAATCAGCATAACAAGGCTCCCAGTTCTCCATGGCCTGTCCTGCCTTTCTGGATTTTACACTTTTTCAGATGGCCCTTTTGACCGGGGGGAAGTGAGACTTCATTGTAGTGCAGATTTCCTTTGCAAGCTTGCTTGGTTGGCCAAAAAGGGCGTATGCGTTTTTTCCTGAATATATTCAGGAAAAAACGCATACGCCCTTTTTGGCCAAGTGCATCATTGTGGACGTTCTGCCTCTTTTCCTATGCTTTAAATGCAATTCCAGTCTACCTCCTGAAATCGGTTTCCTGCAATTCTGCCCCGCTTTCAAGTCCTCTTGGCAGCCTTACTTCAGTATATTTTTGGACGATAGCTGTCATTTATAACTCTGCAGGTTTGTGAATTACAGTGCCCCTGAGCTCCTTTCTTCAACTCGCTTTCTTGTGAGCTGGCCGCAACACCGCAGGATTGCTTCAGGCCCTAATCTGGTTCCGGCACGGCACGCTGAGCCTTTGGTTAATTCCTCTTCCTGGTGGGAAATGAGAGTTAAATTTGCCCGTCCAGACACCTCCAGCTAGTCTCTCATTGGTTCTCCCTATTCCTGTTCATCTTCCGCAGAAATTGCAAACTGGGCCAAACAGGAGGTTAAAGGCACTGACTCTCCAAGTCGGGAGAGTGTTAGTAAAGCGTCTGGAATGTTGCACCCGAGTACCAGGGGACGAGAACTGAGACATATTGGAACACGTCTCCCGATCACACGGTTGATCATACTCTGGGTTCCACGTGCATGTTTTACCTGAAGGCAGAATCCCTTAAACCTGGAGAGTTGAGACCCGTGGAATGGGTACCATGCAATATGACTTCAAAGGGTCTTCATTTGCTCACCGAACGTCTCCAATCCTATCACTGCTGCGTTTATGCCCCTGTACACACGCTTGATTTTCTTTCAGCGACATAGCAATCCATAGGTTTTAAGATACTTACTAGTCAGGTACATTCTTAGGCGTTTAATATGGGGTGTTGAGTCCATTTCGTTGAGCAAGGAGTAGTTCTTGTCTATTCCATATTTGGCTTAAGGAACTTTATCTGTGCTCATTTCAATCTCTGGTTTGATGCAGCACCCCAACTCACCTTTCCCCTTAAGCAAGCATAAGTTGGTTTTCTAAATTTGAGACCCTGTTCTGTTTTGTAATCCAGTTCCTGTGTAGCCAAGTTTACATTCCGTGTATTAGTGATATCTTATGATGTTTCTTTTTCTGTGTGACTTATTTCACTTAGAATCATCATACCTGAATCCACTCATTATGCTGCTACGGGCCTGATGACATAGATTTCATTGCTGAGTGATATTGCATTGTACGTAAGTACCACAACTTCTTTATCCATTTTTCACTTTCTGCGATATTGAACTTGTACCGTAAACGAGGTTCTTGTAAACAGAGCTGTCCAAAACTTTGGGGTGGCTGTGTCTTTTTGATTTTAATTTCCCTAAGCTATAGGACCATAAGTGGAAGTGCCCTAGGCTCTGTTGCTTTGTTTTTTAGATGTTTCAGGAAACACCATACACCTCTCCCGAGTGGCTCTTGGCAATTTACATCCCGCCCATCAGCATAACTAGGCTCCCAGTTCTCCATGGCCTGTCCTGCCTTTCTGGATTTTACACTTTTTTCAGATGGCCCTTTTGACCAGGGGGAAGTGAGACTTCATTGTAGTGCAGATTTCCTTTGCAAGCTTGCTTGGTTGGCCAAAAAGGGCGTATGCGTTTTTTCCTGAATATATTCAGGAAAAAACGCATACGCCCTTTTTGGCCAAGTGCATCATTGTGGACGTTCTGCCTCTTTTCCTATGCTTTAAATGCAATTCCAGTCTACCTCCTGAAATCGGTTTCCTGCAATTCTGCCCCGCTTTCAAGTCCTCTTGGCAGCCTTACTTCAGTATATTTTTGGACGATAGCTGTCATTTATAACTCTGCAGGTTTGTGAATTACAGTGCCCCTGAGCTCCTTTCTTCAACTCGCTTTCTTGTGAGCTGGCCGCAACACCGCAGGATTGCTTCAGGCCCTAATCTGGTTCCGGCACGGCACGCTGAGCCTTTGGTTAATTCCTCTTCCTGGTGGGAAATGAGAGTTAAATTTGCCCGTCCAGACACCTCCAGCTAGTCTCTCATTGGTTCTCCCTATTCCTGTTCATCTTCCGCAGAAATTGCAAACTGGGCCAAACAGGAGGTTAAAGGCACTGACTCTCCAAGTCGGGAGAGTGTTAGTAAAGCGTCTGGAATGTTGCACCCGAGTACCAGGGGACGAGAACTGAGACATATTGGAACACGTCTCCCGATCACACGGTTGATCATACTCTGGGTTCCACGTGCATGTTTTACCTGAAGGCAGAATCCCTTAAACATGGAGAGTTGAGACCCGTGGAATGGGTACCATGCAATATGACTTCAAAGGGTCTTCATTTGCTCACCGAACCTCTCCAATCCTATCACTGCTGCGTTTATGCCCCTGTACACACGCTTGATTTTCTTTCAGCGACATAGCAATCCATAGGTTTTAAGATACTTACTAGTCAGGTACATTCTTAGGCGTTTAATATGGGGTGTTGAGTCCATTTCGTTGAGCAAGGAGTAGTTCTTGTCTATTCCATATTTGGCTTAAGGAACTTTATCTGTGCTCATTTCAATCTCTGGTTTGATGCAGCACCCCAACTCACCTTTCCCCTTAAGCAAGCATAAGTTGGTTTTCTAAATTTGAGACCCTGTTCTGTTTTGTAATCCAGTTCCTGTGTAGCCAAGTTTACATTCCGTGTATTAGTGATATCTTATGATGTTTCTTTTTCTGTGTGACTTATTTCACTTAGAATCATCATACCTGAATCCACTCATTATGCTGCTACGGGCCTGATGACATAGATTTCATTGCTGAGTGATATTGCATTGTACGTAAGTACCACAACTTCTTTATCCATTTTTCACTTTCTGCGATATTGAACTTGTACCGTAAACGAGGTTCTTGTAAACAGAGCTGTCCAAAACTTTGGGGTGGCTGTGTCTTTTTGATTTTAATTTCCCTAAGCTATAGGACCATAAGTGGAAGTGCCCTAGGCTCTGTTGCTTTGTTTTTTAGATGTTTCAGGAAACACCATACACCTCTCCCGAGTGGCTCTTGGCAATTTACATCCCGCCCATCAGCATAACTAGGCTCCCAGTTCTCCATGGCCTGTCCTGCCTTTCTGGATTTTACACTTTTTTCAGATGGCCCTTTTGACCAGGGGGAAGTGAGACTTCATTGTAGTGCAGATTTCCTTTGCAAGCTTGCTTGGTTGGCCAAAAAGGGCGTATGCGTTTTTTCCTGAATATATTCAGGAAAAAACGCATACGCCCTTTTTGGCCAAGTGCATCATTGTGGACGTTCTGCCTCTTTTCCTATGCTTTAAATGCAATTCCAGTCTACCTCCTGAAATCGGTTTCCTGCAATTCTGCCCCGCTTTCAAGTCCTCTTGGCAGCCTTACTTCAGTATATTTTTGGACGATAGCTGTCATTTATAACTCTGCAGGTTTGTGAATTACAGTGCCCCTGAGCTCCTTTCTTCAACTCGCTTTCTTGTGAGCTGGCCGCAACACCGCAGGATTGCTTCAGGCCCTAATCTGGTTCCGGCACGGCACGCTGAGCCTTTGGTTAATTCCTCTTCCTGGTGGGAAATGAGAGTTAAATTTGCCCGTCCAGACACCTCCAGCTAGTCTCTCATTGGTTCTCCCTATTCCTGTTCATCTTCCGCAGAAATTGCAAACTGGGCCAAACAGGAGGTTAAAGGCACTGACTCTCCAAGTCGGGAGAGTGTTAGTAAACCGTCTGGAATGTTGCACCCGAGTACCAGGGGACGAGAACTGAGACATATTGGAACACGTCTCCCGATCACACGGTTGATCATACTCTGGGTTCCACGTGCATGTTTTAGCTGAAGGAAGAATCCCTTAAACATGGAGAGTTGAGACCCGTGGAATGGGTACCATGCAATATGACTTCAAAGGGTCTTCATTTGCTCACCGAACCTCTCCAATCCTATCACTGCTGCGTTTATGCCCCTGTACACACGCTTGATTTTCTTTCAGAGACATAGCAATCCATAGGTTTTAAGATACTTACTAGTCAGGTACATTCTTAGGCGTTTAATATGGGGTGTTGAGTCCACTTCGTTGAGCAAGGAGTAGCTCTTGTCTATTACATATTTGGCTTATGGAACGGTATCTGTGCTCATTTCAATCTCTGGTTTTATGCAGCACCCCAACTCACCCGTCCCCTTAAGCAAGCATAAGTTGGTTTTCTACATTTGACACCCTGTTCTGTTTTGTAATTCAGTTCTTGTGTAGCCAAGTTTACATTCCGTGTATTAGTGATATCTTATGATGTTTCTTTTTCTGTGTGACTAATTTCACTTAGAATCATCGTACCTGAATCCACTCATTATGCTGCTACGGGCCTGATGACATAGATTTCATTGCTGAGTGATATTGCATTGTACGTAAGTACCACAATTTCTTTATCCATTTTTCGCTTTCTGTGATATTGAACTTGTCCCGTAAACGAGGTTCTTGTAAACAGAGCCGTCCCAAACTTTGGGGTGGCTGTGTCTTTTTGATTTTAATTTCCCTAAGCTATAGGACCATAAGTGGAAGTGCCCTAGGCTCTGTTGCTTTGTTTTTTGGATGTTTCAGGAAACACCATACACTTCTCCAGAGTGGCTGCTGGCAATTTACATCCCGCCCATCAGCATAACTAGGCTCCCAGGTCTCCATGGCCTGTCCTGCCTTTCTGGATTTTACACTTTTTTCAGATGGCCCTTTTGACCGGGGGGCAGTGAGACTTCATTGTAGTGCAGATTTCCTTTGCAAGCTTGCTTGTTTGTCCAAAAAGGGCGTATGCGTTTTTTCTTGAATATATTCAGGAAAAAACGCATACGCCCTTTTTGGCCAAGTGCATCATTGTGGACGTTCTGCCTCTTTTCCTATGCTTTACATGCAATTCCAGTCTACCTCCTGAAATCGGTTTCCTGCAATTCTGCCCTGCTTTCAACTCCTCTTGGCATCCGAATTCAATATATTTTTGGAAGATAGCTGTCATTTATAACTCTGCAGGTTTGTGAATTACAGTGCCCCTGAGCTGCTTTCTTCAACTCGCTTTCTTGTGAGCTGGCCGCAACACCGCAGGATTGCTTCAGGCCCTAGTTTGGTTCCGGCACGGCATGCTGAGCCTTTGGTTAATTCCTCTTCCTGGTGGGAAATGAGAGTTAAATTGGCCCGTCCGGACACCTCCACCTAATCTCTCATTGGTTCTCCCTATTCCTGTTCATCTTCCGCAGAAATTGCTAACTGGGCCAAACAGGAGGTTAAAGGCACTGACTCTCCAAGTGGGGAGAGTGTTAGTAAAGCGTCTGGAATGTTGCACCCGAGTTCCAGGGGACCAAAACTGAGACACATTTGAACACGTTTTCTGACCACATGGTGGATCATACTCTGGGTTCCACATGCATGTTTTAGCTGAAGGAAGAATCCCTTAAACATGGAGAGTTGAGACCCATGGAATGGGTACCATGCAATATGACTTCAAAGGGTCTGCATTTGCTCACCGAACCTCACCAATCCTATCACTGCTGCGTTTATGCCGCTGTACACACGCTTGATTCTCTTTCGGAGACATATAAATCCATAGGTTTTAAGATTCTTACTAGTCAGATAGATTCTTACTAGTCAGGTATATTCTTAGGCGTTTAATATGGGGTGTTGAGTCCACTTTGTTGAGCAAGGGGTACCTTTTGTCTATTATATTTTTGGCTTATGGAACGGTATCTGTGCCAATTTTAATCTCTGGTTTCATGCAGCACCCCATATCGGCTTTCCCCTTAAGCAAGCATAAGTTGGTTTTCTACATTTTTGACCCTGTTCTGTTTTGTAATTCAGTTCCTGTGTAGCCAAGTTTACATTCCGTGTAGTAGTGATATCTTATGATGTTTCTTTTTCTGTGTGACTAATTTCACTTAGAATCATCGTACCTGAATCCACTCATTATGCTGCTACGGGCCTGATGACATAGATTTCATTGCTGAGTGATATTGCATTGTACGTAAGTACCACAACTTCTTTATCCATTTTTCGCTTTTTGTGATATTTAACTTGTACCGTAAACGAGGTTCTTGTAAACAGAGCCATCCCAAACTTTGGGGTGGCTGTGTCTTTTTGATTTTAATTTCCCTAAGCTATAGGACCATAAGTTTAAGTGCCCTAGGCTCTGTTGCTTTGTTTTTTGGATGTTTCAGGAAACACCATACACTTCTCCAGAGTGGCTGTTGGCCATTTTCATCTCGCCCATCAGCATAACAAGGCTCCCAGTTCTCCATGGCCTGTCCTGCCTTTCTGGATTTTACACTTTTTTCAGAAGGCCCTTTGACCGGGGGGCAGTGAGACTTCATTGTAGTGCAGATTTCCTTTGCGAGCTTGCTTGGTTGGCCAGAAAGGGCGTATGCGTTTCTTCCTGAATATATTCAGGAAAGAACGCATACGCCCTTTTTGGCCAAGTGCATCATTGTCGACGTTCTGAGTCTTTTCATATGTTTTCAGTGCAATTCCAGTCTACCTCCTGAAATCGGTTTCCTGCAGTTCTGCCTTGCTCTCAGTTCCTCTTCATAGCCTTACCTCAATATACGTTTGGAAAATAGTTGGCCTTTATAACTCTGCAGGTTTTTCAATTGCAGTGGCCCTTAGCTCCATTTTTCAGCTCTTATTTTTGTGATCTTGCCTCATATCCACAGGATTTCTTCAGGCCCTATTCTTCTTCTGGGGCGCCTTGCTCTGCCTTTGGTTAATTCTTCTTCCTGATGTGAAATTAGAGTGACATGTGCCCATTGAAACCGCTACAGCTATTTTCTCACTGGTTCCCCCTATTCCCATTCATCCTCCGCACTAACTGCAGACTGTGCGATACCGGAACTTAAAGGCATTGACTCTCCATGTGGAGATGTTGTTAGTAAAGTGGCTGGAATGTTGATCCGGAGCCCCAGGAGAGGAAAATGAGGTGCATTTTAGAAACCTTTCCCGATCATATGGTATACCATCTGCTGGATTTCCCATGCATGGTTTAGCTGTAGGAAGATTCCCTTCAACTTGGAGTGTTGGGACCCTTGGAATAAGTAGCATGAAGTATTGCATTAAACTTTCGGCAGTTGCTCACCAAAGCTCTCCAATCCTTTCAGCCCCAAGTGTCCAGCCTTATGTCTTATCCAGCTGTGGGTTTATATGTGGTCATTCCAGGTTGCATCACAGCCCCTGAGCGAATTTTGTAAGAATTTTTCTCTCTTTCATTGTTTCTGCGTTTTGGTTTTAAAATTTATTTCTATAATGGGGTTTAGCTCATTTTCACTGCTGTGTTTGTGCCGCTCTGCGCACACTTGATTCCCTTATGGAGATATATCAATACATGGGTTTTAAGATTCTTATTACTCAGATATATTTCTCTGTGGTGTATAGGGTGTGTTGAGGCCAGTTCATTGAGCAAGGTGTAGATCTTGTCTGATACCTATTTGGTTTATTGAACGGTATCTGTGCTAATTTCAAACTCTGGTTTTATGCATCACCCCACCTCTCCTTTCCCCTTAAGCTGACATAAGTGTGTTTTCTAAATGTGAGACACTGTTCTGTTTTGTCATTCATTTTTTGTGCAGCCATATTTATCCTCCCTCTATAAGTGATATCTTATGATATGTTTCTTTTTCTGTTTGACTTATTTCAAGTAGTATTATCGGACCTCAATCCACTCTTTATCCTTCTACTAGCCTTATTACATTGATTTCATGGTGAAGAGATATTCCATTGTACATAAGTACCACATTTTCTTTATCCATTGTTCTCTTTCCTGGGATATTTAAGGTGTACTGAAGTTGAGGTTCTTGTAAACAGAGTAGCCCTAAACTGTGGTGTGCTTGTGTCTTGTTGATTTTTAGACTTCCCTAGATATACTCCCGTGATTGGAAGTGCCCTATGCTCTGTCGCTCTGTTTTTTAGATGATTTAGGAACCACCATACACTTCTCCAGAGTGGCTCTCGGCAGTTCACACACTGTCCATCAGCGTATAAAGGCTCCCTGTTCTCCATGGCCTGTCCTGCATTTCTGGTTTTTACAATTTTTTCGGATGGCCCTTTTGACCGGTGGGAAATGAGACTTCTTTGTTGTGCACATTTGCATTGCTTGCTTGCTTGGTTGCCCATAAAGTGCGTATGCGTTTTTTCCTGGATATATTCAGGAAATAACACATACTCCCTTTTGGGCCAACTGCATCATTGTCGAAATTCTGCCGCTTTTCATGTGCTTTAAAGGCGAGTCCAATCTATCTCTTGAAATCTGTTTCTTGCAATTCTGTCTTGCATTCAGATCCTCTTCTTTGCCTTACCTCAACATATTTTTGGACGTTAGTTTTCATTTATAACTCTGCAGGTTTGTGAATTGCAGTGACCCTGAGCTCCATTTTTTAAGTTGCTCTTTTGTGAGCTGGCCTCAAAACTGCAGGATTGCTTCAGGCCCTATTTTGGCTCCGGTGAGGCGGGCTGAGCCTTTTTTTAATTCTTATTCTTAATGGGAAATTAGAGTGACATGTGCCCGTCCAAACCCCTACAACTATTCTCTCATTGTTTCCCCCTGTTCCCGTTCATCCTCCTCACAATTTGCAAAATGTGTGAAACAGAAGTTTAAATGTGCTGATTCTCTAAGTGGGGAGATTCTAAGTAACGTGGCTGGAATGATGAACAGGAGCACCAGGAGAGGATAAATGAGGTGCATTTTAGACACATCTCCCGATCACATGGTGTACAGTCCTCTGGGTTTTCCATGCATGTTTTAGCTGTAGGAAGATTCCTTGAACCTGCAGATTTGGGACCCATTGAATGGGTACCAGGTAGTATTACTTTAAAGGGTGTGCATTTCCTCACCCAACCCCACATTTCTCTTAGCGCGAACAGTTTCCAGCCTTATGTCTCATCCTGCTGTGGGTCTAGATGTGTTCAATCCATGTTGCATCACCGTCCCTGAGGAAAAGTTGTAAGAGGTTTTCTCTGTCTCTCTGTCGTTTATTTTTTTCAATTTATTACTATGTTGTTTACAGCTGATTTTCAAAGCTCTGTTTCTTGCTGCTGTACATCCACTTGATTCACGTACAGAGAGACATCAATAATTTCTTTTTCAGATTCTTACCAGTCATAGATATTCTTTTCCGGTGACTTGAGTGTGCTGAGTGCAGTTCTTTTAGTTACCGTGTAGGCCTTGTTGATTATCAGTTTGGTATTTGGAATGGTATCTTTGCTAATTTCAACCTCCTGGATGATGCCTCACCCCTCCCCACCTTTCCCGTTTAGCAGCCTTACACGTGTTTTCTACATATTTATGTCACTTAGAATGATCATACGTAACTCCTCCGGAGTTGTTACAACTGGCCATATTTCATTGATTTCCAGGCTGAGTAATATTCCACTCTACATAAGTACCACATCTCTATCCATTTTTTCCCTCCAGAGACATTTAAGTTATATCCTAGTCGAGGATCTTTTAAACAGAGAGGCAGTAAACATTGGGGTGCCTGTGTCCTCTCGATTTTTGTTTTTCCCAAGATATACGCCCATGAGTGCAAGTGCCCTATGCTCTGTAGCTCATTTTTTAGATGCTTTAGTAAACACAATACACTTCTCCAGAATGGCCGTTGGCAATATACATTTCCACTATAAGCCTCACAGGGCTCCCTCCTCTCCTTGCCCTGGCCTGCATTTCTGGCGTTTACACTTTATGAGGATGGCTCTTCTGACTGATGCGAAGTGATATCTTTTGTAGTATTGATTTCCAGTGCCCACCTGTTTGGTTGGCTAAAAAAGTGTATGCCCTTTTCTTGAATATATACAGAAAAAAACGCATACAGCCTTTTTGGCCAACTGCAATGTCGGAAATGTTCAGCCCCTTTTCTTGTGCTTAATGGCGAGTCCTTTCTACCTCCTCAAATCCCTTTCCTGCCATTCTCCCTTGCTTGCCAATCCTTTTCTCTGACTTTCCTCAAGACATTTTTCAGTGATAGATATTTTCAACTCTGCAGTTTCGTGAATTTTACTGCCCCTGAGTTCCATTGTTCAACTTGTGTTTATGGGAACTGGCCACAAAGCAGTGGGATTTCCTCAAGCCCTATACTGTTTCCATGGGCAACCCTAGCCTTTGGTCAATTCATCTTCCTGATTGGAAATTAGAGTGACATGTGCCTGTCTGAACACCTAGGACTTGTCTCTCATTGTTCCTCATCCTTCCGCTTCATCCTCTGGACAAATTCCAAACTGTACGCAACAGGATGTTGACAGTGTTGACATCTCCAAGTGGGGAGACTGTTAGTAAAGACGCTGGAGGGGTGAACCCGAGCACCAGGAGATGAGGAGATGAGATGCCTTTTCCAAACTCTTCCCGATCAGACGGTATACCATCCTCTGGATGTGACAGACATGTTTTAGCAGTAGGAAGAGTCCCATTCATGTAAGGAGAACACCAGGGCTTTTTCAAAATCAGTGTCTCCCCGAAACCCAAACTGGGGAGTTTTTTAAGCTACGGCTACACATATGTTCATTAAGGGCCTTGGGAAGTAGGCAGAGTCCAAACTTTAGATGACTGAAGTCTTCAGGGTCAGAAGCACTCACCACCGGCTTCCCTTAGGTTACACTTTAACTGTCATTGATAGATGATGTCAATAAAAATATCTATTCTTTTTCCGATTATTTCCCCTTATAGGTTATTGCACAATATTGAGTGTAGTTCCCTGTGCTATACAGTAGTTCCTTGTTGATGATCTATTTTATACATAGCAGTGTGTATGTGTTAATTCCAAACTGTTAATTTATCCCTCCTCCCACCTTTCCCCTTTGGTAATAATAAATTATAAGATTTTATACTTCTCAGAAATGGGGGAGCTGAAAGAGAGGTATCATTTTCAATGGAAAAGCATTTAAAACAAGATTGAAGCTTTAACCAAGATTATTAGATGTACATCCTTGGAAAGAAATCACTTCATTTCTCTAATATTGACCTGACAAATAGGACAAACCTTCTCACTGAACTTGCTTATAATAAAGTGATGGAAATATCAAATGGAAGTGTTAGAAACATCTTATTTTACCCGAGCCTTATAAACTGTTCTATGTTAACTACAGTTTGGCTCACACATCTGTTCATTGAAGTTACAATAGTCTCAATTTCTGTTACTGATCCTCCAGAGTGGACCCCAACAAGGGTCCCCCTGCCCAGTGTCATTGGGGCCAACAGATCGAGACTGAGTTTGGTTCCCAAGCAAAGGAAACTTTATATTTTCATCAGAGAATGGAGAGGTGAGAGCATGCACTACCCCGTGGGCTGTGGGCTGGGCTGCTGTGTAGAGATCCTGTCAGAGTCAGTGGGAGGGAGGGGGCGGAGCTCTCAAGGGCCGGGTTGGCTGCAGCTCAGGCTCTATATCTCGGAGTCTGCACTGGGCCCCAGGAGCTGAGGTGTCGACCCAGCCATTCTGCACCAGGAAATCTGGTCTGAAGTGCCGGGTGTGGAACCTCTGCATGCGAGACCCTAGGAGCACGTGAAATTAGACAAAGCACAAAGGATAAAAAAGGTCAGACTTGACTTTATTGCCCAGATCCTATTTTTATCTCCCAGGGATTTTTAATGGGCTTTGCTGGGGACAAACCCCTCCTCTGCCTTTTGTCCCGTTCCTCACTCTTGGAGTGCTGAGGGTGCAGACCCTTCTTCTGTAACTGCTGAGTGCTGAGTTGGGAGCCCTCATACCAGGGGACGAGGGTCAGAACTTCTCCCCAGCAGCCTCCAGGTGACGTTGATTGGCCCCAGGACCCCTGCCTCCCTGCTCGTCCGCCTGAGCACCAGCATTGGAAGTGTTATAGATTCTAATGACCTTTAAGGGTCCAGGAAAGAGATGTGCAGAGACGCTGTGGGGGCCGGTTTCACCCCGCCCCACATTTGTTCGGCCACCTTAGGCTGACCGTTTCTGCCAGCCTAGATGCTCTGACCAGTAGTCTGCTCTTTCTTCAATTAGGCCCCTGAATTAACATAAAAACAGCACCAGGTGTCAGAGCCCTGCCCGCTCAACTCCCAGACAGTCCAGGGTCAGTGGTGATCAAGGACCATGATGGCCACTGAGTCAACAGCCTTTTGAAGTAAACAGGAGTCCAGCCGGTCTTATTGGCCACCATCATCACGGTGTCTGTAGGCTTTTCTATGGTGACAGTGTGATATACGGTTCCCCCGCCAAGATTATTAGCTCCCCTCCGGGTGCAGGAAGTCCTGCAAGCAGTAGTCTACTCCTTCGGGACACACTATTGTTGTTTTATGAGAGAAACTCCAGGTCAAGTGATGTTCACATGAGTCGTCATGGTGCCCTGTTGCCTCCGGTTATCTCTCTGGATGTTGGAGTTGGAGGGCCTCCTCACTCGAGGTCGGTGTGCCCACGGAGCGAACCCTGCAACTTCAGGGCATGGTTGGTGATTAGGATCACCACGTGGGGTCCTTTTCCCTTAGGAGGGAGGTGGCCTTTTGGGCTGCTGATTTCCAGGTTTTTAGATACCGCCAGTATCTTGGCCAGATGTGGCAGTGGGCCAAGCCCCTTGGTGACTGTAGTTTATCCTACCTGGATGGCATTCTTGCGTTGTTCCATTTCAAGTGGTCCCAGTTTTTGCACTAATTCTCCAATGGCGATTCACCTTTCACCGGGAATGGAAAGGTCAAAGGGTTTAGCTCAATTAGGGAGTTCCAGGGCAAGGGTCTGAATTGACTGCTCTTTCCATTCTTGAAAGGCCACTTCTGGATTCTGTTCAAAAGGATCATCATCTTTTCCTTTCAGTGTTTCATATAGAGGCCCAGCTAGTAGACTGTAGTTAGGGATCCAGAAGCAGCAAACCCTGGCCTCCCCAGGAACCCCTAAGCTGTCTTCTAGTTTTAGAAAGGGGTAAGGCTGCAAATGGTTTCTTCCCTTTCCTGGGATGGGCTTCTCTGACCTTGTGTGAGAATGAAGCCCAGGCAGGTCACCACAGTCTGTGATATTTGAGCTTTTTCTTGGACAACTTCTATCCTTTATTGGCTTGGTAGTTCAGAGGCCTCCTTAGTAGGGCTGGCGATCAGAATGTCGTCTGCATATTGCAGGAGGGTTTCCTTTTCCAGAGGTAGAACTTTTCGGTCGTTAGCTAAGCTTTCCCCAAAGATGGTGTGGGAATTTTTGAACCCTTGGGGCAAGACGGCCCGGAAGTATTGTTTTAGTTGTATGTTGAGTCCTGCCACTCACAAGCCAAAATTTCTTGTGACTCTGGGACTAATGGAATACAAAAGAAGGCATCATTGAAGACTAATACAGAATACCATGTCCTGGTGGTTGGTAGAATGACCAGCAGGGTGTAGGAATCAGGAGCAACTGGAGGTATATCCTCGGTGGCTTCACTGACTGTCCTGACATCCTTTACCAGGTCCCCAGCAGCCCATGGGGCTCTCGTGGTCAGGCCAATCCCAGGATATGGAGCTCTCCTGGGCAGGTACCCCACCCCCAACCCAGCCCACGGGGCTCTCATGGTCAGGCCCCTCCCAGGATACAGAGCTACCCTTGCAGGTACCGTGGCAGGGCTGGGCACACAGGAACCGTGCACATAGCCCTCATTGAAGAGCACCCCCAGCTCACCTGTCGCTCAGAGCTGACACAGAGCACCTCAGAGCAGGACTTGAACTAACAAACAGCAGCTCCGACAGGTCTGTGACCCTGGGCATCACTCTGTGTGGCCTCCCTCCACCTGGTCTTCCAGAGACTTCCACTGCACCCAGGGCACCAGGCCTCTGTCTCCAACCACCACCCACCCCTCCTCTCCCTGACTCCTGGGTTCCTCTCATTAGGAGAGGGTTTTCTTGAAGTTGTCTCCCACTCATGGGCCAGATAAAATGATTAGAAAACAAGCCAAAGCTGCAGCCCCTTGTCTATCCTGACTCTCAGGAGCCCACACCTGTTCCTTGGACCTGGCCGGTTCAGCAAGTTCCATTTTCTGCAACTGTGAGCCCCTGAGGGGTGATGATTGGCTACCTGGGCAGCCTTACCATGCTGGCCAGCCCTCCCCAGGTGTGCCTGGGTTGAGATCAATATAAATACCACTCCAGGCAGCAAAAGCCCCTGCAGCTGTGCCTGACGCCATTTTCTCTGCCCTGTCAGCAGTCTCGGGGCTGGGCTGGTGGGAGGGAGTGAGAGGCCACGGCTTTGTGGGTGGCCCAGTGTGAGTGGGGCTCTGCTGGACTTTCTGCAGCAGATGCCAGGCTGCCACCTGCTAAAGAAGAGGATGTGTCACCCATACCTGCTGCTGGAATTTCTCCCTGGGCAGAGGTGAGGAAGGAAAAAAGCAGTGGGGGCAGGGACAGGACGGGTATCTCAGGCAGGGAAATGGAAATCTTCCAGAAGAGCACCCAGGGCCAGGACCATCCTGGCTGGCCTGCAGGCACCAAGTCAGCTGGCATGCTGTCACTCGTGTGGCTCCATGGCCCTTCCTCTAGGCTTTCAAGTCCTTGTATATATTCAGGTGTTTTACCTGGGAAGGGTGGGAACAGTTCAGCAGCAAGTGGCCTGGGGCTCAGCTCACGTTTACTCACAGATGCCTCGGCACGGTGCCCCAGCTTTGCAATGAGGACGCTTGTTGTGTGGGGGCTGCTGGCTGAATGGGAGACGATTCCCCACCACTGACCAACTTCAGAATTGTTTACAACTGGAGCAAGTGCCCTGATACGGTTTTCCTCTGAGTAACTGGTGGGTTCTGTTTTTTTTTTTCTCTTTTTCGTTTTTGGTTCAAGGTAGATTTTATTCCTCTTTTTTGTATTTACAGATATAAGCATGGAAATAATTTATTCATATAAATACATGTATGTGAAGGGAATAATTGTTTTTTCTGTTTTATTTTTTAAATTTTATTTCTTTTTAATTTTGAATTTTATTTTATATTTTTATACAGCAGGTTCTCATTGGTTATCTACTTTATACATATAAATGTTTACATGCCAATCCCAATCTCTCAACTCCTCCCACCACCACCCCTCCAAGAGCTTTCCCCCCTTGTTGTCCATACGATTGTTGTCTACATCTGTTGCTCTATTTATGCCTTGCAAAATGGTTAATCTGTACAGTTTTTCTAGGTTCCACATATATGCATGAATATACAAGATTTGTTTTTCTCTTTCTGACTTACTTCACTCTGTAGGACAGTCTCTAGATCCATCGACGTCTCTACAAATGACCCAATTTCATTCCTTTCATGGCTTAGTAATATTCCATTTTATATATGTACCACAGCTTTATGCATTCGTCTGTCTGTGGGCATTTAGGTTGCTTCCATTACCTCGATATTGTAAATAGTGATGCAATGAACATTGCGGTGAATGTCTCTTTTTGATTTATGGTTTTGTCTGAGTATATGTCCAGTCCTGGGATTGCTGTATCATATGGTAATTCTATTATTAGTTTCTTAAGAAACTCCATATTGTTCTCCATAGTGACTGTATCAATTTATATTCCCAACAATAGTGGAAGAGTGTTCCTTTTCTCCACACCCTTTCCAGCATTTGTTGTTTGTAGATTTTCAGATGATGCCCATTCTAACAGGTGTGAGGTGATACCTCATTGTTGAGTCCATTTCGTTGAGCAACGGGTAGGTCTTGTCTATTACATATTTGGCTTATGGAACGGTATCTGTGCTAATTTCAAACTCTGGTTTTATGGAGCACCCCAACTCACCTTTCCCCTTAAGCAAGCATAAGTTGGTTTTCTAAACTTGAGACCCTGTTCTGTTTTGTAATTCAGTTCATGTATAGCCAAGTTTACATTCCGTGCATTAGTGATACCTTATGATGTTTCTTTTTCTGTGTGACTTATTTCACTTAGAATCATCATGCCTCAATCCACTCATTATGCTGGTACAGGCCTGGTGACACAGATTTCATTGCTGAGTGGTATTCTGTTGTACATAAGTACCGCAACTTCTTTATCAATTATTTGTTCTCTGGGATATTTAACTTGTACTGTAGAAGAGGCTCCTGTAAACAGAGCCGTTGTAAATTTTGGGGTGGCTGTGTCTTTTTGATTTTAATTTCCCTAAGCTATAGGACCATAAGTGGAAATGCCCTAGATTCTGTTGCTTTGTTTTTCAGATGTATCAGGAAACACCATACACTTCTCCAGAGTGGCTGTTGGCAATGTACATCCCGCCCATAAGCATAACAAGGCTCCTTTTTCCCCATGGCCTGTCTTGCCTTTCTGGATTTTACACTTTTCTCAGTGGCCCTTTAGACCGGGGGGAAGTGACACTTCATAGTAGTTCGGATTTCCATTGCAAGCTTGCTTGGTTTGCCAAAAAGGGCGTATGTGTTTTTTCCTGAATATATTCAGGAACAAACTCATACGCCCTTTGTTGCCAAGTGCATCATTGTCGATGTTCTGCCTCTTTTCCTATGCTTTAAATGCAAATCCAGTCTACCTCCTGAAATCGGTTTCCTGCAATTCTGCCCCGCTTTCAAGTCCTCTTCGCAGCCTTACTTCAATATATTTTTGGACGTTATCTGTCATTTATAACTCTGCAGGTTTGTGAATTACAGGGCCCCTGAGCTCCTTTCTTCAACTCGCTTTCTTGTGAGCTGGCCGCAAACCCGCAAGACTGCTTCAGGCCCTAATCTGCTTCTGGCAGGGCACGCTGAGCCTTTGGTTAATTCCTCTTCCTGGTGGGAAATGAGTGTTAAATATGCCCGTCCAGACACCTACCTCACTCTCAACCCCTTGGTGATGTGGGTCCTCTGGTTTGTGGCCACTTTTGCTGGGTTCCTCACCTTTCAATGATGTGGCCCCACTAGTGTGAGGACACTCCTGCTTGGTTCTCATCCACGTGGTTATGTGGACCCCCTGGTGAGAGTCTGTTCCTGGCTTTGTTCCTCACCCACCTGTGAGGGAGACCCTCTGCTGATAGGTCACTCCTGCATGGCTGGCACACATTGCCTTGGTGAAGTCAGCCGTGTGGTGGCAGTTGGAGCGTGCTGGGAATCTCTTCCCCCGGTGATGAGGGCCCTCTTGCGTCAGGCCCTAACTGCTGGGCTCACCAACTTTTCTTAGGGAGCCCAGTGATGCTTTGGCACTCCTCTTAGGATCCCATCTCCATGGGGATGTGGGCCTTCTGCTCTGAGGTCCCAACGGCTGGGTTGTTCACATTTTCATGATGTGGGCTCTCTGGTGTTAGTTCACAGAAGCCTGGATCCCATAGCCTCTGTGCTCTTGGCTGCCTGCTGGGAGGTTCCAACTGCTGGATTCCTCACTTTTTTAATTTTTTGGGCCCTCTGTTGTGAGGATCCTCCTGCCTGCCTCACTCCCAGCCCCTTCGTGATGTGTGTCGTCTGGTTTGAGGCCACATGTGCTGGGTTCCTCACCTTTCGATGATGTGGGACCAATGGTCTTAGGAGACTCCTGCCTGGTTCACATCCCCTTGGTGATGTGGGCCCTCTGTTGAGAGTCTGATCCCGGCTGGGTTCCTCACCCATCTGTGAGGTAGGCCGTCTGATGTGAGGTCACTCTTGCCTGGCTTGCTCACCTCGCCTTGTGGACATGAGCCCTCTGGTGGCACTTGGAGCCTGCTGGGAGCCTCCTCTCCTCGGTGATGAGGGCCCTCTGGCATCAGGCCCTAACTGCTGGGCTCCCTACATTTTGTGATGTGCGCCCAGTGGTGCGAGGACACTCCAGCCAGGTTCACATCCCCATTGGGGTGTGGGCCTTCTGCTCTGAGGTCCCAAAGCCTGGGTTGCTCACAGTTTCATGATGTAGGCTCTCTGCTGTTAGTTCACTCCTGCCTGCATCCCATAGCTTCTGTGCTCTGGGCCGCCTGCTGGGAGGTTCCAACTGCTGGATTCCTCACCTTTCTTATTCTTTGGGCCCTCTGTTTTTAGGCTACTCCTGCCTGCCTCACTCCCATTCCCTTTGTGATATGTGTCCTCTGATTTGAGGCCACATGTGCTGGGTTCCGCACCTTTCGATGATGTGACCCCACTGGAGGGAAGACAGTCCTGACTGGTTCCCATCCCCTTGCTGATGTGGGCCCTCAGGTGAGAGTCTGATCCTGGCTGGGTTCCTCACCCTTCTGTGAGGTGGGCCCTCTGCTGTGAGGTCAATCATGCCTGTCTGGCACACGTCACCTTGGCGACGTGGGCCCTCTGGTGGCAGTTGGAGTGTGCTGGGATCCTCCTCCCCTCGGTGATGAGGGCCCTCTTGCCTTAGGCCATAACTGCTGGGCTCCCCACATTTTCTGATGTGCGCCAAGTGAGTGAGGAGACTCTTGCCAGGTTCCCATCCCCATGGCGATATGGGCCTTCTGCTCTGAGGTCAAAACGGCTGGCTTGCTCACAGTACCATGATGTGGGCCCTCTGCTGTGAGTTCACTCCGGCAAGGATCCCTTATCATCGGTGCTCTGAGCCGCCTGCTGGGAGGTTCCAACTGCTGGATTCCTCAACTTTTTTATTCTATGTGCCCTCTGTTGTGAGGCTCCTCCTGCCTGCCTCACTGCCAGCCCCTTGGTGATGACTGTCCTATGGCTTGAGGCCACATGTGCTGCGTTCCTCACCTTTCGATGATGTGACCCCACTCGTGTGAGGACACTCCTGCCTGGTTCCCATCCCCTTGGTGAGGTGGGCCCTCTGGCGAGAGTCTAATCCTGGCTGGGTTCCTCAACGTTCTGTGAGGTAGGCCCTCTGCTGTGAGGTCACTCCTGCCTGGCTGGCACACGTCACCTTGGAGACGTGAGCCCTCTGGTGGCAGTTGGAGCGTGCAGGGCGCCTCCTCCTCTCGGTGATGACGGCCCTCTGGCGTCAGGCCCTAAATGGTGGGCTCCCCACATTTTCTGATGTGCGCCCAGTGGTGCGAGGACACTCCAGCCAGGTTCCCATTCCCATGGGGATGTGGTCCTTCTGCGCTGAGGTCTCAACTCCTGGGTTGCTCACAGTTTTGTGATGTGGGCCCTCTGCTGTGAGTTCACTGTGGCCTGGATCCCATAGCCTCGGTGTTCTGGGCCGCCTGCTGGAAGGTCTAAATGCTGGAATCCTCACGTTTTTTATATTATGTGCCCTGTGTTGTGAGGCTACTCCTGCCTGCCTCACTCCAAGGCCCTTGGTGATGTGGGTCCTCTGGTTTGAGGACACATGTGCTGGGTTCCTCACCTTAAGATGATGAGGCCCCACTGGTGTGAGGATAATCCTGACTGGGTCCCATCCCCTTTGTGATGTGGGCCCTCTGGTGAGAGTCTGATCCTGGCTGGGTTCCTCACCCATCTGTGAGGTGGGCCCTCTACTATCAGGTAACTCTTGCCTGGGTTGCTCACCTCGCCTTGTTGACATGAGCCCTCTGGTGGCAATTGGACCCTGCTGGGAGCCTCCTCAGCTCTGTGATGAGGGCCCTCTGATGTCAGGCCCTAACTGCTGGGCTCCCCAACTTTTCTTAGTGAGCCCAGTGTTGCTCAAGCACTCCTCTTAGGTTCCCATCCCCATGGGGATGTGGGCCTTCTGCTCTGAGGTTCCAACGGCTGGGTTGATCACAATTTCATGATGTGGGCTCTCTGGTGTTAGTTCACTGTGGCCTGGATCCCATAGCCTCTGTGGTCTTGGCTGCCTGCTGGGAGGTTCCAACTGCTCGATTCCTCAACTTTTGTATTCTATGGGTCCTGTGTTGTGATGCTCCTCCTGCCTGCCTCACTCGCAACCCCTTCGTGATGTGGGTCTTCTGGTTTGAGGCCACATGTGCTGGGTTAGGCAACTTTCAATGATGTGGCCCCACTGGTGTGAGGACACTCCTGCCTGGTTCCCATCCCCTTGGTGATGTGGGCCTTCTGGTGACAGTCTTATCCTGGCTGAGTTCCTCACTCTTCTGTGAGGTAGGCCCTCTGCTGTGAGGTCAATCCTGCCTGACTTGCACACATCACCTTGGCGACGTGGGCCCTCTGTTGGCACATGGAACCTGCTGGGAGCCTCCTGCCCTCGGTGATGATGGCCCTCTAGCATCAGGCTCTAACTGCTGGGCTCCCCACGTTTTCTGATGTGAGCCCAGTGATGCCAGGACACTCCTGTCAGGTTCCCATCCCCATGGGGATGTGGGCTTTCTGCTCTGAGGTCCCAATGCCTGGGTTGCTCACAGTTTCATGATGTGGGCTCTCTGGTGTTAGTTAACTCCTGCCTGCATCCCATAGCTTCTGTGCTCTCGGCCGCCTGCTGGGAGGTTCCAAATGCTGGATTCCTCACTTTTTTTATTCTTTGGGCCCTCTGTTTTTAGGCTACTCCTACCTGCCTCACTCCCATCCCCTTTGTGATGTATGTCCTCTGATATGAGGCCACATGTGCTGGGTTCCTCACCTTTCGATGATGTGGTCCCACTGGTGGGAGGACAGTCCTGACTGGTTCCCATCCCCTTGGTGTTGTGGGCCCTCTGGTGAGAGTCTCATCCTGCCTCGGTTCCTCACCCTTCTGTGAGATAGGCCCTCTGCTGTGAGGTCACTACTGCCTGGCTGGTGCATGCCACCTTGTAGACGTGGGCCCTCTGTTGGCAGTTGGAACCTGCTGGGAGTCTCCTCCCCTCAGTTATGAGGGCCCCCTGGCATCAGGCCCTAACTGCTGGGCTCCTAACATTTTCTGATATGTGCTAAGTGGTGCAAAGCCACTCCTGCCAGGTTCCCATCCCAATGGGGATGTGGGCCTTCTGTTCTGAGGTCCCAACAGCTGGGCTGCTCACAGGTTCATGATGTGGGCCCTCTGCTGTGAGTTCACTGCGGCCTGGATCCCATAGCCTCGGTGCTCTGGGCCACTTGCTGGGAGGTTCCAACTGCTGGATTCCTCAACTTTTATATTCTATGGACCCTGTGTTGTGAGGCCAGTCCTGCCAGCCTCATTCCGAACCCCTTGGTGATGTGGTTCCTCTGGTTTGAGGACACATGTGCTGGGATCCTCACCTTTCGATGATGTTGTCCCACTGGTGTGGGGACACTCCTGCCTGGTTCCCATCCCCTTGGTGATGTGGGCCCTCTGGTGAGAGTCTGATCCTGGCTGTGTTCCTCACCCTTCTGTGAGGTGGGCCCTCTGCTGTGAGGTCACTCCTGCCAGGCTGGCACACATCGCCTTGGCGACGTTGGCCCTCTGGTGGCAGCTGGAGCCTGCTGGGAGCCTCCTCCTCTCGGTGATGAGTGCCCTCTAGCGTCAGGCCCTAACTTCTGAGCACCCCACGTTTTCTGATGTGAGCCCAGTGATGCCAGGACACTCCTGTCATGTTCCCATCACCATGGGGATGTGGGCCTTCTGCTCTGAGGTCCCAATGTCTGGGTTGCTCACAGTTTCATGATGTGGGCTGTCTGGTGTTAGTTCACTCTGGCCTGGTTCCTCTAGCCTCTGTGCTCTGGGCCGCCTGCTGGGAGGTTCCAACTGCTGGATTCCTCACCTTTCTTATTTTTGGGCCCTCTGTTATGAGGCTCCTCCTGCCTGCCTCACTCCCAGCCCCTTGGTGATGGGTGTCCTATGGTTTGAAGCCACATGTTCTGGGTTCCTCACCTTTAGATGATGTGGCCCTACTCATGTGAGGACACTCCTGCCTGGTTCCAATCCATTTGGTGATGTGGGCCCTCTGGTGCGAGTCTGATCCTGACTGGGTTCGTCACACTTCTCTGAGGTGGACCCTCTGCTGTGAGGTCATTCGTGCCTGGTTGGCACACATCGCCTTGGCGACGTCAGCCCTCTGGTGGCAGTTGGAGCCTGCTGGGAGCCTCCTTCCCTTGGTGATGAGGGTCCTCTGGCGTCAGGCCCTAACTGCTGGTCGCCCAAAATTTTCTGATACGTTCTCAGTGGTGCGAGGACACTCCTACCAGAATTCCATCCCCATGGGGATGTGGGCCTCCTGCTCTGAGGTCCCAATGGCTGGGTTGCTCAGTTTCATGACATGGGCCCTCTTCTGTGAGTTCACTGTGGCCTGGATCCCATAGCCTCGGTGCTCTGGGCCGCCTGCTGGGAGGTTCCAACTGCTGGATTCCTCACTTTTTTATTCTATGTGCCCAGTGTTGTGAGGCTACTCCTGCCTGCCTCACTCCGAGGTCCTTGGTGATGTGGGTCCTCTGGTTTGAGGACACATGTGCTGAGTACCTCAGCTTTCGATGATGTGGCCCCACTGATGTGAAGACACTCCTGCCTGGTTCCCATCCCCTTGGTGATGTGGGCCCTCTGGTGAGAGTCTGATGTTGGCTGGGTTTCTCACCCTTCTGTGAGGTGGGACCTCTGCTGTGAGGTAACTCCTGCCTGGCATGCTAACGTTGCCTTGGCAATGTGAGCCCTCAGGTGGCAGTTGGAGCCTGCTGGGAATCTCCTCCCCTCAGTTATGAGAGCTCTGGATAAAACACATATGCCTTTTTTTGCCAAGTGCATTATTTTCCAAGTTCTGTCTCTTTTCCTATGCTTTAAGAGCTACTCCCGTGTACGTTTTGAAATCAATTTCCAGCAATTCTGCCCTGCATTCAAGTCCTCTTCGCAGCCTTACTTCAGCATAATTTTGGATGATAGCTGTCATTTATAACTCCGCAGGTTTCTGAATTACAGTGTCCCTGAGCTCCTTTCTTCAACTCGCTTTCTTGTGAGCTGGCCGCAACACCGCAGGATCTCCTCAGGCCCTAATTTAGTTCCAGCATGGCACGCGGAGCCTTTGGTTAATTCCTCTTCCTGGTGGGAAATGAGAGTTAAATTTGCCCGTCCGGACACCTCCACCTAGTCTCTCATTGGTTCTCCCTATTCCTGTTCATTTTCCACAGAAATTGCAAACTGGGCCAAACAGGAGGTTAAAGGCACTGACTCTCCAAGTGGGGAGAGTGTTAGTAAAGCGTCTGGAATGTTGCACCCGAGTACCAGGGGACGAAAACTGAGACACATTTGAACACGTTTTCCGATCACACGGTGGATCATACTCTGGGTTCCACAGGCATGTTTTAGCTGAAGGAAGAATCCCTTAAACAGGGAGAGTTGAGACCCATGGAATGGGTACCATGCAATATAACTTCAAAGGGTCTGCATTTGCTCACCGAACCTCACCAATCCTATCACTGCTGCGTTTATGCCGCTGTACACACGCTTGATTCTCTTTCGGAGACATATAAATCCATAGGTTTTAAGATTCTTACTAGTCAGGTAGATTCTTACTAGTCAGGAATATTCTTAGGCGTTTAATATGGGGTGTTGAGTCCACTTCGTTGAGCAAGGAGTAGCTCTTGTCTATTACATATTTGGCTTATGGAACGGTATCTGTGCTAATTTCAATCTCTGGTTTCATGCAGCACCCCAACTCACCCGTCCCCTTAAGCAAGCATAAGTTGGTTTTCTACATTTGACACCCTGTTCTGTTTTGTAATTCAGTTCTTGTGTAGCCAAGTTTACATTCCGTGTATTAGTGATATCTTATGATGTTTCTTTTTCTGTGTGACTAATTTCACTTAGAATCATCGTACCTGAATCCACTCATTATGCTGCTACGGGCCTGATGACATAGATTTCATTGCTGAGTGATATTGCATTGTACATAAGTACCACAACTTCTTTATCCATTTTTCGCTTTCTGTGATATTGAACTTGTTCGGTAAACGAGGTTCTTGTAAACAGAGCCGTCCCAAACTTTGGGGTGGCTGTGTCTTTTTGATTTTAATTTCCCTAAGCTATAGGACCATAAGTGGAAGTGCCCTAGGCTCTGTTGCTTTGTTTTTTGGATGTTTCAGGAAACACCATACACTTCTCCAGAGTGGCTGCTGGCAATTTACATCCCGCCCATCAGCATAACAAGGCTCCCAGTTCTCCATGGCCTGTCCTGCCTTTCTGGATTTTACACTTTTTTCAGATGGCCCTTTTGACCGGGGGGCAGTGAGACTTCATTGTAGTGCAGATTTCCTTTGCAAGCTTGCTTGGTTGGCCAAAAAGGGCGTATGCGTTTTTTCCTGAATATATTCAGGGAAAAACGCATACGCCCTTTTTGGCCAAGTGCATCATTGTGGACGTTCTGCCTCTTTTCCTATGCTTTACATGCAATTCCAGTCTACCTCCAGAAATCGGTTTCCTGCAATTCTGCCCCGCTTTCAACTCCTCTTGGCAGCCTTACTTCAATATATTTTTGGAAGATAGCTGTCATTTATAACTCTGCAGGTTTGTGAATTACAGTGCCCCTGAGCTCCTTTCTTCAACTCGCTTTCTTGTGAGCTGGCCGCAACACCGCAGGATTGCTTCTGGCCCTAGTGTGGTTCCGGCATGGCACGTTGAGCCTTTGGTTAATTCCTCTTCCTGGTGGGAAATGAGAGTTAAATTTGCCCATCCGGACACCTCCACCTAGTCTCTCATTGGTTCTCCCTATTCCTGTTCATTTTCCACAGAAATTGCAAACTGGGCCAAACAGGAGGTTAAAGGCACTGACTCTCCAAGTGGGGAGAGTGTTAGTAAAGCGTCTGGAATGTTGCACCCGAGTACCAGGGGACAAAAACTGAGACACATTTGAACACGTTTCCCGATCACACGGTGGATCATACTCTGGGTTCCACATGCATGTTTTAGCTGAAGGAAGAATCCATTAAACCTGGAGAGTTGAGACCCATGGAATGGGTACCATGCAATATGACTTCAAAGTGTCTGCATTTGCTCACCGAACCTCAGCAATCCTATCACTGCTGCGTTTAGGCCGCTGTACACACGCTTGATTCTCTTTCGGAGACATATAAATCCATAGGTTTTAAGATTCTTACTAGTCAGGTAGATTCTTAGGCGTTTAATATGGAGTGTTGAGTCCACTTCGTTGAGCAAGGAGTAGCTCTTGTCTATTACATATTTGGCTTATGGAACGGTATCTGTGCTAATTTCAATCTCTGGTTTTATGCAGCACCCCAACTCACCCGTCCCCTTAAGCAAGCATAAGTTGGTTTTCTACATTTGACACCCTGTTCTGTTTTGTAATTCAGTTCTTGTGTAGCCAAGTTTACATTCCGTGTATTAGTGATATCTTATGATGTTTCTTTTTCTGTGTGACTAATTTCACTTAGAATCATCGTACCTGAATCCACTCATTATGCTGCTACGGGCCTGTTGACATAGATTTCATTGCTGAGTGATATTGCATTGTACGTAAGTACCACAATTTCTTTATCCATTTTTCGCTTTCTGTGATATTGAACTTGTACCGTAAACTAGGTTCTTGTAAACAGAGCCGTCCCAAACTTTGGGGTGGCTGTGTCTTTTTGATTTTAATTTCCCTAAGCTATAAGACCATAAGTGGAAGTGCCCTAGGCTCTGTTGCTTTGTTTTTTGGATGTTTCAGGAAACACCATACACTTCTCCAGAGTGGCTGCTGGAAATTTACATCCCGCCCATCAGCATAACTAGGCTCCCAGTTCTCCATGGCCTGTCCTGCCTTTCTGGATTTTACACTTTTTACAGATGGCCCTTTTGACCGGGGGGCAGTGAGACTTCATTGTAGTGCAGATTTCCTTTGCAAGCTTGCTTGTTTGGCCAAAAAGGGCGTATGCGTTTTTTCTTGAATATATTCAGGAAAAAACGCATACGCCCTTTTTGGCCAAGTGCATCATTGTGGACGTTCTGCCTCTTTTCCTATGCTTTACATGCAATTCCAGTCTACCTCCTGAAATCGGTTTCCTGCAATTCTGCCCTGCTTTCAACTCCTCTTGGCATCCTAATTCAATATATTTTTGGAAGATAGCTGTCATTTATAACTCTGCAGGTTTGTGAATTACAGTGCCCCTGAGCTCCTTTCTTCAACTCGCTTTCTTGTGAGCTGGCCGCAACACTGCAGGATTGCTTCAGGCCCTAGTTTGGTTCTGGCACGGCATGCTGAGCCTTTGGTTAATTCCTCTTCCTGGTGGGAAATGAGAGTTAAATTGGCCCGTCCGGACACCTCCACCTAATCTCTCATTGGTTCTCCCTATTCCTGTTCATCTTCCGCAGAAATTGCTAACTGGGCCAAACAGGAGGTTAAAGGCACTGACTCTCCAAGTGGGGAGAGTGTTAGTAAAGCGTCTGGAATGTTGCACCCGAGTACCAGGGGACCAAAACTGAGACACATTTGAACACGTTTTCCGACCACATGGTGGATCATACTCTGGGTTCCACATGCATGTTTTAGCTGAAGGAAGAATCCCTTAAACATGGAGAGTTGAGACCCATGGAATGGGTACCATGCAATATGACTTCAAAGGGTCTGCATTTGCTCACCGAACCTCACCAATCCTATCACTGCTGCGTTTATGCCGCTGTACACACGCTTGATTCTCTTTCGGAGACATATAAATCCATAGGTTTTAAGATTCTTACTAGTCAGGTAGATTCTTACTAGTCAGGTATATTCTTAGGCGTTTAATATGGGGTGTTGAGTCCACTTCATTGAGCAAGGAGTAGCTCTTGTCTATTACATATTTGGCTTATGGAACGGTATCTGTGCTCATTTCAATCTCTGGTTTTATGCAGCACCCCAACTCACCCGTCCCCTTAAGCAAGCATAAGTTGGTTTTCTACATTTGACACCCTGTTCTGTTTTGTAATTCAGTTCTTGTGTAGCCAAGTTTACATTCCGTGTATTAGTGATATCTTATGATGTTTCTTTTTCTGTGTGACTAATTTCACTTAGAATCATCGTACCTGAATCCACTCATTATGCTGCTACGGGCCTGATGACATAGATTTCATTGCTGAGTGATATTGCATTGTACGTAAGTACCACAGTTTCTTTATCCATTTTTCGCTTTCTGTGATATTGAACTTGTACCGTAAACGAGGTTCTTGTAAACAGAGCCGTCCCAAACTTTGGGGTGGCTGTGTCTTTTTGATTTTAATTTCCCTAAGCTATAGGACCATAAGTGGAAGTGCCCTAGGCTCTGTTGCTTTGTTTTTTGGATGTTTCAGGAAACACCATACACTTCTCCAGAGTGGCTGCTGGCAATTTACATCCCGCCCATCAGCATAACTAGGCTCCCAGTTCTCCATGGCCTGTCCTGCCTTTCTGGATTTTACACTTTTTTCAGATGGCCCTTTTGACCGGGGGGCAGTGAGACTTCATTGTAGTGCAGATTTCCTTTGCAAGCTTGCTTGGTTGGCCAAAAAGGGCGTATGCGTTTTTTCCTGAATATATTCAGGAAAAAACGCATACACCCTTTTTGGCCAAGTGCATCATTGTGGACGTTCTGCCTCTTTTCCTATGCTTTACATGCAATTCCAGTCTACCTCCTGAAATCGGTTTCCTGCAATTCTGCCCTGCTTTCAACTCCTCTTGGCATCCTAATTCAATATATTTTTGGAAGATAGCTGTCATTTATAACTCTGCAGGTTTGTGAATTACAGTGCCCCTGAGCTCCTTTCTTCAACTCGCTTTCTTGTGAGCTGGCCGCAACACCGCAGGATTGCTTCAGGCCCTAGTTTGGTTCCGGCACGGCATGCTGAGCCTTTGGTTAATTCCTCTTCCTGGTGGGAAATGAGAGTTAAATTTGCCCGTCCGGACACCTCCACCTAGTCTCTCATTGGTTCTCCCAATTCCTGTTCATCTTCCACAGAAATTGCAAACTGGGCCAAACAGGAGGTTAAAGGCACTGACTCTCCAAGTGGGGAGAGTGTTAGTAAAGCGTCTGGAATGTTGCAACCGAGTACCAGGGGACGAAAACTGAGACACATTTGAACACGTTTCCCGATCACACGGTGGATCATACTCTGGGTTCCACGTGCATGTTTTAGCTGAAGGAAGAATCCCTTAAACCTGGAGAGTTGAGACCCATGGAATGGGTACCATGCAATATGACTTCAAAGGGTCTGCATTTGCTCACCGAACCTCAGCAATCCTATCACTGCTGCGTTTATGCCGCTGTACACACGCTTGATTCTCTTTCGGAGACATATAAATCCATAGGTTTTAAGATTCTTACTAGTCAGGTAGATTCTTACTAGTCAGGTATATTCTTAGGCGTTTAATATGGGGTGTTGAGTCCACTTCGTTGAGCAAGGAGTAGCTCTTGTCTATTACATATTTGGCTTATGGAACGGTATCTGTGCTCATTTCAATCTCTGGTTTTATGCAGCACCCCAACTCACCCGTCCCCTTAAGCAAGCATAAGTTGGTTTTCTACATTTGACACCCTGTTCTGTTTTGTAATTCAGTTCTTGTGTAGCCAAGTTTACATTCCGTGTATTAGTGATATCTTATGATGTTTCATTTTCTGTGTGACTAATTTCACTTAGAATCATCGTACCTGAATCCACTCATTATGCTGCTACGGGCCTGATGACATAGATTTCATTGCTGAGTGATATTGCATTGTACGTAAGTACCACAATTTCTTTATCCATTTTTCGCTTTCTGTGATATTGAACTTGTACCTTAAACGAGGTTCTTGTAAACAGAGCCGTCCCAAACTTTGGGGTGGCTGTGTCTTTTTGACTTTAATTTCCCTAAGCTATAGGACCATAAGTGGAAGTGCCCTAGGCTCTGTTGCTTTGTTTTTTGGATGTTTCAGGAAACACCATACACTTCTCCAGAGTGGCTGCTGGCAATTTACATCCCGCCCATCAGCATAACAAGGCTCCCAGTTCTCAATGGCCTGTCCTGCCTTTCTGGATTTTACACTTTTTTCAGATGGCCCTTTTGACCGGGGGGCAGTGAGACTTCATTGTAGTGCAGATTTCCTTTGCAAGCTTGCTTGGTTGGCCAAAAAGGGCGTATGCGTTTTTCCCTGAATATATTCAGGAAAAAACGCATACGCCCTTTTTGGACAAGTGTATCATTGTGGACGTTCTGCCTCTTTTCCTATGCTTTACATGCAATTCCAGTCTACCTCCTGAAATCGGTTTCCTGCAATTCTGCCCCGCTTTCAACTCCTCTTGGCAGCCTTACTTCAATATATTTTTGGAAGATAGCTGTCATTTATAACTCTGCAGGTTTGTGAATTACAGTGCCCCTGAGCTCCTTTCTTCAACTCGCTTTCTTGTGAGCTGGCCGCAACACCGCAGGATTGCTTCAGGCCCTAGTTTGGTTCCGGCACGGCATGCTGAGCCTTTGGTTAATTCCTCTTCCTGGTGGGAAATGAGAGTTAAATTTGCCCGTCCGGACACCTCCACCTAGTCTCTCATTGGTTCTCCCTATTCCTGTTCATTTTCCACAGAAATTGCAAACTGGGCCAAACAGGAGGTTAAAGGCACTGACTCTCCAAGTGGGGAGAGTGTTAGTAAAGCATCTGGAATGTTGCAACCGAGTACCAGGGGACGAAAACTGAGACACATTTGAACACGTTTCCCGATCACACGGTGGATCATACTCTGGGTTCCACATGCATGTTTTAGCTGAAGGAAGAATCCATTAAACCTGGACAGTTGAGACCCATGGAATGGGTACCATGCAATATGACTTCAAAGGGTCTGCATTTGCTCACCGAACCTCAGCAATCCTATCACTGCTGCGTTTATGCCGCTGTACACATGCTTGATTCTCTTTCGGAGACATATAAATCCATAGGTTTTAAGATACTTACTAGTCAGGTATGTTCTTAGGCGTTTAATATGGGGTGTTGAGTCCACTTCGTTGAGCAAGGAGTAGCTCTTGTCTATTACATATTTGGCTTATGGAACGGTATCTGTGCTAATTTCAATCTCTGGTTTTATGCAGCACCCCAACTCACCCATCCCCTTAAGCAAGCATAAGTTGGTTTTCTACATTTGACACCCTGTTCTGTTTTGTAATTCAGTTCTTGTGTAGCCAAGTTTACATTCCGTGTATTAGTGATATCTTATGATGTTTCTTTTTCTGTGTGACTAATTTCACTTAGAATCATCGTACCTGAATCCACTCATTATGCTGCTACGGGCCTGATGACATAGATTTCATTGCTGAGTGATATTGCATTGTACGTAAGTACCACAGTTTCTTTATCCATTTTTCGCTTTCTGTGATATTGAACTTGTACCGTAAACGAGGTTCTTGTAAACAGAGCCGTCCCAAAATTTGGGGTGGCTGTGTCTTTTTGATTTTAATTTCCCTAAGCTATAGGACCATAAGTGGAAGTGCCCTAGGCTCTGTTGCTTTGTTTTTTGGATGTTTCAGGAAACACCATACACTTCTCCAGAGTGGCTGCTGGCAATTTACATCCCGCCCATCAGCATAACTAGGCTCCCAGTTCTCCATGGCCTGTCCTGCCTTTCTGGATTTTACACTTTTTTCAGATGGCCCTTTTGACCGGGGGGCAGTGAGACTTCATTGTAGTGCAGATTTCCTTTGCAAGCTTGCTTGGTTGGCCAAAAAGGGCGTATGCGTTTTTCCCTGAATATATTCAGGAAAAAACGCATACGCCCTTTTTGGACAAGTGTATCATTGTGGACGTTCTGCCTCTTTTCCTATGCTTTACATGCAATTCCAGTCTACCTCCTGAAATCGGTTTCCTGCAATTCTGCCCCGCTTTCAACTCCTCTTGGCAGCCTTACTTCAATATATTTTTGGAAGATAGCTGTCATTTATAACTCTGCAGGTTTGTGAATTACAGTGTCCCTGAGCTCCTTTCTTCAACTCGCTTTCTTGTGAGCTGGCCGCAACACCGCAGGATTGCTTCAGGCCCTAGTTTGGTTCCGGCACGGCATGCTGAGCCTTTGGTTAATTCCTCTTCCTGGTGGGAAATGAGAGTTAAATTTGCCCGTCCGGACACCTCCACCTAGTCTCTCATTGGTTCTCCCTATTCCTGTTCATTTTCCACAGAAATTGCAAACTGGGCCAAACAGGAGGTTAAAGGCACTGACTCTCCAAGTGGGGAGAGTGTTAGTAAAGCATCTGGAATGTTGCAACCGAGTACCAGGGGACGAAAACTGAGACACATTTGAACACGTTTCCCGATCACACGGTGGATCATACTCTGGGTTCCACATGCATGTTTTAGCTGAAGGAAGAATCCATTAAACCTGGACAGTTGAGACCCATGGAATGGGTACCATGCAATATGACTTCAAAGGGTCTGCATTTGCTCACCGAACCTCAGCAATCCTATCACTGCTGCGTTTATGCTGCTGTACACACGCTTGATTCTCTTTCGGAGACATATAAATCCATAGGTTTTAAGATACTTACTAGTCAGGTATGTTCTTAGGCGTTTAATATGTGGTGTTGAGTCCACTTCGTTGAGCAAGGAGTAGCTCTTGTCTATTACATATTTGGCTTATGGAACGGTATCTGTGCTAATTTCAATCTCTGGTTTTATGCAGCACCCCAACTCACCCATCCCCTTAAGCAAGCATAAGTTGGTTTTCTACATTTGACACCCTGTTCTGTTTTGTAATTCAGTTCTTGTGTAGCCAAGTTTACATTCCGTGTATTAGTGATATCTTATGATGTTTCTTTTTCTGTGTGACTAATTTCACTTAGAATCATCGTACCTGAATCCACTCATTATGCTGCTACGGGCCTGATGACATAGATTTCATTGCTGAGTGATATTGCATTGTACGTAAGTACCACAGTTTCTTTATCCATTTTTCGCTTTCTGTGATATTGAACTTGTACCGTAAACGAGGTTCTTGTAAACAGAGCCGTCCCAAAATTTGGGGTGGCTGTGTCTTTTTGATTTTAATTTCCCTAAGCTATAGGACCATAAGTGGAAGTGCCCTAGGCTCTGTTGCTTTGTTTTTTGGATGTTTCAGGAAACACCATACACTTCTCCAGAGTGGCTGCTGGCAATTTACATCCCGCCCATCAGCATAACTAGGCTCCCAGTTCTCCATGGCCTGTCCTGCCTTTCTGGATTTTACACTTTTTTCAGATGGCCCTTTTGACCGGGGGGCAGTGAGACTTCATTGTAGTGCAGATTTCCTTTGCAAGCTTGCTTGGTTGACCAAAAAGGGCGTATGCGTTTTTCCCTGAATATATTCAGGAAAAAACGCATACGCCCTTTTTGGCCAAGTGCATCATTGTGGCCGTTCTGCCTCTTTTCCTATGCTTTACATGCAATTCCAGTCTACCTCCTGAAATCGGTTTCCTGCAATTCTGCCCTGCTTTCAACTCCTCTTGGCATCCTAATTCAATATATTTTTGGAAGATAGCTGTCATTTATAACTCTGCAGGTTTGTGAATTACAGTGCCCCTGAGCTCCTTTCTTCAACTCGCTTTCTTGTGAGCTGGCCGCAACACCGCAGGATTGCTTCAGGCCCTAGTTTGGTTCCGGCACGGCATGCTGAGCCTTTGGTTAATTCCTCTTCCTGGTGGGAAATGAGAGTTAAATTGGCCCGTCCGGACACCTCCACCTAATCTCTCATTGGTTCTCCCTATTCCTGTTCATCTTCCGCAGAAATTGCTAACTGGGCCAAACAGGAGGTTAAAGGCACTGACTCTCCAAGTGGGGAGAGTGTTAGTAAAGCGTCTGGAATGTTGCACCCGAGTACCAGGGGACAAAAACTGAGACACATTTGAACACGTTTTCCGACCACATGGTGGATCATACTCTGGGTTCCACATGCATGTTTTAGCTGAAGGAAGAATCCCTTAAACATGGAGAGTTGAGACCCATGGAATGGGTACCATGCAATATGACTTCAAAGGGTCTGCATTTGCTCACCGAACCTCACCAATCCTATCACTGCTGCGTTTATGCCGCTGTACACACACTTGATTCTCTTTCGGAGACATATAAATCCATAGGTTTTAAGATTCTTACTAGTCAGGTAGATTCTTACTAGTCAGGTATATTCTTAGGCGTTTAATATGGGGTGTTGAGTCCACTTCGTTGAGCAAGGAGTAGCTCTTGTCTATTACATATTTGGCTTATGGAACGGTATCTGTGCTCATTTCAATCTCTGGTTTTATGCAGCACCCCAACTCACCCGTCCCCTTAAGCAAGCATAAGTTGGTTTTCTACATTTGACACCCTGTTCTGTTTTGTAATTCAGTTCTTGTGTAGCCAAGTTTACATTCCGTGTATTAGTGATATCTTATGATGTTTCATTTTCTGTGTGACTAATTTCACTTAGAATCATCGTACCTGAATCCACTCATTATGCTGCTACGGGCCTGATGACATAGATTTCATTGCTGAGTGATATTGCATTGTACGTAAGTACCACAATTTCTTTATCCATTTTTCGCTTTCTGTGATATTGAACTTGTACCTTAAACGAGGTTCTTGTAAACAGAGCCGTCCCAAACTTTGGGGTGGCTGTGTCTTTTTGACTTTAATTTCCCTAAGCTATAGGACCATAAGTGGAAGTGCCCTAGGCTCTGTTGCTTTGTTTTTTGGATGTTTCAGGAAACACCATACACTTCTCCAGAGTGGCTGCTGGCAATTTACATCCCGCCCATCAGCATAACAAGGCTCCCAGTTCTCAATGGCCTGTCCTGCCTTTCTGGATTTTACACTTTTTTCAGATGGCCCTTTTGACCGGGGGGCAGTGAGACTTCATTGTAGTGCAGATTTCCTTTGCAAGCTTGCTTGGTTGGCCAAAAAGGGCGTATGCGTTTTTCCCTGAATATATTCAGGAAAAAACGCATACGCCCTTTTTGGACAAGTGTATCATTGTGGACGTTCTGCCTCTTTTCCTATGCTTTACATGCAATTCCAGTCTACCTCCTGAAATCGGTTTCCTGCAATTCTGCCCCGCTTTCAACTCCTCTTGGCAGCCTTACTTCAATATATTTTTGGAAGATAGCTGTCATTTATAACTCTGCAGGTTTGTGAATTACAGTGCCCCTGAGCTCCTTTCTTCAACTCGCTTTCTTGTGAGCTGGCCGCAACACCGCAGGATTGCTTCAGGCCCTAGTTTGGTTCCGGCACGGCATGCTGAGCCTTTGGTTAATTCCTCTTCCTGGTGGGAAATGAGAGTTAAATTTGCCCGTCCGGACACCTCCACCTAGTCTCTCATTGGTTCTCCCTATTCCTGTTCATTTTCCACAGAAATTGCAAACTGGGCCAAACAGGAGGTTAAAGGCACTGACTCTCCAAGTGGGGAGAGTGTTAGTAAAGCGTCTGGAATGTTGCACCCGAGTACCAGGGGACGAAAACTGAGACACATTTGAACACGTTTCCCGATCACACGGTGGATCATACTCTGGGTTCCACATGCATGTTTTAGCTGAAGGAAGAATCCATTAAACCTGGAGAGTTGAGACCCATGGAATGGGTACCATGCAATATGACTTCAAAGGGTCTGCATTTGCTCACCGAACCTCAGCAATCCTATCACTGCTGCATTTATGCCGCTGTACACACGCTTGATTCTCTTTCGGAGACATATAAATCCATAGGTTTTAAGATTCTTACTAGTCAGGTATATTCTTAGGCGTTTAATATGGGGTGTTGAGTCCACTTCGTTGAGCAAGTAGTAGCTCTTGTCTATTACATATTTGGCTTATGGAACGGTATCTGTGCTCATTTCAATCTCTGGTTTTATGCAGCACCCCAACTCACCCGTCCCCTTAAGCAAGCATAAGTTGGTTTTCTACATTTGACACCCTGTTCTGTTTTGTAATTCAGTTCTTGTGTAGCCAAGTTTACATTCCGTGTATTAGTGATATCTTATGATGTTTCTTTTTCTGTGTGACTAATTTCACTTAGAATCATCGTACCTGAATCCACTCATTATGCTGCTACGGGCCTGATGACATAGATTTCATTGCTGAGTGATATTGCATTGTACGTAAGTACCACAGTTTCTTTATCCATTTTTCGCTTTCTGTGATATTGAACTTGTACCGTAAACGAGGTTCTTGTAAACAGAGCCGTCCCAAACTTTGGGGTGGCTGTGTCTTTTTGATTTTAATTTCCCTAAGCTATAGGACCATAAGTGGAAGTGCCCTAGGCTCTGTTGCTTTGTTTTTTGGATGTTTCAGGAAACACCATACACTTCTCCAGAGTGGCTGCTGGCAATTTACATCCCGCCCATCAGCATAACTAGGCTCCCAGTTCTCCATGGCCTGTCCTGCCTTTCTGGATTTTACACTTTTTTCAGATGGCCCTTTTGACCGGGGGGCAGTGAGACTTCATTGTAGTGCAGATTTCCTTTGCAAGCTTGCTTGGTTGGCCAAAAAGGGCGTATGCGTTTTTTCCTGAATATATTCAGGAAAAAACGCATACGCCCTTTTTGGCCAAGTGCATCATTGTGGACGTTCTGCCTCTTTTCCTATGCTTTACATGCAATTCCAGTCTACCTCCTGAAATCGGTTTCCTGCAATTCTGCCCTGCTTTCAACTCCTCTTGGCATCCTAATTCAATATATTTTTGGAAGATAGCTGTCATTTATAACTCTGCAGGTTTGTGAATTACAGTGCCCCTGAGCTCCTTTCTTCAACTCGCTTTCTTGTGAGCTGGCCGCAACACCGCAGGATTGCTTCAGGCCCTAGTTTGGTTCCGGCACGGCATGCTGAGCCTTTGGTTAATTCCTCTTCCTGGTGGGAAATGAGAGTTAAATTTGCCCGTCCGGACACCTCCACCTAGTCTCTCATTGGTTCTCCCAATTCCTGTTCATCTTCCACAGAAATTGCAAACTGGGCCAAACAGGAGGTTAAAGGCACTGACTCTCCAATTGGGGAGAGTGTTAGTAAAGCGTCTGGAATGTTGCAACCGAGTACCAGGGGACGAAAACTGAGACACATTTGAACACGTTTCCCGATCACACGGTGGATCATACTCTGGGTTCCACGTGCATGTTTTAGCTGAAGGAAGAATCCCTTAAACCTGGAGAGTTGAGACCCATGGAATGGGTACCATGCAATATGACTTCAAAGGGTCTGCATTTGCTCACCGAACCTCAGCAATCCTATCACTGCTGCGTTTATGCCGCTGTACACACGCTTGATTCTCTTTCGGAGACATATAAATCCATAGGTTTTAAGATTCTTACTAGTCAGGTAGATTCTTACTAGTCAGGTATATTCTTAGGCGTTTAATATGGGGTGTTGAGTCCACTTCGTTGAGCAAGGAGTAGCTCTTGTCTATTACATATTTGGCTTATGGAACGGTATCTGTGCTCATTTCAATCTCTGGTTTTATGCAGCACCCCAACTCACCCGTCCCCTTAAGCAAGCATAAGTTGGTTTTCTACATTTGACACCCTGTTCTGTTTTGTAATTCAGTTCTTGTGTAGCCAAGTTTACATTCCGTGTATTAGTGATATCTTATGATGTTTCATTTTCTGTGTGACTAATTTCACTTAGAATCATCGTACCTGAATCCACTCATTATGCTGCTACGGGCCTGATGACATAGATTTCATTGCTGAGTGATATTGCATTGTACGTAAGTACCACAATTTCTTTATCCATTTTTCGCTTTCTGTGATATTGAACTTGTACCTTAAACGAGGTTCTTGTAAACAGAGCCGTCCCAAACTTTGGGGTGGCTGTGTCTTTTTGACTTTAATTTCCCTAAGCTATAGGACCATAAGTGGAAGTGCCCTAGGCTCTGTTGCTTTGTTTTTTGGATGTTTCAGGAAACACCATACACTTCTCCAGAGTGGCTGCTGGCAATTTACATCCCGCCCATCAGCATAACAAGGCTCCCAGTTCTCAATGGCCTGTCCTGCCTTTCTGGATTTTACACTTTTTTCAGATGGCCCTTTTGACCGGGGGGCAGTGAGACTTCATTGTAGTGCAGATTTCCTTTGCAAGCTTGCTTGGTTGGCCAAAAAGGGCGTATGCGTTTTTCCCTGAATATATTCAGGAAAAAACGCATACGCCCTTTTTGGACAAGTGTATCATTGTGGACGTTCTGCCTCTTTTCCTATGCTTTACATGCAATTCCAGTCTACCTCCTGAAATCGGTTTCCTGCAATTCTGCCCCGCTTTCAACTCCTCTTGGCAGCCTTACTTCAATATATTTTTGGAAGATAGCTGTCATTTATAACTCTGCAGGTTTGTGAATTACAGTGCCCCTGAGCTCCTTTCTTCAACTCGCTTTCTTGTGAGCTGGCCGCAACACCGCAGGATTGCTTCAGGCCCTAGTTTGGTTCCGGCACGGCATGCTGAGCCTTTGGTTAATTCCTCTTCCTGGTGGGAAATGAGAGTTAAATTTGCCCGTCCGGACACCTCCACCTAGTCTCTCATTGGTTCTCCCTATTCCTGTTCATTTTCCACAGAAATTGCAAACTGGGCCAAACAGGAGGTTAAAGGCACTGACTCTCCAAGTGGGGAGAGTGTTAGTAAAGCATCTGGAATGTTGCAACCGAGTACCAGGGGACGAAAACTGAGACACATTTGAACACGTTTCCCGATCACACGGTGGATCATACTCTGGGTTCCACATGCATGTTTTAGCTGAAGGAAGAATCCATTAAACCTGGACAGTTGAGACCCATGGAATGGGTACCATGCAATATGACTTCAAAGGGTCTGCATTTGCTCACCGAACCTCAGCAATCCTATCACTGCTGCGTTTATGCCGCTGTACACACGCTTGATTCTCTTTCGGAGACATATAAATCCATAGGTTTTAAGATACTTACTAGTCAGGTATGTTCTTAGGCGTTTAATATGGGGTGTTGAGTCCACTTCGTTGAGCAAGGAGTAGCTCTTGTCTATTACATATTTGGCTTATGGAACGGTATCTGTGCTAATTTCAATCTCTGGTTTTATGCAGCACCCCAACTCACCCATCCCCTTAAGCAAGCATAAGTTGGTTTTCTACATTTGACACCCTGTTCTGTTTTGTAATTCAGTTCTTGTGTAGCCAAGTTTACATTCCGTGTATTAGTGATATCTTATGATGTTTCTTTTTCTGTGTGACTAATTTCACTTAGAATCATCGTACCTGAATCCACTCATTATGCTGCTACGGGCCTGATGACATAGATTTCATTGCTGAGTGATATTGCATTGTACGTAAGTACCACAGTTTCTTTATCCATTTTTCGCTTTCTGTGATATTGAACTTGTACCGTAAACGAGGTTCTTGTAAACAGAGCCGTCCCAAAATTTGGGGTGGCTGTGTCTTTTTGATTTTAATTTCCCTAAGCTATAGGACCATAAGTGGAAGTGCCCTAGGCTCTGTTGCTTTGTTTTTTGGATGTTTCAGGAAACACCATACACTTCTCCAGAGTGGCTGCTGGCAATTTACATCCCGCCCATCAGCATAACTAGGCTCCCAGTTCTCCATGGCCTGTCCTGCCTTTCTGGATTTTACACTTTTTTCAGATGGCCCTTTTGACCGGGGGGCAGTGAGACTTCATTGTAGTGCAGATTTCCTTTGCAAGCTTGCTTGGTTGGCCAAAAAGGGCGTATGCGTTTTTCCCTGAATATATTCAGGAAAAAACGCATACGCCCTTTTTGGACAAGTGTATCATTGTGGACGTTCTGCCTCTTTTCCTATGCTTTACATGCAATTCCAGTCTACCTCCTGAAATCGGTTTCCTGCAATTCTGCCCCGCTTTCAACTCCTCTTGGCAGCCTTACTTCAATATATTTTTGGAAGATAGCTGTCATTTATAACTCTGCAGGTTTGTGAATTACAGTGCCCCTGAGCTCCTTTCTTCAACTCGCTTTCTTGTGAGCTGGCCGCAACACCGCAGGATTGCTTCAGGCCCTAGTTTGGTTCCGGCACGGCATGCTGAGCCTTTGGTTAATTCCTCTTCCTGGTGGGAAATGAGAGTTAAATTTGCCCGTCCGGACACCTCCACCTAGTCTCTCATTGGTTCTCCCTATTCCTGTTCATTTTCCACAGAAATTGCAAACTGGGCCAAACAGGAGGTTAAAGGCACTGACTCTCCAAGTGGGGAGAGTGTTAGTAAAGCATCTGGAATGTTGCAACCGAGTACCAGGGGACGAAAACTGAGACACATTTGAACACGTTTCCCGATCACACGGTGGATCATACTCTGGGTTCCACATGCATGTTTTAGCTGAAGGAAGAATCCATTAAACCTGGACAGTTGAGACCCATGGAATGGGTACCATGCAATATGACTTCAAAGGGTCTGCATTTGCTCACCGAACCTCAGCAATCCTATCACTGCTGCGTTTATGCTGCTGTACACACGCTTGATTCTCTTTCGGAGACATATAAATCCATAGGTTTTAAGATACTTACTAGTCAGGTATGTTCTTAGGCGTTTAATATGTGGTGTTGAGTCCACTTCGTTGAGCAAGGAGTAGCTCTTGTCTATTACATATTTGGCTTATGGAACGGTATCTGTGCTAATTTCAATCTCTGGTTTTATGCAGCACCCCAACTCACCCATCCCCTTAAGCAAGCATAAGTTGGTTTTCTACATTTGACACCCTGTTCTGTTTTGTAATTCAGTTCTTGTGTAGCCAAGTTTACATTCCGTGTATTAGTGATATCTTATGATGTTTCTTTTTCTGTGTGACTAATTTCACTTAGAATCATCGTACCTGAATCCACTCATTATGCTGCTACGGGCCTGATGACATAGATTTCATTGCTGAGTGATATTGCATTGTACGTAAGTACCACAGTTTCTTTATCCATTTTTCGCTTTCTGTGATATTGAACTTGTACCGTAAACGAGGTTCTTGTAAACAGAGCCGTCCCAAAATTTGGGGTGGCTGTGTCTTTTTGATTTTAATTTCCCTAAGCTATAGGACCATAAGTGGAAGTGCCCTAGGCTCTGTTGCTTTGTTTTTTGGATGTTTCAGGAAACACCATACACTTCTCCAGAGTGGCTGCTGGCAATTTACATCCCGCCCATCAGCATAACTAGGCTCCCAGTTCTCCATGGCCTGTCCTGCCTTTCTGGATTTTACACTTTTTTCAGATGGCCCTTTTGACCGGGGGGCAGTGAGACTTCATTGTAGTGCAGATTTCCTTTGCAAGCTTGCTTGGTTGACCAAAAAGGGCGTATGCGTTTTTCCCTGAATATATTCAGGAAAAAACGCATACGCCCTTTTTGGCCAAGTGCATCATTGTGGCCGTTCTGCCTCTTTTCCTATGCTTTACATGCAATTCCAGTCTACCTCCTGAAATCGGTTTCCTGCAATTCTGCCCTGCTTTCAACTCCTCTTGGCATCCTAATTCAATATATTTTTGGAAGATAGCTGTCATTTATAACTCTGCAGGTTTGTGAATTACAGTGCCCCTGAGCTCCTTTCTTCAACTCGCTTTCTTGTGAGCTGGCCGCAACACCGCAGGATTGCTTCAGGCCCTAGTTTGGTTCCGGCACGGCATGCTGAGCCTTTGGTTAATTCCTCTTCCTGGTGGGAAATGAGAGTTAAATTGGCCCGTCCGGACACCTCCACCTAATCTCTCATTGGTTCTCCCTATTCCTGTTCATCTTCCGCAGAAATTGCTAACTGGGCCAAACAGGAGGTTAAAGGCACTGACTCTCCAAGTGGGGAGAGTGTTAGTAAAGCGTCTGGAATGTTGCACCCGAGTACCAGGGGACAAAAACTGAGACACATTTGAACACGTTTTCCGACCACATGGTGGATCATACTCTGGGTTCCACATGCATGTTTTAGCTGAAGGAAGAATCCCTTAAACATGGAGAGTTGAGACCCATGGAATGGGTACCATGCAATATGACTTCAAAGGGTCTGCATTTGCTCACCGAACCTCACCAATCCTATCACTGCTGCGTTTATGCCGCTGTACACACACTTGATTCTCTTTCGGAGACATATAAATCCATAGGTTTTAAGATTCTTACTAGTCAGGTAGATTCTTACTAGTCAGGTATATTCTTAGGCGTTTAATATGGGGTGTTGAGTCCACTTCGTTGAGCAAGGAGTAGCTCTTGTCTATTACATATTTGGCTTATGGAACGGTATCTGTGCTCATTTCAATCTCTGGTTTTATGCAGCACCCCAACTCACCCGTCCCCTTAAGCAAGCATAAGTTGGTTTTCTACATTTGACACCCTGTTCTGTTTTGTAATTCAGTTCTTGTGTAGCCAAGTTTACATTCCGTGTATTAGTGATATCTTATGATGTTTCTTTTTCTGTGTGACTAATTTCACTTAGAATCATCGTACCTGAATCCACTCATTATGCTGCTACGGGCCTGATGACATAGATTTCATTGCTGAGTGATATTGCATTGTACGTAAGTACCACAATTTCTTTATCCATTTTTCGCTTTCTGTGATATTGAACTTGTACCTTAAACGAGGTTCTTGTAAACAGAGCCGTCCCAAACTTTGGGGTGGCTGTGTCTTTTTGACTTTAATTTCCCTAAGCTATAGGACCATAAGTGGAAGTGCCCTAGGCTCTGTTGCTTTGTTTTTTGGATGTTTCAGGAAACACCATACACTTCTCCAGAGTGGCTGCTGGCAATTTACATCCCGCCCATCAGCATAACAAGGCTCCCAGTTCTCAATGGCCTGTCCTGCCTTTCTGGATTTTACACTTTTTTCAGATGGCCCTTTTGACCGGGGGGCAGTGAGACTTCATTGTAGTGCAGATTTCCTTTGCAAGCTTGCTTGGTTGGCCAAAAAGGGCGTATGCGTTTTTCCCTGAATATATTCAGGAAAAAACGCATACGCCCTTTTTGGCCAAGTGTATCATTGTGGACGTTCTGCCTCTTTTCCTATGCTTTACATGCAATTCCAGTCTACCTCCTGAAATCGGTTTCCTGCAATTCTGCCCCGCTTTCAACTCCTCTTGGCAGCCTTACTTCAATATATTTTTGGAAGATAGCTGTCATTTATAACTCTGCAGGTTTGTGAATTACAGTGCCCCTGAGCTCCTTTCTTCAACTCGCTTTCTTGTGAGCTGGCCGCAACACCGCAGGATTGCTTCAGGCCCTAGTTTGGTTCCGGCACGGCATGCTGAGCCTTTGGTTAATTCCTCTTCCTGGTGGGAAATGAGAGTTAAATTTGCCCGTCCGGACACCTCCACCTAGTCTCTCATTGGTTCTCCCTATTCCTGTTCATTTTCCACAGAAATTGCAAACTGGGCCAAACAGGAGGTTAAAGGCACTGACTCTCCAAGTGGGGAGAGTGTTAGTAAAGCACCTGGAATGTTGCAACCGAGTACCAGGGGACGAAAACTGAGACACATTTGAACACGTTTCCCGATCACACGGTGGATCATACTCTGGGTTCCACATGCATGTTTTAGCTGAAGGAAGAATCCATTAAACCTGGACAGTTGAGACCCATGGAATGGGTACCATGCAATATGACTTCAAAGGGTCTGCATTTGCTCACCGAACCTCAGCAATCCTATCACTGCTGCGTTTATGCCGCTGTACACACGCTTGATTCTCTTTCGGAGACATATAAATCCATAGGTTTTAAGATACTTACTAGTCAGGTATATTCTTAGGCGTTTAATATGGGGTGTTGAGTCCACTTCGTTGAGCAAGGAGTAGCTCTTGTCTATTACATATTTGGCTTATGGAACGGTATCTGTGCTAATTTCAATCTCTGGTTTTATGCAGCACCCCAACTCACCCATCCCCTTAAGCAAGCATAAGTTGGTTTTCTACATTTGACACCCTGTTCTGTTTTGTAATTCAGTTCTTGTGTAGCCAAGTTTACATTCCGTGTATTAGTGATATCTTATGATGTTTCTTTTTCTGTGTGACTAATTTCACTTAGAATCATCGTACCTGAATCCACTCATTATGCTGCTACGGGCCTGATGACATAGATTTCATTGCTGAGTGATATTGCATTGTACGTAAGTACCACAGTTTCTTTATCCATTTTTCGCTTTCTGTGATATTGAACTTGTACCGTAAACGAGGTTCTTGTAAACAGAGCCGTCCCAAAATTTGGGGTGGCTGTGTCTTTTTGATTTTAATTTCCCTAAGCTATAGGACCATAAGTGGAAGTGCCCTAGGCTCTGTTGCTTTGTTTTTTGGATGTTTCAGGAAACACCATACACTTCTCCAGAGTGGCTGCTGGCAATTTACATCCCGCCCATCAGCATAACTAGGCTCCCAGTTCTCCATGGCCTGTCCTGCCTTTCTGGATTTTACACTTTTTTCAGATGGCCCTTTTGACCGGGGGGCAGTGAGACTTCATTGTAGTGCAGATTTCCTTTGCAAGCTTGCTTGGTTGGCCAAAAAGGGCGTATGCGTTTTTTCCTGAATATATTCAGGAAAAAACGCATACGCCCTTTTTGGCCAAGTGTATCATTGTGGACGTTCTGCCTCTTTTCCTATGCTTTACATGCAATTCCAGTCTACCTCCTGAAATCGGTTTCCTGCAATTCTGCCCTGCTTTCAACTCCTCTTGGCATCCTAATTCAATATATTTTTGGAAGATAGCTGTCATTTATAACTCTGCAGGTTTGTGAATTACAGTGCCCCTGAGCTCCTTTCTTCAACTCGCTTTCTTGTGAGCTGGCCGCAACACCGCAGGAATGCTTCAGGCCCTAGTTTGGTTCCGGCACGGCATGCTGAGCCTTTGGTTAATTCCTCTTCCTGGTGGGAAATGAGAGTTAAATTGGCCCGTCCGGACACCTCCACCTAATCTCTCATTGGTTCTCCCTATTCCTGTTCATCTTCCGCAGAAATTGCTAACTGGGCCAAACAGGAGGTTAAAGGCACTGACTCTCCAAGTGGGGAGAGTGTTAGTAAAGCGTCTGGAATGTTGCACCCGAGTACCAGGGGACAAAAACTGAGACACATTTGAACACGTTTTCCGACCACATGGTGGATCATACTCTGGGTTCCACATGCATGTTTTAGCTGAAGGAAGAATCCCTTAAACATGGAGAGTTGAGACCCATGGAATGGGTACCATGCAATATGACTTCAAAGGGTCTGCATTTGCTCACCGAACCTCACCAATCCTATCACTGCTGCGTTTATGCCGCTGTACACACACTTGATTCTCTTTCGGAGACATATAAATCCATAGGTTTTAAGATTCTTACTAGTCAGGTAGATTCTTACTAGTCAGGTATATTCTTAGGCGTTTAATATGGGGTGTTGAGTCCACTTCGTTGAGCAAGGAGTAGCTCTTGTCTATTACATATTTGGCTTATGGAACGGTATCTGTGCTCATTTCAATCTCTGGTTTTATGCAGCACCCCAACTCACCCGTCCCCTTAAGCAAGCATAAGTTGGTTTTCTACATTTGACACCCTGTTCTGTTTTGTAATTCAGTTCTTGTGTAGCCAAGTTTACATTCCGTGTAGTAGTGATATCTTATGATGTTTCTTTTTCTGTGTGACTAATTTCACTTAGAATCATCGTACCTGAATCCACTCATTATGCAGCTATGGGCCTGATGACATAGATTTCATTGCTGAGTGATATTGCATTGTACGTAAGTACCACAATTTCTTTATCCATTTTTCGCTTTCTGTGATATTGAACTTCTACCGTAAACGAGGTTCTTGTAAACAGAGCCGTCCCAAACTTTGGGGTGGCTGTGTCTTTTTGATTTTAATTTCCCTAAGCTATAGGACCATAAGTGGAAGTGCCCTAGGCTCTGTTGCTTTGTTTTTTGGATGTTTCAGGAAACACCATACACTTCTCCAGAGTGGCTGCTGGCAATTTACATCCCGCCCATCAGCATAACTAGGCTCCCAGTTCTCCATGGCCTGTCCTGCCTTTCTGGATTTTACACTTTTTTCAGATGGCCCTTTTGACCGGGGGGCAGTGAGACTTCATTGTAGTGCAGATTTCCTTTGCAAGCTTGCTTGGTTGGCCAAAAAGGGCGTATGCGTTTTTTCCTGAATATATTCAGGAAAAAACGCATACGCCCTTTTTGGCCAAGTGCATCATTGTGGACGTTCTGCCTCTTTTCCTATGCTTTACATGCAATTCCAGTCTACCTCCTGAAATCGGTTTCCTGCAATTCTGCCCTGCTTTCAACTCCTCTTGGCATCCTAATTCAATATATTTTTGGAAGATAGCTGTCATTTATAACTCTGCAGGTTTGTGAATTACAGTGCCCCTGAGCTCCTTTCTTCAACTCGCTTTCTTGTGAGCTGGCCGCAACACCGCAGGATTGCTTCAGGCCCTAGTTTGGTTCCGGCACGGCATGCTGAGCCTTTGGTTAATTCCTCTTCCTGGTGGGAAATGAGAGTTAAATTTGCCCGTCCAGACACCTCCACCTAGTCTCTCATTGGTTCTCCCTATTCCTGTTCATTTTCCACAGAAATTGCAAATTGGGCCATACAGGAGGTTAAAGGCACTGACTCTCCAAGTGGGGAGAGTGTTAGTAAAGCGTCTGGAATGTTGCACCCGAGTACCAGGGGTCGAAAACTGAGACACATTTGAACACGTTTCCCGATCACACGGTGGATCATACTCTGGGTTCCACATGCATGTTTTAGCTGAAGGAAGAATCCCTTAAACCTGGAGAGTTGAGACCCATGGAATGGGTACCATGCAATAAGACTTCAAAGGGTCTGCATTTGCTCACCGAACCTCACCAATCCTATCACTGCTGCGTTTATGCCGCTGTACACACGCTTGATTCTCTTTCGGAGACATATAAATCTATAGGTTTTAAGATTCTTACTAGACAGGTAGATTCTTACTAGTCAGGTATATTCCTAGGCGTTTAATATAGGGTGTTGAGTCCACTTCGTTGAGCAAGGAGTACCTTTTGTCTATTATATTTTTGGCTTATGGAACGGTATCTGTGCCAATTTTAATCTCTGGTTTCATGCAGCACCCCATATCGGCTTTCCCCTTAAGCAAGCATAAGTTGGTTTTCTACATTTTTGACCCTGTTCTGTTTTGTAATTCAGTTCCTGTGTAGCCAAGTTTACATTCCGTGTAGTAGTGATATCTTATGATGTTTCTTTTTCTGTGTGACTAATTTCACTTAGAATCATCGTACCTGAATCCACTCATTATGCTGCTCCGGGCCTGATGTCATAGATTTCATTGCTGAGTGATATTGCATTGTACGTAAGTACCACAACTTCTTTATCCATTTTTCGCTTTTTGCGATATTTAACTTGTACCGTAAACGAGGTTCTTGTAAACAGAGCCATCCCAAACTTTGGGGTGGCTGTGTCTTTTTGATTTTAATTTCCCTAAGCTATAGGACCATAAGTGGAAGTGCCCTAGGCTCTGTTGCTTAGTTTTTTGGATGTTTCAGGAAACACCATACACTTCTCCAGAGTGGCTGTTGGCCATTTACATCTCGCCCATCAGCATAACAAGGCTCCCAGTTCTCCATGGCCTGTCCTGCCTTTCTGGATTTTACACTTTTTTCAGATGGCCCTTTTGACCGGGGGGCAGTGAGACTTCATTGTAGTGCAGATTTCCTTTGCAAGCTTGCTTGGTTGGCCAAAAAGGGCGTATGCGTTTTTCCCTGAATATATTCAGGAAAAAACGCATACGCCCTTTTTGGCCAAGTGTATCATTGTGGACGTTCTGCCTCTTTTCCTATGCTTTACATGCAATTCCAGTCTACCTCCTGAAATCGGTTTCCTGCAATTCTGCCCCGCTTTCAACTCCTCTTGGCAGCCTTACTTCAATATATTTTTGGAAGATAGCTGTCATTTATAACTCTGCAGGTTTGTGAATTACAGTGCCCCTGAGCTCCTTTCTTCAACTCGCTTTCTTGTGAGCTGGCCGCAACACCGCAGGATTGCTTCAGGCCCTAGTTTGGTTCCGGCACGGCATGCTGAGCCTTTGGTTAATTCCTCTTCCTGGTGGGAAATGAGAGTTAAATTTGCCCGTCCGGACACCTCCACCTAGTCTCTCATTGGTTCTCCCTATTCCTGTTCATTTTCCACAGAAATTGCAAACTGGGCCAAACAGGAGGTTAAAGGCACTGACTCTCCAAGTGGGGAGAGTGTTAGTAAAGCGTCTGGAATGTTGCACCCGAGTACCAGGGGACGAAAACTGAGACACATTTGAACACGTTTCCCGATCACACGGTGGATCATACTCTGGGTTCCACATGCATGTTTTAGCTGAAGGTAGAATCCATTAAACCTGGAGAGTTGAGACCCATGGAATGGGTACCATGCAATATGACTTCAAAGGGTCTGCATTTGCTCACCGAACCTCAGCAATCCTATCACTGCTGCGTTTATGCCGCTGTACACACGCTTGATTCTCTTTCGGAGACATATAAATCCATAGGTTTTAAGATTCTTACTAGTCAGGTATATTCTTAGGCGTTTAATATGGAGTGTTGAGTCCACTTCGTTGAGCAAGGAGTAGCTCTTGTCTATTACATATTTGGCTTATGGAATGGTATCTGTGCTAATTTCAATCTCTGGTTTTATGCAGCACCCCAACTCACCCGTCCCCTTAAGCAAGCATAAGTTGGTTTTCTACATTTGACACCCTGTTCTGTTTTGTAATTCAGTTCTTGTGTAGCCAAGTTTACATTCCGTGTATTAGTGATATCTTATGATGTTTCTTTTTCTGTGTGACTAATTTCACTTAGAATCATCGTACCTGAATCCACTCATTATGCTGCTACGGGCCTGTTGACATAGATTTCATTGCTGAGTGATATTGCATTGTACGTAAGTACCACAATTTCTTTATCCATTTTTCGCTTTCTGTGATATTGAACTTGTACCGTAAACGAGGTTCTTGTAAACAGAGCCGTCCCAAACTTTGGGGTGGCTGTGTCTTTTTGATTTTAATTTCCCTAAGCTATAGGACCATATGTGGAAGTGCCCTAGGCTCTGTTGCTTTGTGTTTTGGATGTTTCAGGAAACACCATATACTTCTCCAGAGTGGCTGCTGGCAATTTACATCCCGCCCATCAGCATAACTAGGCTCCCAGTTCTCCATGGCCTGTCCTGCCTTTCTGGATTTTACACTTTTTTCAGATGGCCCTTTTGACAGGGGGGGCAGTGAGACTTCATTGTAGTGCAGATTTCCTTTGCAAGCTTGCTTGGTTGGCCAAAAAGGGCGTATGCGTTTTTTCCTGAATATATTCAGGAAAAAACGCATACGCCCTTTTTGGCCAAGTGCATCATTGTGGACGTTCTGCCTCTTTTCCTATGCTTTACATGCAATTCCAGTCTACCTCCTGAAATCGGTTTCCTGCAATTCTGCCCTGCTTTCAACTCCTCTTGGCATCCTAATTCAATATATTTTTGGAAGATAGCTGTCATTTATAACTCTGCAGGTTTGTGAATTACAGTGCCCCTGAGCTCCTTTCTTCAACTCGCTTTCTTGTGAGCTGGCCGCAACACTGCAGGATTGCTTCAGGCCCTAGTTTGGTTCCGGCACGGCATGCTGAGCCTTTGGTTAATTCCTCTTCCTGGTGGGAAATGAGAGTTAAATTGGCCCGTCCGGACACCTCCACCTAATCTCTCATTGGTTCTCCCTATTCCTGTTCATCTTCCGCAGAAATTGCTAACTGGGCCAAACAGGAGTTTAAAGGCACTGACTCTCCAAGTGGGGAGAGTGTTAGTAAAGCGTCTGGAATGTTGCACCCGAGTACCAGGGGACCAAAACTGAGACCCATTTGAACACGTTTTCCGACCACATGGTGGATCATACTCTGGGTTCCACATGCATGTTTTAGCTGAAGGAAGAATCCCTTAAACATGGAGAGTTGAGACCCATGGAATGGGTACCATGCAATATGACTTCAAAGGGTCTGCATTTGCTCACCGAACCTCACCAATCCTATCACTGCTGCGTTTATGCCGCTGTACACACGCTTGATTCTCTTTCGGAGACATATAAATCCATAGGTTTTAAGATTCTTACTAGTCAGGTAGATTCTTACTAGTCAGGTATATTCTTAGGCGTTTAATATGGGGTGTTGAGTCCACTTCGTTGAGCAAGGAGTAGCTCTTGTCTATTACATATTTGGCTTATGGAACGGTATCTGTGCTAATTTCAATCTCTGGTTTTATGCAGCACCCCAACTCACCTTTCCCCTTAAGCAAGCATAAGTTGGTTTTCTACATTTGACACCCTGTTCTGTTTTGTAATTCAGTTCTTGTGTAGCCAAGTTTACATTCCGTGTATTAGTGATATCTTATGATGTTTCTTTTTCTGTGTGACTTATTTTACTTAGAATCATCGTACCTGAATCCACTCATTATGCTGCTATGGGCCTGATGACATAGATTTCATTGCTGAGTGATATTGCATTGTACGTAAGTACCACAACTTCTTTATCCATTTTTCGCTTTCTGTGATATTGAACTTGTACCGTAAACGAGGTTCTTGTAAACAGAGCCGTCCCAAACATTGGGGTGGGTGTGTCTTTTTGATTTTAATTTCCCTAAGCTATAGGACCATAAGTGGAAGTGCCCTAGGCTCTGTTGCTTTGTTTTTTGGATGTTTCAGGAAACACCATACACTTCTCCAGAGTGGCTGCTGACAATTTACATCGCGCCCATCAGCATAACAAGGCTCCCAGTTCTCCATGGCCTGTCCTGCCTTTCTGGATTTTACACTTCTTTCAGATGGCCCTTTTGACCGGGGGGCAGTGAGACTTCATTGTAGTGCAGATTTCCTTTGCAAGCTTGCTTGGTTGGCCAAAAAGGGCGTATGCGTTTTTCCCTGAATATATTCAGGAAAAAACGCATACGCCCTTTTTGGCCAAGTGTATCATTGTGGACGTTCTGCCTCTTTTCCTATGCTTTACATGCAATTCCAGTCTACCTCCTGAAATCGGTTTCCTGCAATTCTGCCCCGCTTTCAACTCCTCTTGGCAGCCTTACTTCAATATATTTTTGGAAGATAGCTGTCATTTATAACTCTGCAGGTTTGTGAATTACAGTGCCCCTGAGCTCCTTTCTTCAACTCGCTTTCTTGTGAGCTGGCCGCAACACCGCAGGTTTGCTTCAGGCCCTAGTTTGGTTCCGGCATGGCATGCTGAGCCTTTGGTTAATTCCTCTTCCTGGTGGGAAATGAGAGTTAAATTTGCCCGTTCAGACACCTCCACCTAGTCTCTCATTGGTTCTCCCTATTCCTGTTCATTTTCCACAGAAATTGCAAACTGGGCCAAACAGGAGGTTAAAGGCACTGACTCTCCAAGTGGGGAGAGTGTTAGTAAAGCGTCTGGAATGTTGCATCCGAGTACCAGGGGACGAAAACTGAGACACATTTGAACACGTTTCCCGATCACACGGTGGATCATACTCTGGGTTCCACATGCATGTTTTAGCTGAAGGAAGAATCCCTTAAACATGGAGAGTTGAGACCCATGGAATGGGTACCATGCAATATGACTTCAAAGGGTCTGCATTTGCTCACCGAACCTCACCAGTCCTATCACTGCTGCGTTTATGCCGCTGTACACACGCTTGATTCTCTTTCGGAGACATATAAATCCATAGGTTTTAAGATTCTTACTAGTCAGGTATATTCTTAGGCGTTTAATATGGGGTGTTGAGTCCACTTCGTTGAGCAAGGAGTAGCTCTTGTCTATTACATATTTGGCTTATGGAACGGTATCTGTGCTAATTTCAATCTCTGGTTTTATGCAGCACCCCAACTCACCTTTCCCCTTAAGCAAGCATAAGTTGGTTTTCTACATTTGACACCCTGTTCTGTTTTGTAATTCAGTTCTTGTGTAGCCAAGTTTACATTCCGTGTATTAGTGATATCTTATGATGTTTCTTTTTCTGTGTGACTTATTTCACTTAGAATCATCGTACCTGAATCCACTCATTATGCTGCTACGGGCATGATGACATAGATTTCATTGCTGAGTGATATTGCATTGTACGTAAGTACCACAACTTCTTTATCCATTTTTCACTTTCTCTGATATTGAACTTGTACCGTAAACGAGGTTCTTGTAAACAGAGACGTCCCAAACTTTGGGGTGGCTGTGTCTTTTTGATTTTAATTTCCCTAAGCTATAGGACCATAAGTGGAAGTGCCCTAGGCTCTGTTGCTTTGTTTTTTGGATGTTTCAGGAAACACCATACACTTCTCCAGAGTGGCTGCTGGCAATTTACATCCCGCCCATCAGCATAACTAGGCTCCCAGTTCTCCATGGCCTGTCCTGCCTTTCTGGATTTTACACTTTTTTCAGATGGCCCTTTTGACCGGGGGGCAGTGAGACTTCATTGTAGTGCAGATTTCCTTTGCAAGCTTGCTTGGTTGGCCAAAAAGTGCGTATGCGTTTTTTCCTGAATATATTCAGGAAAAAACGCATACGCCCTTTTTGGCCAAGTGCATCATTGTGGACGTTCTGCCTCTTTTCCTACGCTTTACATGCAATTCCAGTCTACCTCCTGAAATCGGTTTCCTGCAATTCTGCTCCACTTTCAAGTCCTCTTGACAACCTTACTTCAATATATTTTTGATAGATAGCTGTCATTTATAACTCTGCAGGTTTGTGAATTACAGTGCCCCTGAGCTCCTTTCTTCAACTCGCTTTCTTGTGAGCTGGCCGCAACACCACAGGATTGCTTCAGGCCCTCGTTTGGTTCCGGCACGGCATGCTGAGCCTTTGGTTAATTCCTCTTCCTGGTGGGAAATGAGAGTTAAATTTGCCCGTCCAGACACCTCCACCTAGTCTCTCATTGGTTCTCCCTATTCCTGTTCATTTTCCACAGAAATTGCAAACTGGGCCAAACAGGAGGTTTTAGGCACTGACTCTCCAAGTGGGGAGAGTGTTAGTAAAGCGTCTGGAATGTTGCACCCGAGTACCAGGGGACGAAAACTGAGACACATTTGAACACGTTTCCCGATCACACAGTTGATGATACTCTGGGTTCCACAGGCATGTTTTAGCTGAAGGAAGAATCCCTTAAACATGGAGAGTTGAGACCCATGGAATGGGTACCATGCAATATGACTTCAAAGGGTCTGCATTTGCTCACCGAACCTCACCAGTCCTATCACTGCTGCGTTTATGCCGCTGTACACACGCTTGATTCTCTTTCGGAGACATATAAATCCATAGGTTTTAAGATTCTTACTAGTCATGTATATTCTTAGGCGTTTAATATGGGGTGTTGAGTCCACTTCGTTGAGCAAGGAGTAGCTCTTGTCTATTACATATTTGGCTTATGGAACGGTATCTGTGCTAATTTCAATCTCTGGTTTTATGCAGCACCCCAACTCACCTTTCCCCTTAAGCAAGCATAAGTTGGTTTTCTACATTTGACACCCTGTTCTGTTTTGTAATTCAGTTCTTGTGTAGCCAAGTTTACATTCCGTGTATTAGTGATATCTTATGATGTTTCTTTTTCTGTGTGACTTATTTTACTTAGAATCATCGTACCTGAATCCACTCATTATGCTGCTATGGGCCTGATGACATAGATTTCATTGCTGAGTGATATTGCATTGTACGTAAGTACCACAACTTCTTTATCCATTTTTCGCTTTCTGTGATATTGAACTTGTACCGTAAACGAGGTTCTTGTAAACAGAGCCGTCCCAAACATTGGGGTGGGTGTGTCTTTTTGATTTTAATTTCCCTAAGCTATAGGACCATAAGTGGAAGTGCCCTAGGCTCTGTTGCTTTGTTTTTTGGATGTTTCAGGAAACACCATACACTTCTCCAGAGTGGCTGCTGACAATTTACATCGCGCCCATCAGCATAACAAGGCTCCCAGTTCTCCATGGCCTGTCCTGCCTTTCTGGATTTTACACTTCTTTCAGATGGCCCTTTTGACCGGGGGGCAGTGAGACTTCATTGTAGTGCAGATTTCCTTTGCAAGCTTGCTTGGTTGGCCAAAAAGGGCGTATGCGTTTTTTCCTGAATATATTCAGGAAAAAACGCATACGCCCTTTTTGGCCAAGTGCATCATTGTGGACGTTCTGCCTCTTTTCCTATGCTTTACATGCAATTCCAGTCTACCTCCTGAAATCGGTTTCCTGCAATTCTGCCCGGCTTTCAACTCCTCTTGGCTGCCTTACTTCAATATATTTTTGGAAGACAGCTGTCATTTATAACTCTGCAGGTTTGTGAATTACAGTGCCCCTGAGCACCTTTCTTCAACTCGCTTTCTTGTGAGCTGGCCGCAACACCGCAGGATTGCTTCAGGCCCTAGTTTGGATCCGGCACGGCATGCTGAGCCTTTGGTTAATTCCTCTTCCTGGTGGGAAATGAGAGTTAAATTTGCCCGTCCAGACACCTCCACCTAATCTCTCATTGGTTCTCCCTATTCCTGTTCATTTTCCACAGAAATTGCAAACTGGGCCAAACAGGAGGTTAAAGGCACTGACTCTCCAAGTGGGGAGAGTGTTAGTAAAGCGTCTGGAATGTTGCACCCGAGTACCAGGGGACAAAAACTGAGACACATTTGAACACGTTTCCCGATCACACGGTGGATCATACTCTGGGTTCCACATGCATGTTTTAGCTGAAGGAAGAATCCCTTAAACATGGAGAGTTGAGACCCATGGAATGGGTACCATGCAATATGACTTCAAAGGGTCTGCATTTGCTCACCGAACCTCACCAGTCCTATCACTGCTGCGTTTATGCCGCTGTACACACGCTTGATTCTCTTTCGGAGACATATAAATCCATAGGTTTTAAGATTCTTACTAGTCATGTATATTCTTAGGCGTTTAATATGGGGTGTTGAGTCCACTTCGTTGAGCAAGGAGTAGCTCTTGTCTATTACATATTTGGCTTATGGAATGGTATCTGTGCTCATTTCAATCTCTGGTTTTATGCAGCACCCCAACTCACCTTTCCCCTTAAGCAAGCATAAGTTGGTTTTCTACATTTGACACCCTGTTCTGTTTTGTAATTCAGTTCTTGTGAAGCCAAGTGTACATTCCGTGTAGTAGTGATATCTTATGATGTTTCTTTTTCTGTGTGACTAATTTCACTTAGAATCATCGTACCTGAATCCACTCATTATGCTGCTACGGGCCTGATGACATAGATTTCATTGCTGAGTGATATTGCATTGTACGTAAGTACCACAATTTCTTTATCCATTTTTCGCTTTCTGTGATATTGAACTTGTACCGTAAACGAGGTTCTTGTAAACAGAGCCGTCCCAAACTTTGGGGTGGCTGTGTCTTTTTGATTTTAATTTCCCTAAGCTATAGGACCATAAGTGGAAGTGCCCTAGGCTCTGTTGCTTTGTTTTTTGGATGTTTCAGGAAACACCATACACTTCTCCAGAGTGGCTGCTGGCAATTTACATCCCGCCCATCAGCATAACAAGGCTCCCAGTTCTCAATGGCCTGTCCTGCCTTTCTGGATTTTACACTTTTTTCAGATGGCCCTTTTGACCAGGGGGCAGTGAGACTTCATTGTAGTGCAGATTTCCTTTGCAAGCTTGCTTGGTTGGCCAAAAAGGGCGTATGCGTTTTTCCCTGAATATATTCAGGAAAAAACGCATACGCCCTTTTTGGCCAAGTGTATCATTGTGGACGTTCTGCCTCTTTTCCTATGCTTTACATGCAATTCCAGTCTACCTCCTGAAATCGGTTTCCTGCAATTCTGCCCCGCTTTCAACTCCTCTTGGCAGCCTTACTTCAATATATTTTTGGAAGATAGCTGTCATTTATAACTCTGCAGGTTTGTGAATTACAGTGCCCCTGAGCTCCTTTCTTCAACTCGCTTTCTTGTGAGCTGGCCGCAACACCGCAGGATTGCTTCAGGCCCTAGTTTGGTTCCGGCACGGCATGCTGAGCCTTTGGTTAATTCCTCTTCCTGGTGGGAAATGAGAGTTAAATTTGCCCGTCCGGACACCTCCACCTAGTCTCTCATTGGTTCTCCCTATTCCTGTTCATTTTCCACAGAAATTGCAAACTGGGCCAAACAGGAGGTTAAAGGCACTGACTCTCCAAGTGGGGAGAGTGTTAGTAAAGCGTCTGGAATGTTGCACCCGAGTACCAGGGCACGAAAACTGAGACACATTTGAACACGTTTCCCGATCACACGGTGGATCATACTCTGGGTTCCACATGCATGTTTTAGCTGAAGGAAGAATCCCTTAAACATGGAGAGTTGAGACCCATGGAATGGGTACCATGCAATATGACTTCAAAGGGTCTGCATTTGCTCACCGAACCTCAGCAATCCTATCACTGCTGCGTTTATGCCGCTGTACACACGCTTGATTCTCTTTCGGAGACATATAAATCCATAGGTTTTAAGATTCTTACTAGTCAGGTAGATTCTTACTAGTCAGGTATATTCTTAGGCGTTTAATATGGGGTGTTGAGTCCACTTCGTTGAGCAAGGAGTAGCTCTTGTCTATTGCATATTTGGCTTATGGAACTGTATCTGTGCTCATTTCAATCTCTGGTTTTATGCAGCACCCCAACTCACCCGTCCCCTTAAGCAAGCATAAGTTGGTTTTCTACATTTGACACCCTGTTCTGTTTTGTAATTCAGTTCTTGTGTAGCCAAGTTTACATTCCATGTATTAGTGTTATCTTATGATGTTTCATTTTCTGTGTGACTAATTTCACTTAGAATCATCGTACCTGAATCCACTCATGCTGTTACGGGCCTGATGACATAGATTTCATTGCTGAGTGATATTGCATTGTACGTAAGTACCACAATTTCTTTATCCATTTTTCGCTCTCTGTGATATTGAACTTGTACCATAAACGAGGTTCTTGTAAACAGAGCCGTCCCAAACTTTGGGGTGGCTGTGTCTTTTTGATTTTAATTTCCCTAAGCTATAGGACCATAAGTGGAAGTGCCCTAGGCTCTGTTGCTTTGTTTTTTGGATGTTTCAGGAAACACCATACACTTCTCCAGAGTGGCTGCTGGCAATTTACATCCCGCCCATCAGCATAACAAGGCTCCCAGTTCTCAATGGCCTGTCCTGCCTTTCTGGATTTTACACTTTTTTCAGATGGCCCTTTTGACGGGGGGGCAGTGAGACTTCATTGTAGTGCAGATTTCCTTTGCAAGCTTGCTTGGTTGGCCAAAAAGGGCGTATGCGTTTTTCCCTGAATATATTCAGGAAAAAACGCATACGCCCTTTTTGGCCAAGTGTATCATTGTGGACGTTCTGCCTCTTTTCCTATGCTTTACATGCAATTCCAGTCTACCTCCTGAAATCGGTTTCCTGCAATTCTGCCCCGCTTTCAACTCCTCTTGGCAGCCTTACTTCAATATATTTTTGGAAGATAGCTGTCATTTATAACTCTGCAGGTTTGTGAATTACAGTGCCCCTGAGCTCCTTTCTTCAACTCGCTTTCTTGTGAGCTGGCCGCAACACCGCAGGTTTGCTTCAGGCCCTAGTTTGGTTCCGGCATGGCATGTTGAGCCTTTGGTTAATTCCTCTTCCTGGTGGGAAATGAGAGTTAAATTTGCCCGTTCAGACACCTCCACCTAGTCTCTCATTGGTTCTCCCTATTCCTGTTCATTTTCCACAGAAATTGCAAACTGGGCCAAACAGGAGGTTAAAGGCACTGACTCTCCAAGTGGGGAGAGTGTTAGTAAAGCGTCTGGAATGTTGCATCCGAGTACCAGGGGACGAAAACTGAGACACATTTGAACACGTTTCCCGATCACACGGTGGATCATACTCTGGGTTCCACATGCATGTTTTAGCTGAAGGAAGAATCCCTTAAACATGGAGAGTTGAGACCCATGGAATGGGTACCATGCAATATGACTTCAAAGGGTCTGCATTTGCTCACCGAACCTCACCAGTCCTATCACTGCTGCGTTTATGCCGCTGTACACACGCTTGATTCTCTTTCGGAGACATATAAATCCATAGGTTTTAAGATTCTTACTAGTCAGGTAGATTCTTAGGCGTTTAATATGGGGTGTTGAGTCCACTTCGTTGAGCAAGGAGTAGCTCTTGTCTATTACATATTTGGCTTATGGAACGGTATCTGTGCTAATTTCAATCTCTGGTTTTATGCAGCACCCCAACTCACCTTTCCCCTTAAGCAAGCATAAGTTGGTTTTCTACATTTGACACCCTGTTCTGTTTTGTAATTCAGTTCTTGTGTAGCCAAGTTTACATTCCGTGTATTAGTGATATCTTATGATGTTTCTTTTTCTGTGTGACTTATTTCACTTAGAATCATCGTACCTGAATCCACTCATTATGCTGCTACGGGCCTGATGACATAGATTTCATTGCTGAGTGATATTGCATTGTACGTAAGTACCACAACTTCTTTATCCATTTTTCACTTTCTGTGATATTGAACTTGTACCGTAAACGAGGTTCTTGTAAACAGAGACGTCCCAAACTTTGGGGTGGCTGTGTCTTTTTGATTTTAATTTCCCTAAGCTATAGGACCATAAGTAGAAGTGCCCTAGGCTCTGTTGCTTTGTTTTTTGGATGTTTCAGGAAACACCATACACTTCTCCAGAGTGGCTGCTGGCAATTTACATCCCGCCCATCAGCATAACAAGGGTCCCAGTTCTCCATGGCCTGTCCTGCCTTTCTGGATTTTACACTTTTTTCGGATGGCCCTTTTGACCGGGGGGCAGTGAGACTTCATTGTAGTGCAGATTTCCTTTGCAAGCTTGCTTGGTTGGCCAAAAAGGGCGTATGCGTTTTTTCCTGAATATATTCAGGAAAAAACGCATACGCCCTTTTTGGCCAAGTGCATCATTGTGGACGTTCTGCCTCTTTTCCTACGCTTTACATGCAATTCCAGTCTACCTCCTGAAATCGGTTTCCTGCAATTCTGCTCCACTTTCAAGTCCTCTTGACAGCCTTACTTCAATATATTTTTGATAGATAGCTGTCATTTATAACTCTGCACGTTTGTGAATTACAGTGCCCCTGAGCTCCTTTCTTCAACTCGCTTTCTTGTGAGCTGGCCGCAACACCACAGGATTGCTTCAGGCCCTCGTTTGGTTCCGGCACGGCATGCTGAGCCTTTGGTTAATTCCTCTTCCTGGTGGGAAATGAGAGTTAAATTTGCCCGTCCAGACACCTCCACCTAGTCTCTCATTGGTTCTCCCTATTCCTGTTCATTTTCCACAGAAATTGCAAACTGGGCCAAACAGGAGGTTTTAGGCACTGACTCTCCAAGTGGGGAGAGTGTTAGTAAAGCGTCTGGAATGTTGCACCCGAGTACCAGGGCACGAAAACTGAGACACATTTGAACACGTTTCCCGATCACACAGTGGATGATACTCTGGGTTCCACAGGCATGTTTTAGCTGAAGGAAGAATCCCTTAAACATGGAGAGTTGAGACCCATGGAATGGGTACGATGCAATATGACTTCAAAGGGTCTGCATTTGCTCACCGAACCTCACCAGTCCTATCACTGCTGCGTTTATGCCGCTGTACACACGCTTGATTCTCTTTCGGAGACATATAAATCCATAGGTTTTAAGATTCTTACTAGTCATGTATATTCTTAGGCGTTTAATATGGGGTGTTGAGTCCACTTCGTTGAGCAAGGAGTAGCTCTTGTCTATTACATATTTGGCTTATGGAACGGTATCTGTGCTAATTTCAATCTCTGGTTTTATGCAGCACCCCAACTCACCTTTCTCCTTAAGCAAGCATAAGTTGGTTTTCTACATTTGACACCCTGTTCTGTTTTGTAATTCAGTTCTTGTGTAGCCAAGTTTACATTCCGTGTATTAGTGATATCTTATGATGTTTCTTTTTCTGTGTGACTTATTTCACTTAGAATCATCGTACCTGAATCCACTCATTATGCTGCTACGGGCCTGATGACATAGATTTCATTGCTGAGTGATATTGCATTGTACGTAAGTACCACAACTTCTTTATCCATTTTTCGCTTTCTGTGATATTGAACTTGTACCGTAAACGAGGTTCTTGTAAACAGAGCCGTCCCAAACTTTGGGGTGGCTGTGTCTTTTTGATTTTAATTTCCCTAAGCTATAGGACCATAAGTGGAAGTGCCCTAGGCTCTGTTGCTTTGTTTTTTGGATGTTTCAGGAAACACCATACACTTCTCCAGAGTGGCTGCTGGCAATTTACATCGCGCCCATCAGCATAACAAGGCTCCCAGTTCTCCATGGCCTGTCCTGCCTTTCTGGATTTTACACTTCTTTCAGATGGCCCTTTTGACCGGGGGGCAGTGAGACTTCATTGTAGTGCAGATTTCCTTTGCAAGCTTGCTTGGTTGGCCAAAAAGGGCGTATGCGTTTTTTCCTGAATATATTCAGGAAAAAACGCATACGCCCTTTTTGGCCAAGTGCATCATTGTGGACGTTCTGCCTCTTTTCCTATGCTTTACATGCAATTCCAGTCTACCTCCTGAAATCGGTTTCCTGCAATTCTGCCCCCCTTTCAACTCCTCTTGGCTGCCTTACTTCAATATATTTTTGGAAGATAGCTGTCATTTATAACTCTGCAGGTTTGTGAATTACAGTGCCCCTGAGCTGCTTTCTTCAACTCGCTTTCTTGTGAGCTGGCCGCAACACCGCAGGATTGCTTCAGGCCCTAGTTTGGTTCCGGCACGTCATGCTGAGCCTTTGGTTAATTCCTCTTCCTGGTGGGAAATGAGAGTTAAATTTGCCCGTCCAGACACCTCCACCTAGTCTCTCATTGGTTCTCCCTTTTCCTGTCCATTTTCCACAGAAATTGCAAACTGGGCCAAACAGGAGGTTTTAGGCACTGACTCTCCAAGTGGGGAGAGTGTTAGTAAAGCGTCTGGAATGTTGCACCCGAGTACCAGGGGACGAAAACTGAGACACATTTGAACACGTTTCCCGATCACACAGTGGATCATACTCTGGGTTCCACAGGCATGTTTTAGCTGAAGGAAGAATCCCTTAAACATGGAGAGTTGAGACCCATGGAATGGGTACCATGCAATATGACTTCAAAGTGTCTGCATTTGCTCACCGAACCTCACCAGTCCTATCACTGCTGCGTTTATGCCGCTGTACACACGCTTGATTCTCTTTTGGAGACATATAAATCCATAGGTTTTAAGATGCTTACTAGTCAGGTATATTCTTAGGCGTTTAATATGGGGTGTTGAGTCCACTTCGTTGAGCAAGGAGTAGCTCTTGTCTATTACATATTTGGCTTATGGAACGGTATCTGTGCTCATTTCAATCTCTGGTTTTATGCAGCACCCCAACTCACCCGTCCCCTTAAGCAAGCATAAGTTGGTTTTCTACATTTGACACCCTGTTCTGTTTTGTAATTCAGTTCCTGTGTAGCCAAGTTTACATTCCGTGTATTAGTGATATCTTATGATGTTTCCTTTTCTGTGTGACTTATTTCACTTAGAATCATCGTAACTGAATCCACTCATTATGCTGCTACGGGCCTGATGACATAGATTTCATTGCTGAGTGATATTGCATTGTACGTAAGTACCACAACTTCTTTATCCATTTTTCGCTTTCTGTGATATTGAACTTGTACCGTAAACGAGGTTCTTGTAAACAGAGCCGTCCCAAACTTTGGGGTGGCTGTGTCTTTTTGATTTTAATTTCCCTAAGCTATAGGACCATAAGTGGAAGTGCCCTAGGCTCTGTTGCTTTGTTTTTTGGATGTTTCAGGAAACACCATACACTTCTCCAGAGTGGCTGCTGGCAATTTACATCCCGCCCATCAGCATAACAAGGCTCCCAGTTCTCCATGGCCTGTCCTTCCTTTCTGGATTTTACACTTTTTTCAGATGGCCCTTTTGACCGGGGGGCAGTGAGACTTCATTGTAGTGCAGATTTCCTTTGCAAGCTTGCTTGGTTGGCCAAAAAGGGCGTATGCGTTTTTTCCTGAATATATTCAGGAAAAAACGCATACGCCCTTTTTGGCCAAGTTCATCATTGTGGACGTTCTGCCTCTTTTCCTATGCTTTACATGCAATTCCAGTCTACCTCCTGAAATCGGTTTCCTGCAATTCTGCCCTGCTTTCAACTCCTCTTGGCATCCTAATTCAATATATTTTTGGAAGAAAGCTGTCATTTATAACTGCAGGTTTGTGAATTACAGTGCCCCTGAGCTCCTTTCTTCAACTCGCTTTCTTGTGAGCTGGCCGCAACACCGCAGGATTGCTTCAGGCCCTAGTTTGGTTCCGGCACGGCATGCTGAGCCTTTGGTTAATTCCTCTTCCTGGTGGGAAATGAGAGTTAAATTGGCCCGTCCGGACACCTCCACCTAATCTCTCATTGGTTCTCCCTTTTCCTGTTCATCTTCCGCAGAAATTGCTAACTGGGCCAAACAGGAGTTTAAAGGCACTGACTCTCCAAGTGGGGAGAGTGTTAGTAAAGCGTCTGGAATATTGCACCCGAGTACCAGGGGACAAAAAGTGAGACACATTTGAACACGTTTTCTGACCACATGGTGGATCATACTCTGGGTTCCACATGCATGTTTTAGCTGAAGGAAGAATCCCTTAAACATGGAGAGTTGAGACCCATGGAATGGGTACCATGCAATATGACTTCAAAGGGTCTGCATTTGCTCACCGAACCTCAGCAATCCTATCACTGCTGCGTTTATGCCGCTGTACACACGCTTGATTCTCTTTCGGAGACATATAAATCCATAGGTTTTAAGATTCTTACTAGTCAGGTAGATTCTTACTAGTCAGGTATATTCTTAGGCGTTTAATATGGGGTGTTGAGTCCACTTCGTTGAGCAAGGAGTAGCTCTTTTCTATTACATATTTGGCTTATGGAACGGTATCTGTGCTCATTTCAATCTCTGGTTTTATGCAGCACCCCAACTCACCCGTCCCCTTAAGCAAGCATAAGTTGGTTTTCTACATTTGACACCCTGTTCTGTTTTGTAATTCAGTTCCTGTGTAGCCAAGTTTACATTCCGTGTATTAGTGATATCTTATGATGTTTCTTTTTCTGTGTGACTTATTTCACTTAGAATCATCGTAACTGAATCCACTCATTATGCTGCTACGGGCCTGATGACATAGATTTCATTGCTGAGTGATATTGCATTGTACGTAAGTACCACAACTTCTTTATCCATTTTTCGCTTTCTGTGATATTGAACTTGTACCGTAAACGAGGTTCTTGTAAACAGAGCCGTCCCAAACTTTGGGGTGGCTGTGTCTTTTTGATTTTAATTTCCCTAAGCTATAGGACCATAAGTGGAAGTGCCCTAGGCTCTGTTGCTTTGTTTTTTGGATGTTTCAGGAAACACCATACACTTCTCCAGAGTGGCTGCTGGCAATTTACATCCCGCCCATCAGCATAACTAGGCTCCCAGTTCTCCATGGCCTGTCCTGCCTTTCTGGATTTTACACTTTTTTCAGATGGCCCTTTTGACCGGGGGGCAGTGAGACTTCATTGTAGTGCAGATTTCCTTTGCAAGCTTGCTTGGTTGGCCAAAAAGGGCGTATGCGTTTTTTCCTGAATATATTCAGGAAAAAACGCATACGCCCTTTTTGGCCAAGTGCATCATTGTGGACGTTCTGCCTCTTTTCCTATGCTTTACATGAAATTCCAGTCTACCTCCTGAAATCGGTTTCCTGCAATTCTGCCCCCCTTTCAACTCCTCTTGGCAGCCTTACTTCAATATATTTTTGGAAGATAGCTGTCATTTGTAACTCTGCAGGTTTGTGAATTACAGTGCCCCTGAGCTCCTTTCTTCAACTCGCTTTCTTGTGAGCTGGCCGCAACACCGCAGGATTGCTTCAGGCCCTAGTTTGGTTCCGGCACGGCATGCTGAGCCTTTGGTTAATTCCTCTTCCTGGTGGGAAATGAGAGTTAAATTGGCCCGTCCGGACACCTCCACCTAATCTCTCATTGGTTCTCCCTATTCCTGTTCATCTTCCGCAGAAATTGCTAACTGGGCCAAACAGGAGGTTAAAGGCACTGACTCTCCAAGTGGGGAGAGTGTTAGTAAAGCGTCTGGAATGTTGCACCCGAGTACCAGGGGACGAAAACTGAGACACATTTGAACACGTTTTCCGACCACATGGTGGATCATACTCTGGGTTCCACATGCATGTTTTAGCTGAAGGAAGAATCCCTTAAACATGGAGAGTTGAGACCCATGGAATGGGTACCATGCAATATGACTTGAAAGGGTCTGCATTTGCTCACCGAACCTCAGCAATCCTATCACTGCTGCGTTTATGCCGCTGTACACACGCTTGATTCTCTTTCGGAGACATATAAATCCATAGGTTTTAAGATTCTTACTAGTCAGGTAGATTCTAACTAGTCAGGTATATTCTTAGGCGTTTAATATGGGGTGTTGAGTCCACTTCGTTGAGCAAGGAGTAGCTCTTGTCTATTACATATTTGGCTTATGGAACTGTATCTGTGCTCATTTCAATCTCTGGTTTTATGCAGCACCCCAACTCACCCGTCCCCTTAAGCAAGCATAAGTTGGTTTTCTACATTTGACACCCTGTTCTGTTTTGTAATTCAGTTCTTGTGTAGCCAAGTTTACATTCCGTGTATTAGTGATATCTTATGATGTTTCATTTTCTGTGTGACTAATTTCACTTAGAATCATCGTACCTGAATCCACTCATTATGCTGCTACGGGCCTGATGACATAGATTTCATTGCTGAGTGATATTGCATTGTACGTAAGTACCACAATTTCTTTATCCATTTTTCGCTCTCTGTGATATTGAACTTGTACCATAAACGAGGTTCTTGTAAACACAGCCGTCCCAAACTTTGGGGTGGCTGTGTCTTTTTGATTTTAATTTCCCTAAGCTATAGGACCATAAGTGGAAGTGCCCTAGGCTCTGTTGCTTTGTTTTTTGGATGTTTCAGGAAACACCATACACTTCTCCAGAGTGGCTGCTGGCAATTTACATCCCGCCCATCAGCATAACAAGGCTCCCAGTTCTCAATGGCCTGTCCTGCCTTTCTGGATTTTACACTTTTTTCAGATGGCCCTTTTGACCGGGGGGCAGTGAGACTTCATTGTAGTGCAGATTTCCTTTGCAAGCTTGCTTGGTTGGCCAAAAAGGGCGTATGCGTTTTTCCCTGAATATATTCAGGAAAAAACGCATACGCCCTTTTTGGCCAAGTGTATCATTGTGGACGTTCTGCCTCTTTTCCTATGCTTTACATGCAATTCCAGTCTACCTCCTGAAATCGGTTTCCTGCAATTCTGCCCCGCTTTCAACTCCTCTTGGCAGCCTTACTTCAATATATTTTTGGAAGATAGCTGTCATTTATAACTCTGCAGGTTTGTGAATTACAGTGCCCCTGAGCTCCTTTCTTCAACTCGCTTTCTTGTGAGCTGGCCGCAACACCGCAGGATTGCTTCAGGCCCTAGTTTGGTTCCGGCATGGCATGCTGAGCCTTTGGTTAATTCCTCTTCCTGGTGGGAAATGAGAGTTAAATTTGCCCGTTCAGACACCTCCACCTAGTCTCTCATTGGTTCTCCCTATTCCTGTTCATTTTCCACAGAAATTGCAAACTGGGCCAAACAGGAGGTTAAAGGCACTGACTCTCCAAGTGGGGAGAGTGTTAGTAAAGCGTCTGGAATGTTGCACCCGAGTACCAGGGGACGAAAACTGAGACACATTTGAACACGTTTCCCGATCACACGGTGGATCATACTCTGGGTTCCACATGCATGTTTTAGCTGAAGGAAGAATCCCTTAAACATGGAGAGTTGAGACCCATGGAATGGGTACCATGCAATATGACTTCAAAGGGTCTGCATTTGCTCACCGAACCTCACCAGTCCTATCACTGCTGCGTTTATGCCGCTGTACACACGCTTGATTCTCTTTCGGAGACATATAAATCCATAGGTTTTAAGATGCTTACTAGTCAGGTATATTCTTAGGCGTTTAATATGGGGTGTTGAGTCCACTTCGTTGAGCAAGGAGTAGCTCTTGTCTATTACATATTTGGCTTATGGAACGGTATCTGTGCTCATTTCAATCTCTGGTTTTATGCAGCACCCCAACTCACCCGTCCCCTTAAGCAAGCATAAGTTGGTTTTCTACATTTGACACCCTGTTCTGTTTTGTAATTCAGTTCCTGTGTAGCCAAGTTTACATTCCGTGTATTAGTGATATCTTATGATGTTTCTTTTTCTGTGTGACTTATTTCACTTAGAATCATCGTAACTGAATCCACTCATTATGCTGCTACGGGCCTGATGACATAGATTTCATTGCTGAGTGATATTGCATTGTACGTAAGTACCACAACTTCTTTATCCATTTTTCGCTTTCTGTGATATTGAACTTGTACCGTAAACGAGGTTCTTGTAAACAGAGCCGTCCCAAACTTTGGGGTGGCTGTGTCTTTTTGATTTTAATTTCCCTAAGCTATAGGACCATAAGTGGAAGTGCCCTAGGCTCTGTTGCTTTGTTTTTTGGATGTTTCAGGAAACACCATACACTTCTCCAGAGTGGCTGCTGGCAATTTACATCCCGCCCATCAGCATAACAAGGCTCCCAGTTCTCCATGGCCTGTCCTGCCTTTCTGGATTTTACACTTTTTTCAGATGGCCCTTTTGACCGGGGGGCAGTGAGACTTCATTGTAGTGCAGATTTCCTTTGCAAGCTTGCTTGGTTGGCCAAAAAGGGCGTATGCGTTTTTTCCTGAATATATTCAGGAAAAAACGCATACGCCCTTTTTGGCCAAGTGCATCATTGTGGACGTTCTGCCTCTTTTCCTATGCTTTACATGCAATTCCAGTCTACCTCCTGAAATCGGTTTCCTGCAATTCTGCCCTGCTTTCAACTCCTCTTGGCATCCTAATTCAATATATTTTTGGAAGATAGCTGTCATTTATAACTCTGCAGGTTTGTGAATTACAGTGCCCCTGAGCTCCTTTCTTCAACTCGCTTTCTTGTGAGCTGGCCGCAACACCGCAGGATTGCTTCAGGCCCTAGTTTGGTTCCGGCACGGCATGCTGAGCCTTTGGTTAATTCCTCTTCCTGGTGGGAAATGAGAGTTAAATTGGCCCGTCCGGACACCTCCACCTAATCTCTCATTGGTTCTCCCTATTCCTGTTCATCTTCCGCAGAAATTGCTAACTGGGCCAAACAGGAGGTTAAAGGCACTGACTCTCCAAGTGGGGAGAGTGTTAGTAAAGCGTCTGGAATGTTGCACCCGAGTACCAGGGGACAAAAACTGAGACACATTTGAACAAGTTTTCCGACCACATGGTGGATCATACTCTGGGTTCCACATGCATGTTTTAGCTGAAGGAAGAATCCCTTAAACATGGAGAGTTGAGACCCATGGAATGGGTACCATGCAATATGACTTCAAAGGGTCTGCATTTGCTCACCGAACCTCATCAATCCTATCACTGCTGCGTTTATGCCGCTGTACACACACTTGATACTCTTTCGGAGACATATAAATCTATAGGTTTTAAGATTCTTACTAGTCAGGTAGATTCTTACTAGTCAGGTATATTCTTAGGCGTTTAATATGGGGTGTTGAGTCCACTTCGTTGAGCAAGTAGTAGCTCTTGTCTATTACATATTTGGCTTATGGAACGGTATCTGTGCTCATTTCAATCTCTGGTTTTATGCAGCACCCCAACTCACCCGTCCCCTTAAGCAAGCATAAGTTGGTTTTCTACATTTGACACCCTGTTCTGTTTTGTAATTCAGTTCTTGTGTAGCCAAGTTTACATTCCGTGTATTAGTGATATCTTATGATGTTTCTTTTTCTGTGTGACTAATTTCACTTAGAATCATCGTACCTGAATCCACTCATTATGCTGCTACGGGCCTGATGACATAGATTTCATTGCTGAGTGATATTGCATTGTACGTAAGTACCACAATTTCTTTATCCATTTTTCGCTTTCTGTGATATTGAACTTGTACCGTAAACGAGGTTCTTGTAAACAGAGCCGTCCCAAACTTTGGGGTGGCTGTGTCTTTTTGATTTTAATTTCCCTAAGCTATAGGACCATAAGTGGAAGTGCCCTAGGCTTTGTTGCTTTGTTTTTTGGATGTTTCAGGAAACACCATACACTTCTCCAGAGTGGCTGCTGGCAATTTACATCCCGCCCATCAGCATAACTAGGCTCCCAGTTCTCCATGGCCTGTCCTGCCTTTCTGGATTTTACACTTTTTTCAGATGGCCCTTTTGACCGGGGGGCAGTGAGACTTCATTGTAGTGCAGATTTCCTTTGCAAGCTTGCTTGGTTGGCCAAAAAGGGCGTATGCGTTTTTTCCTAAATATATTTTCCTGAATATATTTTCCTGAATATATTCAGGAAAAAACGCATACGCCCTTTTTGGCCAAGTGCATCATTGTGGACGTTCTGCCTCTTTTCCTATGCTTTACATGCAATTCCAGTCTACCTCCTGAAATCGGTTTCCTGCAATTCTGCCCTGCTTTCAACTCCTCTTGGCATCCTAATTCAATATATTTTTGGAAGATAGCTGTCATTTATAACTCTGCAGGTTTGTGAATTACAGTGCCCCTGAGCTCCTTTCTTCAACTCGCTTTCTTGTGAGCTGGCCGCAACACCGCAGGATTGCTTCAGGCCCTAGTTTGGTTCCGGCACGGCATGCTGAGCCTTTGGTTAATTCCTCTTCCTGGTGGGAAATGAGAGTTAAATTTGCCCGTCCGGACACCTCCACCTAGTCTCTCATTGGTTCTCCCTATTCCTGTTCATTTTCCACAGAAATTGCAAACTGGGCCAAACAGGAGGTTAAAGGCACTGACTCTCCAAGTGGGGAGAGTGTTAGTAAAGCGTCTGGAATGTTGCACCCGAGTACCATGAAACGAAAATTGAGACACATTGGAACACGTTTTCCGATCACACGGTGGATCATACTCTGGGTTCCACATGCATGTTTTAGCTGAAGGAAGAATCCCTTAAACAGGGAGAGTTGAGACCCATGGAATGGGTACCATGCAATATGACTTCAAAGGGTCTGCATTTGCTCACCGAACCTCAGCAATCCTATCACTGCTGCGTTTATGCCACTGTACACACGCTTGATTCTCTTTCGGAGACATATAAATCCATAGGTTTTAAGATTCTTACTAGTCAGGTAGATTCTTACTAGTCAGGTATATTCTTAGGCGTTTAATATGGGGTGTTGAGTCCACTTCGTTGAGCAAGGAGTAGCTCTTGTCTATTACATATTTGGCTTATGGAACGGTATCTGTGCTCATTTCAATCTCTGGTTTTATGCAGCACCCCAACTCACCCGTCCCCTTAAGCAAGCATAAGCTGGTTTTCTACATTTGACACCCTGTTCTGTTTTGTAATTCAGTTCTTGTGTAGCCAAGTTTACATTCCGTGTAGTAGTGATATCTTATGATGTTTCTTTTTCTGTGTGACTAATTTCACTTAGAATCATCGTACCTGAATCCACTCATTATGCTGCTACGGGCCTGATGACATAGATTTCATTGCTGAGTGATATTGCATTGTACGTAAGTACCACAGTTTCTTTATCCATTTTTCGCTTTCTGTGATATTGAACTTGTACCGTAAAAGAGGTTCTTGTAAACAGAGCTGTCCCAAACTTTGGGGTGGCTGTGTCTTTTTGATTTTAATTTCCCTAAGCTATAGGACCATAAGTGGAAGTGCCCTAGGCTCTGTTGCTTTGTTTTTTGGATGTTTCAGGAAACACCATACACTTCTCCAGAGTGGCTGCTGGCAATTTACATCCCGCCCATCAGCATAACTAGGCTCCCAGTTCTCCATGGCCTGTCCTGCCTTTCTGGATTTTACACTTTTTTCAGATGGCCCTTTTGACCGGGGGGCAGTGAGACTTCATTGTAGTGCAGATTTCCTTTGCAAGCTTGCTTGGTTGGCCAAAAAGGGCGTATGCGTTTTTTCCTGAATATATTCAGGAAAATACGCATATGCCCTTTTTGGCCAAGTGCATCATTGTGGACGTTCTGCCTCTTTTCCTATGCTTTACATGCAATTCCAGTCTACCTCCTGAAATCGGTTTCCTGCAATTCTGCCCTGCTTTCAACTCCTCTTGGCATCCTAATTCAATATATTTTTGGAAGATAGCTGTCATTTATAACTCTGCAGGTTTGTGAATTACAGTGCCCCTGAGCTCCTTTCTTCAACTCGCTTTCTTGTGAGCTGGCCGCAACACCGCAGGATTGCTTCAGGCCCTAGTTTGGTTCCGGCACGGCATGCTGAGCCTTTGGTTAATTCCTCTTCCTGGTGGGAAATGAGAGTTAAATTTGCCCGTCCGGACACCTCCACCTAGTCTCTCATTGGTTCTCCCAATTCCTGTTCATTTTCCACAGAAATTGCAAACTGGGCCAAACAGGAGGTTAAAGGCACTGACTCTCCAAGTGGGGAGAGTGTTAGTAAAGCGTCTGGAATGTTGCAACCGAGTACCAGGGGACGAAAACTGAGACACATTTGAACACGTTTCCCGATCACACGGTGGATCATACTCTGGGTTCCACATGCATGTTTTAGCTGAAGGAAGAATCCCTTAAACAGGGAGAGTTGAGACCCATGGAATGGGTACCATGCAATATGACTTCAAAGGGTCTGCATTTGCTCACCGAACCTCAGCAATCCTATCACTGCTGCGTTTATGCCGCTGTACACACGCTTGATTCTCTTTTGGAGACATATAAATCCATAGGTTTTAAGATGCTTACTAGTCAGGTATATTCTTAGGCGTTTAATATGGGGTGTTGAGTCCACTTCGTTGAGCAAGGAGTAGCTCTTGTCTATTACATATTTGGCTTATGGAACGGTATCTGTGCTCATTTCAATCTCTGGTTTTATGCAGCACCCCAACTCACCCGTCCCCTTAAGCAAGCATAAGTTGGTTTTCTACATTTGACACCCTGTTCTGTTTTGTAATTCAGTTCCTGTGTAGCCAAGTTTACATTCCGTGTATTAGTGATATCTTATGATGTTTCCTTTTCTGTGTGACTTATTTCACTTAGAATCATCGTAACTGAATCCACTCATTATGCTGCTACGGGCCTGATGACATAGATTTCATTGCTGAGTGATATAGCATTGTACGTAAGTACCACAACTTCTTTATCCATTTTTCGCTTTCTGTGATATTGAACTTGTACCGTAAACGAGGTTCTTGTAAACAGAGCCGTCCCAAACTTTGGGGTGGCTGTGTCTTTTTGATTTTAATTTCCCTAAGCTATAGGACCATAAGTAGAAGTGCCCTAGGCTCTGTTGCTTTGTTTTTTGGATGTTTCAGGAAACACCATACACTTCTCCAGAGTGGCTGCTGGCAATTTACATCCCGCCCATCAGCATAACAAGGGTCCCAGTTCTCCATGGCCTGTCCTGCCTTTCTGGATTTTACACTTTTTTCGGATGGCCCTTTTGACCGGGGGGCAGTGAGACTTCATTGTAGTGCAGATTTCCTTTGCAAGCTTGCTTGGTTGGCCAAAAAGGGCGTATGCGTTTTTTCCTGAATATATTCAGGAAAAAACGCATACGCCCTTTTTGGCCAAGTGCATCATTGTGGACGTTCTGCCTCTTTTCCTACGCTTTACATGCAATTCCAGTCTACCTCCTGAAATCGGTTTCCTGCAATTCTGCTCCACTTTCAAGTCCTCTTGACAGCCTTACTTCAATATATTTTTGATAGATAGCTGTCATTTATAACTCGGCACGTTTGTGAATTACAGTGCCCCTGAGCTCCTTTCTTCAACTCGCTTTCTTGTGAGCTGGCCGCAACACCACAGGATTGCTTCAGGCCCTCGTTTGGTTCCGGCACGGCATGCTGAGCCTTTGGTTAATTCCTCTTCCTGGTGGGAAATGAGAGTTAAATTTGCCCGTCCAGACACCTCCACCTAGTCTCTCATTGGTTCTCCCTATTCCTGTTCATTTTCCACAGAAATTGCAAACTGGGCCAAACAGGAGGTTTTAGGCACTGACTCTCCAAGTGGGGAGAGTGTTAGTAAAGCGTCTGGAATGTTGCACCCGAGTACCAGGGCACGAAAACTGAGACACATTTGAACACGTTTCCCGATCACACAGTGGATGATACTCTGGGTTCCACAGGCATGTTTTAGCTGAAGGAAGAATCCCTTAAACATGGAGAGTTGAGACCCATGGAATGGGTACGATGCAATATGACTTCAAAGGGTCTGCATTTGCTCACCGAACCTCACCAGTCCTATCACTGCTGCGTTTATGCCGCTGTACACACGCTTGATTCTCTTTCGGAGACATATAAATCCATAGGTTTTAAGATTCTTACTAGTCATGTATATTCTTAGGCGTTTAATATGGGGTGTTGAGTCCACTTCGTTGAGCAAGGAGTAGCTCTTGTCTATTACATATTTGGCTTATGGAACGGTATCTGTGCTCATTTCAATCTCTGGTTTTATGCAGCACCCCAACTCACCTTTCTCCTTAAGCAAGCATAAGTTGGTTTTCTACATTTGACACCCTGTTCTGTTTTGTAATTCAGTTCTTGTGTAGCCAAGTTTACATTCCGTGTATTAGTGATATCTTATGATGTTTCTTTTTCTGTGTGACTTATTTCACTTAGAATCATCGTACCTGAATCCACTCATTATGCTGCTACGGGCCTGATGACATAGATTTCATTGCTGAGTGATATTGCATTGTACGTAAGTACCACAACTTCTTTATCCATTTTTCGCTTTCTGTGATATTGAACTTGTACCGTAAACGAGGTTCTTGTAAACAGAGCCGTCCCAAACTTTGGGGTGGCTGTGTCTTTTTGATTTTAATTTCCCTAAGCTATAGGACCATAAGTGGAAGTGCCCTAGGCTCTGTTGCTTTGTTTTTTGGATGTTTCAGGAAACACCATACACTTCTCCAGAGTGGCTGCTGGCAATTTACATCGCGCCCATCAGCATAACAAGGCTCCCAGTTCTCCATGGCCTGTCCTGCCTTTCTGGATTTTACACTTCTTTCAGATGGCCCTTTTGACCGGGGGGCAGTGAGACTTCATTGTAGTGCAGATTTCCTTTGCAAGCTTGCTTGGTTGGCCAAAAAGGGCGTATGCGTTTTTTCCTGAATATATTCAGGAAAAAACGCATACGCCCTTTTTGGCCAAGTGCATCATTGTGGACGTTCTGCCTCTTTTCCTATGCTTTACATGCAATTCCAGTCTACCTCCTGAAATCGGTTTCCTGCAATTCTGCCCCCCTTTCAACTCCTCTTGGCTGCCTTACTTCAATATATTTTTGGAAGATAGCTGTCATTTATAACTCTGCAGGTTTGTGAATTACAGTGCCCCTGAGCTGCTTTCTTCAACTCGCTTTCTTGTGAGCTGGCCGCAACACCGCAGGATTGCTTCAGGCCCTAGTTTGGTTCCGGCACGTCATGCTGAGCCTTTGGTTAATTCCTCTTCCTGGTGGGAAATGAGAGTTAAATTTGCCCGTCCAGACACCTCCACCTAGTCTCTCATTGGTTCTCCCTTTTCCTGTCCATTTTCCACAGAAATTGCAAACTGGGCCAAACAGGAGGTTTTAGGCACTGACTCTCCAAGTGGGGAGAGTGTTAGTAAAGCGTCTGGAATGTTGCACCCGAGTACCAGGGGACGAAAACTGAGACACATTTGAACACGTTTCCCGATCACACAGTGGATCATACTCTGGGTTCCACAGGCATGTTTTAGCTGAAGGAAGAATCCCTTAAACATGGAGAGTTGAGACCCATGGAATGGGTACCATGCAATATGACTTCAAAGTGTCTGCATTTGCTCACCGAACCTCACCAGTCCTATCACTGCTGCGTTTATGCCGCTGTACACACGCTTGATTCTCTTTTGGAGACATATAAATCCATAGGTTTTAAGATGCTTACTAGTCAGGTATATTCTTAGGCGTTTAATATGGGGTGTTGAGTCCACTTCGTTGAGCAAGGAGTAGCTCTTGTCTATTACATATTTGGCTTATGGAACGGTATCTGTGCTCATTTCAATCTCTGGTTTTATGCAGCACCCCAACTCACCCGTCCCCTTAAGCAAGCATAAGTTGGTTTTCTACATTTGACACCCTGTTCTGTTTTGTAATTCAGTTCCTGTGTAGCCAAGTTTACATTCCGTGTATTAGTGATATCTTATGATGTTTCCTTTTCTGTGTGACTTATTTCACTTAGAATCATCGTAACTGAATCCACTCATTATGCTGCTACGGGCCTGATGACATAGATTTCATTGCTGAGTGATATTGCATTGTACGTAAGTACCACAACTTCTTTATCCATTTTTCGCTTTCTGTGATATTGAACTTGTACCGTAAACGAGGTTCTTGTAAACAGAGCCGTCCCAAACTTTGGGGTGGCTGTGTCTTTTTGATTTTAATTTCCCTAAGCTATAGGACCATAAGTGGAAGTGCCCTAGGCTCTGTTGCTTTGTTTTTTGGATGTTTCAGGAAACACCATACACTTCTCCAGAGTGGCTGCTGGCAATTTACATCCCGCCCATCAGCATAACAAGGCTCCCAGTTCTCCATGGCCTGTCCTTCCTTTCTGGATTTTACACTTTTTTCAGATGGCCCTTTTGACCGGGGGGCAGTGAGACTTCATTGTAGTGCAGATTTCCTTTGCAAGCTTGCTTGGTTGGCCAAAAAGGGCGTATGCGTTTTTTCCTGAATATATTCAGGAAAAAACGCATACGCCCTTTTTGGCCAAGTTCATCATTGTGGACGTTCTGCCTCTTTTCCTATGCTTTACATGCAATTCCAGTCTACCTCCTGAAATCGGTTTCCTGCAATTCTGCCCTGCTTTCAACTCCTCTTGGCATCCTAATTCAATATATTTTTGGAAGAAAGCTGTCATTTATAACTGCAGGTTTGTGAATTACAGTGCCCCTGAGCTCCTTTCTTCAACTCGCTTTCTTGTGAGCTGGCCGCAACACCGCAGGATTGCTTCAGGCCCTAGTTTGGTTCCGGCACGGCATGCTGAGCCTTTGGTTAATTCCTCTTCCTGGTGGGAAATGAGAGTTAAATTGGCCCGTCCGGACACCTCCACCTAATCTCTCATTGGTTCTCCCTATTCCTGTTCATCTTCCGCAGAAATTGCTAACTGGGCCAAACAGGAGTTTAAAGGCACTGACTCTCCAAGTGGGGAGAGTGTTAGTAAAGCGTCTGGAATATTGCACCCGAGTACCAGGGGACAAAAAGTGAGACACATTTGAACACGTTTTCTGACCACATGGTGGATCATACTCTGGGTTCCACATGCATGTTTTAGCTGAAGGAAGAATCCCTTAAACATGGAGAGTTGAGACCCATGGAATGGGTACCATGCAATATGACTTCAAAGGGTCTGCATTTGCTCACCGAACCTCAGCAATCCTATCACTGCTGCGTTTATGCCGCTGTACACACGCTTGATTCTCTTTCGGAGACATATAAATCCATAGGTTTTAAGATTCTTACTAGTCAGGTAGATTCTTACTAGTCAGGTATATTCTTAGGCGTTTAATATGGGGTGTTGAGTCCACTTCGTTGAGCAAGGAGTAGCTCTTTTCTATTACATATTTGGCTTATGGAACGGTATCTGTGCTCATTTCAATCTCTGGTTTTATGCAGCACCCCAACTCACCCGTCCCCTTAAGCAAGCATAAGTTGGTTTTCTACATTTGACACCCTGTTCTGTTTTGTAATTCAGTTCCTGTGTAGCCAAGTTTACATTCCGTGTATTAGTGATATCTTATGATGTTTCTTTTTCTGTGTGACTTATTTCACTTAGAATCATCGTAACTGAATCCACTCATTATGCTGCTACGGGCCTGATGACATAGATTTCATTGCTGAGTGATATTGCATTGTACGTAAGTACCACAACTTCTTTATCCATTTTTCGCTTTCTGTGATATTGAACTTGTACCGTAAACGAGGTTCTTGTAAACAGAGCCGTCCCAAACTTTGGGGTGGCTGTGTCTTTTTGATTTTAATTTCCCTAAGCTATAGGACCATAAGTGGAAGTGCCCTAGGCTCTGTTGCTTTGTTTTTTGGATGTTTCAGGAAACACCATACACTTCTCCAGAGTGGCTGCTGGCAATTTACATCCCGCCCATCAGCATAACTAGGCTCCCAGTTCTCCATGGCCTGTCCTGCCTTTCTGGATTTTACACTTTTTTCAGATGGCCCTTTTGACCGGGGGGCAGTGAGACTTCATTGTAGTGCAGATTTCCTTTGCAAGCTTGCTTGGTTGGCCAAAAAGGGCGTATGCGTTTTTTCCTGAATATATTCAGGAAAAAACGCATACGCCCTTTTTGGCCAAGTGCATCATTGTGGACGTTCTGCCTCTTTTCCTATGCTTTACATGAAATTCCAGTCTACCTCCTGAAATCGGTTTCCTGCAATTCTGCCCCCCTTTCAACTCCTCTTGGCAGCCTTACTTCAATATATTTTTGGAAGATAGCTGTCATTTGTAACTCTGCAGGTTTGTGAATTACAGTGCCCCTGAGCTCCTTTCTTCAACTCGCTTTCTTGTGAGCTGGCCGCAACACCGCAGGATTGCTTCAGGCCCTAGTTTGGTTCCGGCACGGCATGCTGAGCCTTTGGTTAATTCCTCTTCCTGGTGGGAAATGAGAGTTAAATTGGCCCGTCCGGACACCTCCACCTAATCTCTCATTGGTTCTCCCTATTCCTGTTCATCTTCCGCAGAAATTGCTAACTGGGCCAAACAGGAGGTTAAAGGCACTGACTCTCCAAGTGGGGAGAGTGTTAGTAAAGCGTCTGGAATGTTGCACCCGAGTACCAGGGGACGAAAACTGAGACACATTTGAACACGTTTTCCGACCACATGGTGGATCATACTCTGGGTTCCACATGCATGTTTTAGCTGAAGGAAGAATCCCTTAAACATGGAGAGTTGAGACCCATGGAATGGGTACCATGCAATATGACTTGAAAGGGTCTGCATTTGCTCACCGAACCTCAGCAATCCTATCACTGCTGCGTTTATGCCGCTGTACACACGCTTGATTCTCTTTCGGAGACATATAAATCCATAGGTTTTAAGATTCTTACTAGTCAGGTAGATTCTAACTAGTCAGGTATATTCTTAGGCGTTTAATATGGGGTGTTGAGTCCACTTCGTTGAGCAAGGAGTAGCTCTTGTCTATTACATATTTGGCTTATGGAACTGTATCTGTGCTCATTTCAATCTCTGGTTTTATGCAGCACCCCAACTCACCCGTCCCCTTAAGCAAGCATAAGTTGGTTTTCTACATTTGACACCCTGTTCTGTTTTGTAATTCAGTTCTTGTGTAGCCAAGTTTACATTCCGTGTATTAGTGATATCTTATGATGTTTCATTTTCTGTGTGACTAATTTCACTTAGAATCATCGTACCTGAATCCACTCATTATGCTGCTACGGGCCTGATGACATAGATTTCATTGCTGAGTGATATTGCATTGTACGTAAGTACCACAATTTCTTTATCCATTTTTCGCTCTCTGTGATATTGAACTTGTACCATAAACGAGGTTCTTGTAAACACAGCCGTCCCAAACTTTGGGGTGGCTGTGTCTTTTTGATTTTAATTTCCCTAAGCTATAGGACCATAAGTGGAAGTGCCCTAGGCTCTGTTGCTTTGTTTTTTGGATGTTTCAGGAAACACCATACACTTCTCCAGAGTGGCTGCTGGCAATTTACATCCCGCCCATCAGCATAACAAGGCTCCCAGTTCTCAATGGCCTGTCCTGCCTTTCTGGATTTTACACTTTTTTCAGATGGCCCTTTTGACCGGGGGGCAGTGAGACTTCATTGTAGTGCAGATTTCCTTTGCAAGCTTGCTTGGTTGGCCAAAAAGGGCGTATGCGTTTTTCCCTGAATATATTCAGGAAAAAACGCATACGCCCTTTTTGGCCAAGTGTATCATTGTGGACGTTCTGCCTCTTTTCCTATGCTTTACATGCAATTCCAGTCTACCTCCTGAAATCGGTTTCCTGCAATTCTGCCCCGCTTTCAACTCCTCTTGGCAGCCTTACTTCAATATATTTTTGGAAGATAGCTGTCATTTATAACTCTGCAGGTTTGTGAATTACAGTGCCCCTGAGCTCCTTTCTTCAACTCGCTTTCTTGTGAGCTGGCCGCAACACCGCAGGATTGCTTCAGGCCCTAGTTTGGTTCCGGCATGGCATGCTGAGCCTTTGGTTAATTCCTCTTCCTGGTGGGAAATGAGAGTTAAATTTGCCCGTTCAGACACCTCCACCTAGTCTCTCATTGGTTCTCCCTATTCCTGTTCATTTTCCACAGAAATTGCAAACTGGGCCAAACAGGAGGTTAAAGGCACTGACTCTCCAAGTGGGGAGAGTGTTAGTAAAGCGTCTGGAATGTTGCACCCGAGTACCAGGGGACGAAAACTGAGACACATTTGAACACGTTTCCCGATCACACGGTGGATCATACTCTGGGTTCCACATGCATGTTTTAGCTGAAGGAAGAATCCCTTAAACATGGAGAGTTGAGACCCATGGAATGGGTACCATGCAATATGACTTCAAAGGGTCTGCATTTGCTCACCGAACCTCACCAGTCCTATCACTGCTGCGTTTATGCCGCTGTACACACGCTTGATTCTCTTTCGGAGACATATAAATCCATAGGTTTTAAGATGCTTACTAGTCAGGTATATTCTTAGGCGTTTAATATGGGGTGTTGAGTCCACTTCGTTGAGCAAGGAGTAGCTCTTGTCTATTACATATTTGGCTTATGGAACGGTATCTGTGCTCATTTCAATCTCTGGTTTTATGCAGCACCCCAACTCACCCGTCCCCTTAAGCAAGCATAAGTTGGTTTTCTACATTTGACACCCTGTTCTGTTTTGTAATTCAGTTCCTGTGTAGCCAAGTTTACATTCCGTGTATTAGTGATATCTTATGATGTTTCTTTTTCTGTGTGACTTATTTCACTTAGAATCATCGTAACTGAATCCACTCATTATGCTGCTACGGGCCTGATGACATAGATTTCATTGCTGAGTGATATTGCATTGTACGTAAGTACCACAACTTCTTTATCCATTTTTCGCTTTCTGTGATATTGAACTTGTACCGTAAACGAGGTTCTTGTAAACAGAGCCGTCCCAAACTTTGGGGTGGCTGTGTCTTTTTGATTTTAATTTCCCTAAGCTATAGGACCATAAGTGGAAGTGCCCTAGGCTCTGTTGCTTTGTTTTTTGGATGTTTCAGGAAACACCATACACTTCTCCAGAGTGGCTGCTGGCAATTTACATCCCGCCCATCAGCATAACAAGGCTCCCAGTTCTCCATGGCCTGTCCTGCCTTTCTGGATTTTACACTTTTTTCAGATGGCCCTTTTGACCGGGGGGCAGTGAGACTTCATTGTAGTGCAGATTTCCTTTGCAAGCTTGCTTGGTTGGCCAAAAAGGGCGTATGCGTTTTTTCCTGAATATATTCAGGAAAAAACGCATACGCCCTTTTTGGCCAAGTGCATCATTGTGGACGTTCTGCCTCTTTTCCTATGCTTTACATGCAATTCCAGTCTACCTCCTGAAATCGGTTTCCTGCAATTCTGCCCTGCTTTCAACTCCTCTTGGCATCCTAATTCAATATATTTTTGGAAGATAGCTGTCATTTATAACTCTGCAGGTTTGTGAATTACAGTGCCCCTGAGCTCCTTTCTTCAACTCGCTTTCTTGTGAGCTGGCCGCAACACCGCAGGATTGCTTCAGGCCCTAGTTTGGTTCCGGCACGGCATGCTGAGCCTTTGGTTAATTCCTCTTCCTGGTGGGAAATGAGAGTTAAATTGGCCCGTCCGGACACCTCCACCTAATCTCTCATTGGTTCTCCCTATTCCTGTTCATCTTCCGCAGAAATTGCTAACTGGGCCAAACAGGAGGTTAAAGGCACTGACTCTCCAAGTGGGGAGAGTGTTAGTAAAGCGTCTGGAATGTTGCACCCGAGTACCAGGGGACAAAAACTGAGACACATTTGAACAAGTTTTCCGACCACATGGTGGATCATACTCTGGGTTCCACATGCATGTTTTAGCTGAAGGAAGAATCCCTTAAACATGGAGAGTTGAGACCCATGGAATGGGTACCATGCAATATGACTTCAAAGGGTCTGCATTTGCTCACCGAACCTCATCAATCCTATCACTGCTGCGTTTATGCCGCTGTACACACACTTGATACTCTTTCGGAGACATATAAATCTATAGGTTTTAAGATTCTTACTAGTCAGGTAGATTCTTACTAGTCAGGTATATTCTTAGGCGTTTAATATGGGGTGTTGAGTCCACTTCGTTGAGCAAGTAGTAGCTCTTGTCTATTACATATTTGGCTTATGGAACGGTATCTGTGCTCATTTCAATCTCTGGTTTTATGCAGCACCCCAACTCACCCGTCCCCTTAAGCAAGCATAAGTTGGTTTTCTACATTTGACACCCTGTTCTGTTTTGTAATTCAGTTCTTGTGTAGCCAAGTTTACATTCCGTGTATTAGTGATATCTTATGATGTTTCTTTTTCTGTGTGACTAATTTCACTTAGAATCATCGTACCTGAATCCACTCATTATGCTGCTACGGGCCTGATGACATAGATTTCATTGCTGAGTGATATTGCATTGTACGTAAGTACCACAATTTCTTTATCCATTTTTCGCTTTCTGTGATATTGAACTTGTACCGTAAACGAGGTTCTTGTAAACAGAGCCGTCCCAAACTTTGGGGTGGCTGTGTCTTTTTGATTTTAATTTCCCTAAGCTATAGGACCATAAGTGGAAGTGCCCTAGGCTTTGTTGCTTTGTTTTTTGGATGTTTCAGGAAACACCATACACTTCTCCAGAGTGGCTGCTGGCAATTTACATCCCGCCCATCAGCATAACTAGGCTCCCAGTTCTCCATGGCCTGTCCTGCCTTTCTGGATTTTACACTTTTTTCAGATGGCCCTTTTGACCGGGGGGCAGTGAGACTTCATTGTAGTGCAGATTTCCTTTGCAAGCTTGCTTGGTTGGCCAAAAAGGGCGTATGCGTTTTTTCCTGAATATATTTTCCTGAATATATTTTCCTGAATATATTCAGGAAAAAACGCATACGCCCTTTTTGGCCAAGTGCATCATTGTGGACGTTCTGCCTCTTTTCCTATGCTTTACATGCAATTCCAGTCTACCTCCTGAAATCGGTTTCCTGCAATTCTGCCCTGCTTTCAACTCCTCTTGGCATCCTAATTCAATATATTTTTGGAAGATAGCTGTCATTTATAACTCTGCAGGTTTGTGAATTACAGTGCCCCTGAGCTCCTTTCTTCAACTCGCTTTCTTGTGAGCTGGCCGCAACACCGCAGGATTGCTTCAGGCCCTAGTTTGGTTCCGGCACGGCATGCTGAGCCTTTGGTTAATTCCTCTTCCTGGTGGGAAATGAGAGTTAAATTTGCCCGTCCGGACACCTCCACCTAGTCTCTCATTGGTTCTCCCTATTCCTGTTCATTTTCCACAGAAATTGCAAACTGGGCCAAACAGGAGGTTAAAGGCACTGACTCTCCAAGTGGGGAGAGTGTTAGTAAAGCGTCTGGAATGTTGCACCCGAGTACCATGAAACGAAAATTGAGACACATTGGAACACGTTTTCCGATCACACGGTGGATCATACTCTGGGTTCCACATGCATGTTTTAGCTGAAGGAAGAATCCCTTAAACAGGGAGAGTTGAGACCCATGGAATGGGTACCATGCAATATGACTTCAAAGGGTCTGCATTTGCTCACCGAACCTCAGCAATCCTATCACTGCTGCGTTTATGCCACTGTACACACGCTTGATTCTCTTTCGGAGACATATAAATCCATAGGTTTTAAGATTCTTACTAGTCAGGTAGATTCTTACTAGTCAGGTATATTCTTAGGCGTTTAATATGGGGTGTTGAGTCCACTTCGTTGAGCAAGGAGTAGCTCTTGTCTATTACATATTTGGCTTATGGAACGGTATCTGTGCTCATTTCAATCTCTGGTTTTATGCAGCACCCCAACTCACCCGTCCCCTTAAGCAAGCATAAGCTGGTTTTCTACATTTGACACCCTGTTCTGTTTTGTAATTCAGTTCTTGTGTAGCCAAGTTTACATTCCGTGTAGTAGTGATATCTTATGATGTTTCTTTTTCTGTGTGACTAATTTCACTTAGAATCATCGTACCTGAATCCACTCATTATGCTGCTACGGGCCTGATGACATAGATTTCATTGCTGAGTGATATTGCATTGTACGTAAGTACCACAGTTTCTTTATCCATTTTTCGCTTTCTGTGATATTGAACTTGTACCGTAAAAGAGGTTCTTGTAAACAGAGCTGTCCCAAACTTTGGGGTGGCTGTGTCTTTTTGATTTTAATTTCCCTAAGCTATAGGACCATAAGTGGAAGTGCCCTAGGCTCTGTTGCTTTGTTTTTTGGATGTTTCAGGAAACACCATACACTTCTCCAGAGTGGCTGCTGGCAATTTACATCCCGCCCATCAGCATAACTAGGCTCCCAGTTCTCCATGGCCTGTCCTGCCTTTCTGGATTTTACACTTTTTTCAGATGGCCCTTTTGACCGGGGGGCAGTGAGACTTCATTGTAGTGCAGATTTCCTTTGCAAGCTTGCTTGGTTGGCCAAAAAGGGCGTATGCGTTTTTTCCTGAATATATTCAGGAAAATACGCATATGCCCTTTTTGGCCAAGTGCATCATTGTGGACGTTCTGCCTCTTTTCCTATGCTTTACATGCAATTCCAGTCTACCTCCTGAAATCGGTTTCCTGCAATTCTGCCCTGCTTTCAACTCCTCTTGGCATCCTAATTCAATATATTTTTGGAAGATAGCTGTCATTTATAACTCTGCAGGTTTGTGAATTACAGTGCCCCTGAGCTCCTTTCTTCAACTCGCTTTCTTGTGAGCTGGCCGCAACACCGCAGGATTGCTTCAGGCCCTAGTTTGGTTCCGGCACGGCATGCTGAGCCTTTGGTTAATTCCTCTTCCTGGTGGGAAATGAGAGTTAAATTTGCCCGTCCGGACACCTCCACCTAGTCTCTCATTGGTTCTCCCAATTCCTGTTCATTTTCCACAGAAATTGCAAACTGGGCCAAACAGGAGGTTAAAGGCACTGACTCTCCAAGTGGGGAGAGTGTTAGTAAAGCGTCTGGAATGTTGCAACCGAGTACCAGGGGACGAAAACTGAGACACATTTGAACACGTTTCCCGATCACACGGTGGATCATACTCTGGGTTCCACATGCATGTTTTAGCTGAAGGAAGAATCCCTTAAACAGGGAGAGTTGAGACCCATGGAATGGGTACCATGCAATATGACTTCAAAGGGTCTGCATTTGCTCACCGAACCTCAGCAATCCTATCACTGCTGCGTTTATGCCGCTGTACACACGCTTGATTCTCTTTTGGAGACATATAAATCCATAGGTTTTAAGATGCTTACTAGTCAGGTATATTCTTAGGCGTTTAATATGGGGTGTTGAGTCCACTTCGTTGAGCAAGGAGTAGCTCTTGTCTATTACATATTTGGCTTATGGAACGGTATCTGTGCTCATTTCAATCTCTGGTTTTATGCAGCACCCCAACTCACCCGTCCCCTTAAGCAAGCATAAGTTGGTTTTCTACATTTGACACCCTGTTCTGTTTTGTAATTCAGTTCCTGTGTAGCCAAGTTTACATTCCGTGTATTAGTGATATCTTATGATGTTTCCTTTTCTGTGTGACTTATTTCACTTAGAATCATCGTAACTGAATCCACTCATTATGCTGCTACGGGCCTGATGACATAGATTTCATTGCTGAGTGATATAGCATTGTACGTAAGTACCACAACTTCTTTATCCATTTTTCGCTTTCTGTGATATTGAACTTGTACCGTAAACGAGGTTCTTGTAAACAGAGCCGTCCCAAACTTTGGGGTGGCTGTGTCTTTTTGATTTTAATTTCCCTAAGCTATAGGACCATAAGTGGAAGTGCCCTAGGCTCTGTTGCTTTGTTTTTTGGATGTTTCAGGAAACACCATACACTTCTCCAGAGTGGCTGCTGGCAATTTACATCCCGCCCATCAGCATAACAAGGCTCCCAGTTCTCCATGGCCTGTCCTTCCTTTCTGGATTTTACACTTTTTTCAGATGGCCCTTTTGACCGGGGGGCAGTGAGACTTCATTGTAGTGCAGATTTCCTTTGCAAGCTTGCTTGGTTGGCCAAAAAGGGCGTATGCGTTTTTTCCTGAATATATTCAGGAAAAAACGCATACGCCCTTTTTGGCCAAGTGCATCATTGTGGACGTTCTGCCTCTTTTCCTATGCTTTACATGCAATTCCAGTCTACCTCCTGAAATCGGTTTCCTGCAATTCTGCCCTGCTTTCAACTCCTCTTGGCATCCTAATTCAATATATTTTTGGAAGAAAGCTGTCATTTATAACTGCAGGTTTGTGAATTACAGTGCCCCTGAGCTCCTTTCTTCAACTCGCTTTCTTGTGAGCTGGCCGCAACACCGCAGGATTGCTTCAGGCCCTAGTTTGGTTCCGGCACGGCATGCTGAGCCTTTGGTTAATTCCTCTTCCTGGTGGGAAATGAGAGTTAAATTGGCCCGTCCGGACACCTCCACCTAATCTCTCATTGGTTCTCCCTATTCCTGTTCATCTTCCGCAGAAATTGCTAACTGGGCCAAACAGGAGTTTAAAGGCACTGACTCTCCAAGTGGGGAGAGTGTTAGTAAAGCGTCTGGAATATTGCACCCGAGTACCAGGGGACAAAAACTGAGACACATTTGAACACGTTTTCTGACCACATGGTGGATCATACTCTGGGTTCCACATGCATGTTTTAGCTGAAGGAAGAATCCCTTAAACATGGAGAGTTGAGACCCATGGAATGGGTACCATGCAATATGACTTCAAAGGGTCTGCATTTGCTCACCGAACCTCAGCAATCCTATCACTGCTGCGTTTATGCCGCTGTACACACGCTTGATTCTCTTTCGGAGACATATAAATCCATAGGTTTTAAGATTCTTACTAGTCAGGTAGATTCTTACTAGTCAGGTATATTCTTAGGCGTTTAATATGGGGTGTTGAGTCCACTTCGTTGAGCAAGGAGTAGCTCTTTTCTATTACATATTTGGCTTATGGAACGGTATCTGTGCTCATTTCAATCTCTGGTTTTATGCAGCACCCCAACTCACCCGTCCCCTTAAGCAAGCATAAGTTGGTTTTCTACATTTGACACCCTGTTCTGTTTTGTAATTCAGTTCCTGTGTAGCCAAGTTTACATTCCGTGTATTAGTGATATCTTATGATGTTTCTTTTTCTGTGTGACTTATTTCACTTAGAATCATCGTAACTGAATCCACTCATTATGCTGCTACGGGCCTGATGACATAGATTTCATTGCTGAGTGATATTGCATTGTACGTAAGTACCACAACTTCTTTATCCATTTTTCGCTTTCTGTGATATTGAACTTGTACCGTAAACGAGGTTCTTGTAAACAGAGCCGTCCCAAACTTTGGGGTGGCTGTGTCTTTTTGATTTTAATTTCCCTAAGCTATAGGACCATAAGTGGAAGTGCCCTAGGCTCTGTTGCTTTGTTTTTTGGATGTTTCAGGAAACACCATACACTTCTCCAGAGTGGCTGCTGGCAATTTACATCCCACCCATCAGCATAACTAGGCTCCCAGTTCTCCATGGCCTGTCCTGCCTTTCTGGATTTTACACTTTTTTCAGATGGCCCTTTTGACCGGGGGGCAGTGAGACTTCATTGTAGTGCAGATTTCCTTTGCAAGCTTGCTTGGTTGGCCAAAAAGGGCGTATGCGTTTTTTCCTGAATATATTCAGGAAAAAACGCATACGCCCTTTTTGGCCAAGTGCATCATTGTGGACGTTCTGCCTCTTTTCCTATGCTTTACATGAAATTCCAGTCTACCTCCTGAAATCGGTTTCCTGCAATTCTGCCCCCCTTTCAACTCCTCTTGGCAGCCTTACTTCAATATATTTTTGGAAGATAGCTGTCATTTGTAACTCTGCAGGTTTGTGAATTACAGTGCCCCTGAGCTCCTTTCTTCAACTCGCTTTCTTGTGAGCTGGCCGCAACACCGCAGGATTGCTTCAGGCCCTAGTTTGGTTCCGGCACGGCATGCTGAGCCTTTGGTTAATTCCTCTTCCTGGTGGGAAATGAGAGTTAAATTGGCCCGTCCGGACACCTCCACCTAATCTCTCATTGGTTCTCCCTATTCCTGTTCATCTTCCGCAGAAATTGCTAACTGGGCCAAACAGGAGGTTAAAGGCACTGACTCTCCAAGTGGGGAGAGTGTTAGTAAAGCGTCTGGAATGTTGCACCCGAGTACCAGGGGACGAAAACTGAGACACATTTGAACACGTTTTCCGACCACATGGTGGATCATACTCTGGGTTCCACATGCATGTTTTAGCTGAAGGAAGAATCCCTTAAACATGGAGAGTTGAGACCCATGGAATGGGTACCATGCAATATGACTTGAAAGGGTCTGCATTTGCTCACCGAACCTCAGCAATCCTATCACTGCTGCGTTTATGCCGCTGTACACACGCTTGATTCTCTTTCGGAGACATATAAATCCATAGGTTTTAAGATTCTTAATAATCAGGTAGATTCTAACTAGTCAGGTATATTCTTAGGCGTTTAATATGGGGTGTTGAGTCCACTTCGTTGAGCAAGGAGTAGCTCTTGTCTATTACATATTTGGCTTATGGAACTGTATCTGTGCTCATTTCAATCTCTGGTTTTATGCAGCACCCCAACTCACCCGTCCCCTTAAGCAAGCATAAGTTGGTTTTCTACATTTGACACCCTGTTCTGTTTTGTAATTCAGTTCTTGTGTAGCCAAGTTTACATTCCATGTATTAGTGATATCTTATGATGTTTCATTTTCTGTGTGACTAATTTCACTTAGAATCATCGTACCTGAATCCACTCATTATGCTGCTACGGGCCTGATGACATAGATTTCATTGCTGAGTGATATTGCATTGTACGTAAGTACCACAATTTCTTTATCCATTTTTCGCTCTCTGTGATATTGAACTTGTACCATAAACGAGGTTCTTGTAAACACAGCCGTCCCAAACTTTGGGGTGGCTGTGTCTTTTTGATTTTAATTTCCCTAAGCTATAGGACCATAAGTGGAAGTGCCCTAGGCTCTGTTGCTTTGTTTTTTGGATGTTTCAGGAAACACCATACACTTCTCCAGAGTGGCTGCTGGCAATTTACATCCCGCCCATCAGCATAACAAGGCTCCCAGTTCTCAATGGCCTGTCCTGCCTTTCTGGATTTTACACTTTTTTCAGATGGCCCTTTTGACCGGGGGGCAGTGAGACTTCATTGTAGTGCAGATTTCCTTTGCAAGCTTGCTTGGTTGGCCAAAAAGGGCGTATGCGTTTTTCCCTGAATATATTCAGGAAAAAACGCATACGCCCTTTTTGGCCAAGTGTATCATTGTGGACGTTCTGCCTCTTTTCCTATGCTTTACATGCAATTCCAGTCTACCTCCTGAAATCGGTTTCCTGCAATTCTGCCCCGCTTTCAACTCCTCTTGGCAGCCTTACTTCAATATATTTTTGGAAGATAGCTGTCATTTATAACTCTGCAGGTTTGTGAATTACAGTGCCCCTGAGCTCCTTTCTTCAACTCGCTTTCTTGTGAGCTGGCCGCAACACCGCAGGATTGCTTCAGGCCCTAGTTTGGTTCCGGCATGGCATGCTGAGCCTTTGGTTAATTCCTCTTCCTGGTGGGAAATGAGAGTTAAATTTGCCCGTTCAGACACCTCCACCTAGTCTCTCATTGGTTCTCCCTATTCCTGTTCATTTTCCACAGAAATTGCAAACTGGGCCAAACAGGAGGTTAAAGGCACTGACTCTCCAAGTGGGGAGAGTGTTAGTAAAGCGTCTGGAATGTTGCACCCGAGTACCAGGGGACGAAAACTGAGACACATTTGAACACGTTTCCCGATCACACGGTGGATCATACTCTGGGTTCCACATGCATGTTTTAGCTGAAGGAAGAATCCCTTAAACATGGAGAGTTGAGACCCATGGAATGGGTACCATGCAATATGACTTCAAAGGGTCTGCATTTGCTCACCGAACCTCACCAGTCCTATCACTGCTGCGTTTATGCCGCTGTACACACGCTTGATTCTCTTTCGGAGACATATAAATCCATAGGTTTTAAGATGCTTACTAGTCAGGTATATTCTTAGGCGTTTAATATGGGGTGTTGAGTCCACTTCGTTGAGCAAGGAGTAGCTCTTGTCTATTACATATTTGGCTTATGGAACGGTATCTGTGCTCATTTCAATCTCTGGTTTTATGCAGCACCCCAACTCACCCGTCCCCTTAAGCAAGCATAAGTTGGTTTTCTACATTTGACACCCTGTTCTGTTTTGTAATTCAGTTCCTGTGTAGCCAAGTTTACATTCCGTGTATTAGTGATATCTTATGATGTTTCTTTTTCTGTGTGACTTATTTCACTTAGAATCATCGTAACTGAATCCACTCATTATGCTGCTACGGGCCTGATGACATAGATTTCATTGCTGAGTGATATTGCATTGTACGTAAGTACCACAACTTCTTTATCCATTTTTCGCTTTCTGTGATATTGAACTTGTACCGTAAACGAGGTTCTTGTAAACAGAGCCGTCCCAAACTTTGGGGTGGCTGTGTCTTTTTGATTTTAATTTCCCTAAGCTATAGGACCATAAGTGGAAGTGCCCTAGGCTCTGTTGCTTTGTTTTTTGGATGTTTCAGGAAACACCATACACTTCTCCAGAGTGGCTGCTGGCAATTTACATCCCGCCCATCAGCATAACAAGGCTCCCAGTTCTCCATGGCCTGTCCTGCCTTTCTGGATTTTACACTTTTTTCAGATGGCCCTTTTGACCGGGGGGCAGTGAGACTTCATTGTAGTGCAGATTTCCTTTGCAAGCTTGCTTGGTTGGCCAAAAAGGGCGTATGCGTTTTTTCCTGAATATATTCAGGAAAAAACGCATACGCCCTTTTTGGCCAAGTGCATCATTGTGGACGTTCTGCCTCTTTTCCTATGCTTTACATGCAATTCCAGTCTACCTCCTGAAATCGGTTTCCTGCAATTCTGCCCTGCTTTCAACTCCTCTTGGCATCCTAATTCAATATATTTTTGGAAGATAGCTGTCATTTATAACTCTGCAGGTTTGTGAATTACAGTGCCCCTGAGCTCCTTTCTTCAACTCGCTTTCTTGTGAGCTGGCCGCAACACCGCAGGATTGCTTCAGGCCCTAGTTTGGTTCCGGCACGGCATGCTGAGCCTTTGGTTAATTCCTCTTCCTGGTGGGAAATGAGAGTTAAATTGGCCCGTCCGGACACCTCCACCTAGTCTCTCATTGGTTCTCCCTATTCCTGTTCATTTTCCACAGAAATTGCAAACTGGGCCAAACAGGAGGTTAAAGGCACTGACTCTCCAAGTGGGGAGAGTGTTAGTAAAGCGTCTGGAATGTTGCACCCGAGTACCATGAAACGAAAATTGAGACACATTGGAACACGTTTTCCGATCACACGGTGGATCATACTCTGGGTTCCACATGCATGTTTTAGCTGAAGGAAGAATCCCTTAAACAGGGAGAGTTGAGACCCATGGAATGGGTACCATGCAATATGACTTCAAAGGGTCTGCATTTGCTCACCGAACCTCAGCAATCCTATCACTGCTGCGTTTATGCCACTGTACACACGCTTGATTCTCTTTCGGAGACATATAAATCCATAGGTTTTAAGATTCTTACTAGTCAGGTAGATTCTTACTAGTCAGGTATATTCTTAGGCGTTTAATATGGGGTGTTGAGTCCACTTCGTTGAGCAAGGAGTAGCTCTTGTCTATTACATATTTGGCTTATGGAACGGTATCTGTGCTCATTTCAATCTCTGGTTTTATGCAGCACCCCAACTCACCCGTCCCCTTAAGCAAGCATAAGTTGGTTTTCTACATTTGACACCCTGTTCTGTTTTGTAATTCAGTTCTTGTGTAGCCAAGTTTACATTCCGTGTAGTAGTGATATCTTATGATGTTTCTTTTTCTGTGTGACTAATTTCACTTAGAATCATCGTACCTGAATCCACTCATTATGCTGCTACGGGCCTGATGACATAGATTTCATTGCTGAGTGATATTGCATTGTACGTAAGTACCACAGTTTCTTTATCCATTTTTCGCTTTCTGTGATATTGAACTTGTACCGTAAAAGAGGTTCTTGTAAACAGAGCCGTCCCAAACTTTGGGGTGGCTGTGTCTTTTTGATTTTAATTTCCCTAAGCTATAGGACCATAAGTGGAAGTGCCCTAGGCTCTGTTGCTTTGTTTTTTGGATGTTTCAGGAAACACCATACACTTCTCCAGAGTGGCTGCTGGCAATTTACATCCCGCCCATCAGCATAACTAGGCTCCCAGTTCTCCATGGCCTGTCCTGCCTTTCTGGATTTTACACTTTTTTCAGATGGCCCTTTTGACCGGGGGGCAGTGAGACTTCATTGTAGTGCAGATTTCCTTTGCAAGCTTGCTTGGTTGGCCAAAAAGGGCGTATGCGTTTTTTCCTGAATATATTCAGGAAAAAACGCATACGCCCTTTTTGGCCAAGTGCATCATTGTGGACGTTCTGCCTCTTTTCCTATGCTTTACATGCAATTCCAGTCTACCTCCTGAAATCGGTTTCCTGCAATTCTGCCCCGCTTTCAACTCCTCTTGGCATCCTAATTCAATATATTTTTGGAAGATAGCTGTCATTTATAACTCTGCAGGTTTGTGAATTACAGTGCCCCTGAGCTCCTTTCTTCAACTCGCTTTCTTGTGAGCTGGCCGCAACACCGCAGGATTGCTTCAGGCCCTAGTTTGGTTCCGGCACGGCATGCTGAGCCTTTGGTTAATTCCTCTTCCTGGTGGGAAATGAGAGTTAAATTGGCCCGTCCGGACACCTCCACCTAATCTCTCATTGGTTCTCCCTATTCCTGTTCATCTTCCGCAGAAATTGCTAACTGGGCCAAACAGGAGGTTAAAGGCACTGACTCTCCAAGTGGGGAGAGTGTTAGTAAAGCGTCTGGAATGTTGCACCCGAGTACCAGGGGACCAAAACTGAGACACATTTGAACACGTTTTCCGACCACATGGTGGATCATACTCTGGGTTCCACATGCATGTTTTAGCTGAAGGAAGAATCCCTTAAACATGGAGAGTTGAGACCCATGGAATGGGTACCATGCAATATGACTTCAAAGGGTCTGCATTTGCTCACCGAACCTCACCAATCCTATCACTGCTGCGTTTATGCTGCTGTACACACGCTTGATTCTCTTTCGGAGACATATAAATCCATAGGTTTTAAGATTCTTACTAGTCAGGTAGATTCTTACTAGTCAGGTATATTCTTAGGCGTTTAATATGGGGTGTTGAGTCCACTTCGTTGAGCAAGGAGTAGCTCTTGTCTATTACATATTTGGCTTATGGAATGGTATCTGTGCTCATTTCAATCTCTGGTTTTATGCAGCACCCCAACTCACCCGTCCCCTTAAGCAAGCATAAGTTGGTTTTCTACATTTGACACCCTGTTCTGTTTTGTAATTCAGTTCTTGTGTAGCCAAGTTTACATTCCATGTATTAGTGATATCTTATGATGTTTCATTTTCTGTGTGACTAATTTCACTTAGAATCATCGTACCTGAATCCACTCATTATGCTGCTACGGGCCTGATGACATAGATTTCATTGCTGAGTGATATTGCATTGTACGTAAGTACCACAATTTCTTTGTCCATTTTTCGCTTTCTGTGATATTGAACTTGTACCTTAAACGAGGTTCTTGTAAACAGAGCCGTCCCAAACTTTGGGGTGGCTGTGTCTTTTTGACTTTAATTTCCCTAAGCTATAGGACCATAAGTGGAAGTGCCCTAGGCTCTGTTGCTTTGTTTTTTGGATGTTTCAGGAAACACCATACACTTCTCCAGAGTGGCTGCTGGCAATTTACATCCCGCCCATCAGCATAACAAGGCTCCCAGTTCTCAATGGCCTGTCCTGCCTTTCTGGATTTTACACTTTTTTCACATGGCCCTTTTGACCGGGGGGCAGTGAGACTTCATTGTAGTGCAGATTTCCTTTGCAAGCTTGCTTGGTTGGCCAAAAAGGGCGTATGCGTTTTTCCCTGAATATATTCAGGAAAAAACGCATACGCCCTTTTTGGCCAAGTGTATCATTGTGGACGTTCTGCCTCTTTTCCTATGCTTTACATGCAATTCCATTCTACCTCCTGAAATCGGTTTCCTGCAATTCTGCCCCGCTTTCAACTCCTCTTGGCAGCCTTACTTCAATATATTTTTGGAAGATAGCTGTCATTTATAACTCTGCAGGTTTGTGAATTACAGTGCCCCTGAGCTCCTTTCTTCAACTCGCTTTCTTCTGAGCTGGCCGCAACACCGCAGGATTGCTTCAGGCCCTAGTTTGGTTCCGGCACGGCATGCTGAGCCTTTGGTTAATTCCTCTTCCTGGTGGGAAATGAGAGTTAAATTGGCCCGTCCGGACACCTCCACCTAGTCTCTCATTGGTTCTCCCTATTCCTGTTCATTTTCCACAGAAATTGCAAACTGGGTCAAACAGGAGGTTAAAGGCACTGACTCTCCAAGTGGGGAGAGTGTTAGTAAAGCGTCTGGAATGTTGCACCCGAGTACCAGGGGACGAAAACTGAGACACATTTGAACACGTTTCCCGATCACACAGTGGATCATACTGTGGGTTCCATATGCATGTTTTAGCTGAAGGAAGAATCCATTAAACCTGGAGAGTTGAGACCCATGGAATGGGTACCATTCAATATGACTTCAAACGGTCTGCATTTGCTCACCGAACCTCAGCAATCCTATCACTGCTGCGTTTATGCCGCTGTACACACGCTTGATTCTCTTTCGGAGACATATAAATCCATAGGTTTTAAGATTCTTACTAGTCAGGTATATTCTTAGGCGTTTAATATGGAGTGTTGAGTCCACTTCGTTGAGCAAGGAGTAGCTCTTGTCTATTACATATTTGGCTTATGGAACGGTATCTGTGCTCATTTCAATCTCTGGTTTTATGCAGCACCCCAACTCACCCGTCCCCTTAAGCAAGCATAAGTTGGTTTTCTACATTTGACACCCTGTTCTGTTTTGTAATTCAGTTCTTGTGTAGCCAAGTTTACATTCCGTGTATTAGTGATATCTTATGATGTGTGACTAATTTCACTTAGAATCATCGTACCTGAATCCACTCATTATGCTGCTACGGGCCTGATGACATAGATTTCATTGCTGAGTGATATTGCATTGTACGTAAGTACCACAATTTCTTTATCCATTTTTCGCTTTCTGTGATATTGAACTTGTCCCGTAAACGAGGTTCTTGTAAACAGAGCCGTCCCAAACTTTGGGGTGGCTGTGTCTTTTTGATTTTAATTTCCCTAAGCTATAGGATCATAAGTGGAAGTGCCCTAGGCTCTGTTGCTTTGTTTTTTGGATGTTTCAGGAAACACCATACACTTCTCCAGAGTGGCTGCTGGCAATTTACATCCCGCCCATCAGCATAACTAGGCTCCCAGTTCTCCATGGCCTGTCCTGCCTTTCTGGATTTTACACTTTTTTCAGATGGCCCTTTTGACCGGGGGGCAGTGAGACTTCATTGTAGTGCAGATTTCCTTTGCAAGCTTGCTTGTTTGGACAAAAAGGGCGTATGCGTTTTTTCTTGAATATATTCAGGAAAAAACGCATACGCCCTTTTTGGCCAAGTGCATCATTGTGGACGTTCTGCCTCTTTTCCTATGCTTTACATGCAATTCCAGTCTACCTCCTGAAATCGGTTTCCTGCAATTCTGCCCTGCTTTCAACTCCTCTTGGCATCCTAATTCAATATATTTTTGGAAGATAGCTGTCATTTATAACTCTGCAGGTTTGTGAATTACAGTGCCCCTGAGCTCCTTTCTTCAACTCGCTTTCTTGTGAGCTGGCCGCAACACCGCAGGATTGCTTCAGGCCCTAGTTTGGTTCCGGCACGGCATGCTGAGCCTTTGGTTAATTCCTCTTCCTGGTGGGAAATGAGAGTTAAATTGGCCCGTCCGGACACCTCCACCTAATCTCTCATTGGTTCTCCCTATTCCTGTTCATCTTCCGCAGAAATTGCTAACTGGGCCAAACAGGAGGTTAAAGGCACTGACTCTCCAAGTGGGGAGAGTGTTAGTAAAGCGTCTGGAATGTTGCACCCGAGTACCAGGGGACCAAAACTGAGACACATTTGAACACGTTTTCCGACCACATGGTGGATCATACTCTGGGTTCCACATGCATGTTTTAGCTGAAGGAAGAATCCCTTAAACATGGAGAGTTGAGACCCATGGAATGAGTACCATGCAATATGACTTCAAAGGGTCTGCATTTGCTCACCGAACCTCACCAATCCTATCACTGCTGCGTTTATGCCGCTGTACACACGCTTGATTCTCTTTCGGAGACATATAAATCCATAGGTTTTAAGATTCTTACTAGTCAGGTAGATTCTTAGGCGTTTAATATGGAGTGTTGAGTCCACTTCGTTGAGCAAGGAGTAGCTCTTGTCTATTACATATTTGGCTTATGGAACGGTATCTGTGCTAATTTCAATCTCTGGTTTTATGCAGCACCCCAACTCACCCGTCCCCTTAAGCAAGCATAAGTTGGTTTTCTACATTTGACACCCTGTTCTGTTTTGTAATTCAGTTCTTGTGTAGCCAAGTTTACATTCCGTGTATTAGTGATATCTTATGATGTTTCTTTTTCTGTGTGACTAATTTCACTTAGAATCATCGTACCTGAATCCACTCATTATGCTGCTACGGGCCTGTTGACATAGATTTCATTGCTGAGTGATATTGCATTGTACGTAAGTACCACAATTTCTTTATCCATTTTTCGCTTTCTGTGATATTGAACTTGTACCGTAAACGAGGTTCTTGTAAACAGAGCCATCCCAAACTTTGGGGTGGCTGTGTCTTTTTGATTTTAATTTCCCTAAGCTATAGGACAATAAGTGGAAGTGCCCTAGGCTCTGTTGCTTTGTTTTTTGGATGTTTCAGGAAACACCATACACTTCTCCAGAGTGGCTGCTGGCAATTTACATCCCGCCCATCAGCATAACTAGGCTCCCAGTTCTCCATGGCCTGTCCTGCCTTTCTGGATTTTACACTTTTTTCAGATGGCCCTTTTGACCGGGGGGAAGTGAGACTTCATTGTAGTGCAGATTTCCTTTGCAAGCTTGCTTGGTTGGCCAAAAAGGGCGTATGCGTTTTTTCCTGAATATATTCAGGAAAAAACGCATACGCCCTTTTTGGCCAAGTGCATCATTGTGGACGTTCTGCCTCTTTTCCTATGCTTTACATGCAATTCCAGTCTACCTCCTGAAATCGGTTTCCTGCAATTCTGCCCCCCTTTCAACTCCTCTTGGCAGCCTTACTTCAATATATTTTTGGAAGATAGCTGTCCTTTATAACTCTGCAGGTTTGTGAATTACAGTGCCCCTGAGCTCCTTTCTTCAACTCGCTTTCTTGTGAGCTGGCCGCAACACCGCAGGATTGCTTCAGGCCCTAGTTTGGTTCCGGCACGGCATGCTGAGCCTTTGGTTAATTCCTCTTCCTGGTGGGAAATGAGAGTTAAATTGGCCCGTCCGGACACCTCCACCTAATCTCTCATTGGTTCTCCCTATTCCTGTTCATCTTCCGCAGAAATTGCTAACTGGGCCAAACAGGAGGTTAAAGGCACTGACTCTCCAAGTGGGGAGAGTGTTAGTAAAGCGTCTGGAATGTTGCACCCGAGTACCAGGGGACAAAAACTGAGACACATTTGAACACGTTTTCCGACCACATGGTGGATCATACTCTGGGTTCCACATGCATGTTTTAGCTGAAGGAAGAATCCCTTAAACATGGAGAGTTGAGACCCATGGAATGGGTACCATGCAATATGACTTCAAAGGGTCTGCATTTGCTCACCGAACCTCACCAATCCTATCACTGCTGCGTTTATGCCGCTGTACACACACTTGATACACTTTCGGAGACATATAAATCCATAGGTTTTAAGATTCTTACTAGTCAGGTAGATTCTTACTAGTCAGGTATATTCTTAGGCGTTTAATATGGGGTGTTGAGTCCACTTCGTTGAGCAAGTAGTAGCTCTTGTCTATTACATATTTGGCTTATGGAACGGTATCTGTGCTCATTTCAATCTCTGGTTTTATGCAGCACCTCAACTCACCCGTCCCCTTAAGCAAGCATAAGTTGGTTTTCTACATTTGACACCCTGTTCTGTTTTGTAATTCAGTTCTTGTGTAGCCAAGTTTACATTCCGTGTATTAGTGATATCTTATGATGTTTCTTTTTCTGTGTGACTAATTTCACTTAGAATCATCGTACCTGAATCCACTCATTATGCTGCTACGGGCCTGATGACATAGATTTCATTGCTGAGTGATATTGCATTGTACGTAAGTACCACAATTTCTTTATCCATTTTTCGCTTTCTGTGATATTGAACTTGTCCCGTAAACGAGGTTCTTGTAAACAGAGCCGTCCCAAACTTTGGGGTGGCTGTGTCTTTTTGATTTTAATTTCCCTAAGCTATAGGACCATAAGTGGAAGTGCCCTAGGCTCTGTTGCTTTGTTTTTTGGATGTTTCAGGAAACACCATACACTTCTCCAGAGTGGCTGCTGGCAATTTACATCCCGCCCATCAGCATAACAAGGCTCCCAGTTCTCCATGGCCTGTCCTGCCTTTCTGGATTTTACACTTTTTTCAGATGGCCCTTTTGACCGGGGGGCAGTGAGACTTCATTGTAGTGCAGATTTCCTTTGCAAGCTTGCTTGGTTGGCCAAAAAGGGCGTATGCGTTTTTTCCTGAATATATTCAGGAAAAAACGCATACGCCCTTTTTGGCCAAGTGCATCATTGTGGACGTTCTGCCTCTTTTCCTATGCTTTACATGCAATTCCAGTCTACTTCCTGAAATCGGTTTCCTGCAATTCTGCCCTGCTTTCAACTCCTCTTGGCATCCTAATTCAATATATTTTTGGAAGATAGCTGTCATTTATAACTCTGCAGGTTTGTGAATTACAGTGCCCCTGAGCTCCTTTCTTCAACTCGCTTTCTTGTGAGCTGGCCGCAACACCGCAGGATTGCTTCAGGCCCTAGTTTGGTTCCGGCACGGCATGCTGAGCCTTTGGTTAATTCCTCTTCCTGGTGGGAAATGAGAGTTAAATTTGCCCGCCCGGTCACCTCCACCTAGTCTCTCATTGGTTCTCCCTATTCCTGTTCATTTTCCACAGAAATTGCAAACTGGGCCAAACAGGAGGTTAAAGGCACTGACTCTCCAAGTGGGGAGAGTGTTAGTAAAGCGTCTGGAATGTTGCACCCGAGTACCAGGAAACGAAAATTGAGACACATTTGAACACGTTTTCCGATCACACGGTGGATCATACTCTGGGTTCCACATGCATGTTTTAGCTGAAGGAAGAATCCCTTAAACAGGGAGAGTTGAGACCCATGGAATGGGTACCATGCAATATGACTTCAAAGGGTCTGCATTTGCTCACCGAACCTCACCAATCCTATCACTGCTGCGTTTATGCCGCTGTACACACACTTGATTCTCTTTCGGAGACATATAAATCCATAGGTTTTAAGATTCTTACTAGTCAGGTATATTCTTAGGCCTTTAATATGGGGTGTTGAGTCCACTTCGTTGAGCAAGGAGTAGCTCTTGTCTATTACATATTTGGCTTATGGAACGGTATCTGTGCTCATTTCAATCTCTGGTTTTATGCAGCACCCCAACTCACCCGTCCCCTTAAGCAAGCATAAGTTGGTTTTCTACATTTGACACCCTGTTCTGTTTTGTAATTCAGTTCTTGTGTAGCCAAGTTTACATTCCGTGTATTAGTGATATCTTATGATGTTTCTTTTTCTGTGTGACTAATTTCACTTAGAATCATCGTACCTGAATCCACTCATTATGCTGCTACGGGCCTGATGACATAGATTTCATTGCTGAGTGATATTGCATTGTACGTAAGTACCACAGTTTCTTTATCCATTTTTCGCTTTCTGTGATATTGAACTTGTACCGTAAACGAGGTTCTTGTAAACAGAGCCGTCCCAAACTTTGGGGTGGCTGTGTCTTTTTGATTTTAATTTCCCTAAGCTATAGGACCATAAGTGGAAGTGCCCTAGGCTCTGTTGCTTTGTTTTTTGGATGTTTCAGGAAACACCATACACTTCTCCAGAGTGGCTGCTGGCAATTTACATCCCGCCCATCAGCATAACTAGGCTCCCAGTTCTCCATGGCCTGTCCTGCCTTTCTGGATTTTACACTTTTTTTCAGATGGCCCTTTTGACCGGGGGGCAGTGAGACTTCATTGTAGTGCAGATTTCCTTTGCAAGCTTGCTTGGTTGGCCAAAAAGGGCGTATGCGTTTTTTCCTGAATATATTCAGGAAAAAACGCATACACCCTTTTTGGCCAAGTGCATCATTGTGGACGTTCTGCCTCTTTTCCTATGCTTTACATGCAATTCCAGTCTACCTCCTGAAATCGGTTTCCTGCAATTCTGCCCTGCTTTCAACTCCTCTTGGCATCCTAATTCAATATATTTTTGGAAGATAGCTGTCATTTATAACTCTGCAGGTTTGTGAATTACAGTGCCCCTGAGCTCCTTTCTTCAACTCGCTTTCTTGTGAGCTGGCCGCAACACCGCAGGATTGCTTCAGGCCCTAGTTTGGTTCCGGCACGGCATGCTGAGCCTTTGGTTAATTCCTCTTCCTGGTGGGAAATGAGAGTTAAATTTGCCCGTCCGGACACCTCCACCTAGTCTCTCATTGGTTCTCCCAATTCCTGTTCATCTTCCACAGAAATTGCAAACTGGGCCAAACAGGAGGTTAAAGGCACTGACTCTCCAAGTGGGGAGAGTGTTAGTAAAGCGTCTGGAATGTTGCAACCGAGTACCAGGGGACGAAAACTGAGACACATTTGAACACGTTTCCCGATCACACGGTGGATCATACTCTGGGTTCCACGTGCATGTTTTAGCTGAAGGAAGAATCCCTTAAACCTGGAGAGTTGAGACCCATGGAATGGGTACCATGCAATATGACTTCAAAGGGTCTGCATTTGCTCACCGAACCTCAGCAATCCTATCACTGCTGCGTTTATGCCGCTGTACACACGCTTGATTCTCTTTCGGAGACATATAAATCCATAGGTTTTAAGATTCTTACTAGTCAGGTAGATTCTTACTAGTCAGGTATATTCTTAGGCGTTTAATATGGGGTGTTGAGTCCACTTCGTTGAGCAAGGAGTAGCTCTTGTCTATTACATATTTGGCTTATGGAACGGTATCTGTGCTCATTTCAATCTCTGGTTTTATGCAGCACCCCAACTCACCCGTCCCCTTAAGCAAGCATAAGTTGGTTTTCTACATTTGACACCCTGTTCTGTTTTGTAATTCAGTTCTTGTGTAGCCAAGTTTACATTCCGTGTATTAGTGATATCTTATGATGTTTCATTTTCTGTGTGACTAATTTCACTTAGAATCATCGTACCTGAATCCACTCATTATGCTGCTACGGGCCTGATGACATAGATTTCATTGCTGAGTGATATTGCATTGTACGTAAGTACCACAATTTCTTTATCCATTTTTCGCTTTCTGTGATATTGAACTTGTACCTTAAACGAGGTTCTTGTAAACAGAGCCGTCCCAAACTTTGGGGTGGCTGTGTCTTTTTGACTTTAATTTCCCTAAGCTATAGGACCATAAGTGGAAGTGCCCTAGGCTCTGTTGCTTTGTTTTTTGGATGTTTCAGGAAACACCATACACTTCTCCAGAGTGGCTGCTGGCAATTTACATCCCGCCCATCAGCATAACAAGGCTCCCAGTTCTCAATGGCCTGTCCTGCCTTTCTGGATTTTACACTTTTTTCAGATGGCCCTTTTGACCGGGGGGCAGTGAGACTTCATTGTAGGGCAGATTTCCTTTGCAAGCTTGCTTGGTTGGCCAAAAAGGGCGTATGCGTTTTTCCCTGAATATATTCAGGAAAAAACGCATACGCCCTTTTTGGACAAGTGTATCATTGTGGACGTTCTGCCTCTTTTCCTATGCTTTACATGCAATTCCAGTCTACCTCCTGAAATCGGTTTCCTGCAATTCTGCCCCGCTTTCAACTCCTCTTGGCAGCCTTACTTCAATATATTTTTGGAAGATAGCTGTCATTTATAACTCTGCAGGTTTGTGAATTACAGTGCCCCTGAGCTCCTTTCTTCAACTCGCTTTCTTGTGAGCTGGCCGCAACACCGCAGGATTGCTTCAGGCCCTAGTTTGGTTCCGGCACGGCATGCTGAGCCTTTGGTTAATTCCTCTTCCTGGTGGGAAATGAGAGTTAAATTTGCCCGTCCGGACACCTCCACCTAGTCTCTCATTGGTTCTCCCTATTCCTGTTCATTTTCCACAGAAATTGCAAACTGGGCCAAACAGGAGGTTAAAGGCACTGACTCTCCAAGTGGGGAGAGTGTTAGTAAAGCATCTGGAATGTTGCAACCGAGTACCAGGGGACGAAAACTGAGACACATTTGAACACGTTTCCCGATCACACGGTGGATCATACTCTGGGTTCCACATGCATGTTTTAGCTGAAGGAAGAATCCATTAAACCTGGACAGTTGAGACCCATGGAATGGGTACCATGCAATATGACTTCAAAGGGTCTGCATTTGCTCACCGAACCTCAGCAATCCTATCACTGCTGCGTTTATGCCGCTGTACACACGCTTGATTCTCTTTCGGAGACATATAAATCCATAGGTTTTAAGATACTTACTAGTCAGGTATGTTCTTAGGCGTTTAATATGGGGTGTTGAGTCCACTTCGTTGAGCAAGGAGTAGCTCTTGTCTATTACATATTTGGCTTATGGAACGGTATCTGTGCTAATTTCAATCTCTGGTTTTATGCAGCACCCCAACTCACCCATCCCCTTAAGCAAGCATAAGTTGGTTTTCTACATTTGACACCCTGTTCTGTTTTGTAATTCAGTTCTTGTGTAGCCAAGTTTACATTCCGTGTATTAGTGATATCTTATGATGTTTCTTTTTCTGTGTGACTAATTTCACTTAGAATCATCGTACCTGAATCCACTCATTATGCTGCTACGGGCCTGATGACATAGATTTCATTGCTGAGTGATATTGCATTGTACGTAAGTACCACAGTTTCTTTATCCATTTTTCGCTTTCTGTGATATTGAACTTGTACCGTAAACGAGGTTCTTGTAAACAGAGCCGTCCCAAAATTTGGGGTGGCTGTGTCTTTTTGATTTTAATTTCCCTAAGCTATAGGACCATAAGTGGAAGTGCCCTAGGCTCTGTTGCTTTGTTTTTTGGATGTTTCAGGAAACACCATACACTTCTCCAGAGTGGCTGCTGGCAATTTACATCCCGCCCATCAGCATAACTAGGCTCCCAGTTCTCCATGGCCTGTCCTGCCTTTCTGGATTTTACACTTTTTTCAGATGGCCCTTTTGACCGGGGGGCAGTGAGACTTCATTGTAGTGCAGATTTCCTTTGCAAGCTTGCTTGGTTGGCCAAAAAGGGCGTATGCGTTTTTCCCTGAATATATTCAGGAAAAAACGCATACGCCCTTTTTGGACAAGTGTATCATTGTGGACGTTCTGCCTCTTTTCCTATGCTTTACATGCAATTCCAGTCTACCTCCTGAAATCGGTTTCCTGCAATTCTGCCCCGCTTTCAACTCCTCTTGGCAGCCTTACTTCAATATATTTTTGGAAGATAGCTGTCATTTATAACTCTGCAGGTTTGTGAATTACAGTGCCCCTGAGCTCCTTTCTTCAACTCGCTTTCTTGTGAGCTGGCCGCAACACCGCAGGATTGCTTCAGGCCCTAGTTTGGTTCCGGCACGGCATGCTGAGCCTTTGGTTAATTCCTCTTCCTGGTGGGAAATGAGAGTTAAATTTGCCCGTCCGGACACCTCCACCTAGTCTCTCATTGGTTCTCCCTATTCCTGTTCATTTTCCACAGAAATTGCAAACTGGGCCAAACAGGAGGTTAAAGGCACTGACTCTCCAAGTGGGGAGAGTGTTAGTAAAGCATCTGGAATGTTGCAACCGAGTACCAGGGGACGAAAACTGAGACACATTTGAACACGTTTCCCGATCACACGGTGGATCATACTCTGGGTTCCACATGCATGTTTTAGCTGAAGGAAGAATCCATTAAACCTGGACAGTTGAGACCCATGGAATGGGTACCATGCAATATGACTTCAAAGGGTCTGCATTTGCTCACCGAACCTCAGCAATCCTATCACTGCTGCGTTTATGCCGCTGTACACACGCTTGATTCTCTTTCGGAGACATATAAATCCATAGGTTTTAAGATACTTACTAGTCAGGTATGTTCTTAGGCGTTTAATATGTGGTGTTGAGTCCACTTCGTTGAGCAAGGAGTAGCTCTTGTCTATTACATATTTGGCTTATGGAACGGTATCTGTGCTAATTTCAATCTCTGGTTTTATGCAGCACCCCAACTCACCCATCCCCTTAAGCAAGCATAAGTTGGTTTTCTACATTTGACACCCTGTTCTGTTTTGTAATTCAGTTCTTGTGTAGCCAAGTTTACATTCCGTGTATTAGTGATATCTTATGATGTTTCTTTTTCTGTGTGACTAATTTCACTTAGAATCATCGTACCTGAATCCACTCATTATGCTGCTACGGGCCTGATGACATAGATTTCATTGCTGAGTGATATTGCATTGTACGTAAGTACCACAGTTTCTTTATCCATTTTTCGCTTTCTGTGATATTGAACTTGTACCGTAAACGAGGTTCTTGTAAACAGAGCCGTCCCAAAATTTGGGGTGGCTGTGTCTTTTTGATTTTAATTTCCCTAAGCTATAGGACCATAAGTGGAAGTGCCCTAGGCTCTGTTGCTTTGTTTTTTGGATGTTTCAGGAAACACCATACACTTCTCCAGAGTGGCTGCTGGCAATTTACATCCCGCCCATCAGCATAACTAGGCTCCCAGTTCTCCATGGCCTGTCCTGCCTTTCTGGATTTTACACTTTTTTCAGATGGCCCTTTTGACCGGGGGGCAGTGAGACTTCATTGTAGTGCAGATTTCCTTTGCAAGCTTGCTTGGTTGACCAAAAAGGGCGTATGCGTTTTTCCCTGAATATATTCAGGAAAAAACGCATACGCCCTTTTTGGCCAAGTGCATCATTGTGGCCGTTCTGCCTCTTTTCCTATGCTTTACATGCAATTCCAGTCTACCTCCTGAAATCGGTTTCCTGCAATTCTGCCCTGCTTTCAACTCCTCTTGGCATCCTAATTCAATATATTTTTGGAAGATAGCTGTCATTTATAACTCTGCAGGTTTGTGAATTACAGTGCCCCTGAGCTCCTTTCTTCAACTCGCTTTCTTGTGAGCTGGCCGCAACACCGCAGGATTGCTTCAGGCCCTAGTTTGGTTCCGGCACGGCATGCTGAGCCTTTGGTTAATTCCTCTTCCTGGTGGGAAATGAGAGTTAAATTGGCCCGTCCGGACACCTCCACCTAATCTCTCATTGGTTCTCCCTATTCCTGTTCATCTTCCGCAGAAATTGCTAACTGGGCCAAACAGGAGGTTAAAGGCACTGACTCTCCAAGTGGGGAGAGTGTTAGTAAAGCGTCTGGAATGTTGCACCCGAGTACCAGGGGACAAAAACTGAGACACATTTGAACACGTTTTCCGACCACATGGTGGATCATACTCTGGGTTCCACATGCATGTTTTAGCTGAAGGAAGAATCCCTTAAACATGGAGAGTTGAGACCCATGGAATGGGTACCATGCAATATGACTTCAAAGGGTCTGCATTTGCTCACCGAACCTCACCAATCCTATCACTGCTGCGTTTATGCCGCTGTACACACACTTGATTCTCTTTCGGAGACATATAAATCCATAGGTTTTAAGATTCTTACTAGTCAGGTAGATTCTTACTAGTCAGGTATATTCTTAGGCGTTTAATATGGGGTGTTGAGTCCACTTCGTTGAGCAAGGAGTAGCTCTTGTCTATTACATATTTGGCTTATGGAACGGTATCTGTGCTCATTTCAATCTCTGGTTTTATGCAGCACCCCAACTCACCCGTCCCCTTAAGCAAGCATAAGTTGGTTTTCTACATTTGACACCCTGTTCTGTTTTGTAATTCAGTTCTTGTGTAGCCAAGTTTACATTCCGTGTATTAGTGATATCTTATGATGTTTCTTTTTCTGTGTGACTAATTTCACTTAGAATCATCGTACCTGAATCCACTCATTATGCTGCTACGGGCCTGATGACATAGATTTCATTGCTGACTGATATTGCATTGTACGTAAGTACCACAATTTCTTTATCCATTTTTCGCTTTCTGTGATATTGAACTTGTACCTTAAACGAGGTTCTTGTAAACAGAGCCGTCCCAAACTTTGGGGTGGCTGTGTCTTTTTGACTTTAATTTCCCTAAGCTATAGGACCATAAGTGGAAGTGCCCTAGGCTCTGTTGCTTTGTTTTTTGGATGTTTCAGGAAACACCATACACTTCTCCAGAGTGGCTGCTGGCAATTTACATCCCGCCCATCAGCATAACAAGGCTCCCAGTTCTCAATGGCCTGTCCTGCCTTTCTGGATTTTACACTTTTTTCAGATGGCCCTTTTGACCGGGGGGCAGTGAGACTTCATTGTAGTGCAGATTTCCTTTGCAAGCTTGCTTGGTTGGCCAAAAAGGGCGTATGCGTTTTTCCCTGAATATATTCAGGAAAAAACGCATACGCCCTTTTTGGCCAAGTGTATCATTGTGGACGTTCTGCCTCTTTTCCTATGCTTTACATGCAATTCCAGTCTACCTCCTGAAATCGGTTTCCTGAAATTCTGCCCCGCTTTCAACTCCTCTTGGCAGCCTTACTTCAATATATTTTTGGAAGATAGCTGTCATTTATAACTCTGCAGGTTTGTGAATTACAGTGCCCCTGAGCTCCTTTCTTCAACTCGCTTTCTTGTGAGCTGGCCGCAACACCGCAGGATTGCTTCAGGCCCTAGTTTGGTTCCGGCACGGCATGCTGAGCCTTTGGTTAATTCCTCTTCCTGGTGGGAAATGAGAGTTAAATTTGCCCGTCCGGACACCTCCACCTAGTCTCTCATTGGTTCTCCCTATTCCTGTTCATTTTCCACAGAAATTGCAAACTGGGCCAAACAGGAGGTTAAAGGCACTGACTCTCCAAGTGGGGAGAGTGTTAGTAAAGCATCTGGAATGTTGCAACCGAGTACCAGGGGACGAAAACTGAGACACATTTGAACACGTTTCCCGATCACACGGTGGATCATACTCTGGGTTCCACATGCATGTTTTAGCTGAAGGAAGAATCCATTAAACCTGGACAGTTGAGACCCATGGAATGGGTACCATGCAATATGACTTCAAAGGGTCTGCATTTGCTCACCGAACCTCAGCAATCCTATCACTGCTGCGTTTATGCCGCTGTACACACGCTTGATTCTCTTTCGGAGACATATAAATCCATAGGTTTTAAGATACTTACTAGTCAGGTATATTCTTAGGCGTTTAATATGGGGTGTTGAGTCCACTTCGTTGAGCAAGGAGTAGCTCTTGTCTATTACATATTTGGCTTATGGAACGGTATCTGTGCTAATTTCAATCTCTGGTTTTATGCAGCACCCCAACTCACCCATCCCCTTAAGCAAGCATAAGTTGGTTTTCTACATTTGACACCCTGTTCTGTTTTGTAATTCAGTTCTTGTGTAGCCAAGTTTACATTCCGTGTATTAGTGATATCTTATGATGTTTCTTTTTCTGTGTGACTAATTTCACTTAGAATCATCGTACCTGAATCCACTCATTATGCTGCTACGGGCCTGATGACATAGATTTCATTGCTGAGTGATATTGCATTGTACGTAAGTACCACAGTTTCTTTATCCATTTTTCGCTTTCTGTGATATTGAACTTGTACCGTAAACGAGGTTCTTGTAAACAGAGCCGTCCCAAAATTTGGGGTGGCTGTGTCTTTTTGATTTTAATTTCCCTAAGCTATAGGACCATAAGTGGAAGTGCCCTAGGCTCTGTTGCTTTGTTTTTTGGATGTTTCAGGAAACACCATACACTTCTCCAGAGTGGCTGCTGGCAATTTACATCCCGCCCATCAGCATAACTAGGCTCCCAGTTCTCCATGGCCTGTCCTGCCTTTCTGGATTTTACACTTTTTTCAGATGGCCCTTTTGACCGGGGGGCAGTGAGACTTCATTGTAGTGCAGATTTCCTTTGCAAGCTTGCTTGGTTGGCCAAAAAGGGCGTATGCGTTTTTTCCTGAATATATTCAGGAAAAAACGCATACGCCCTTTTTGGCCAAGTGTATCATTGTGGACTTTCTGCCTCTTTTCCTATGCTTTACATGCAATTCCAGTCTACCTCCTGAAATCGGTTTCCTGCAATTCTGCCCTGCTTTCAACTCCTCTTGGCATCCTAATTCAATATATTTTTGGAAGATAGCTGTCATTTATAACTCTGCAGGTTTGTGAATTACAGTGCCCCTGAGCTCCTTTCTTCAACTCGCTTTCTTGTGAGCTGGCCGCAACACCGCAGGATTGCTTCAGGCCCTAGTTTGGTTCCGGCACGGCATGCTGAGCCTTTGGTTAATTCCTCTTCCTGGTGGGAAATGAGAGTTAAATTGGCCCGTCCGGACACCTCCACCTAATCTCTCATTGGTTCTCCCTATTCCTGTTCATCTTCCGCAGAAATTGCTAACTGGGCCAAACAGGAGGTTAAAGGCACTGACTCTCCAAGTGGGGAGAGTGTTAGTAAAGCGTCTGGAATGTTGCACCCGAGTACCAGGGGACAAAAACTGAGACACATTTGAACACGTTTTCCGACCACATGGTGGATCATACTCTGGGTTCCACATGCATGTTTTAGCTGAAGGAAGAATCCCTTAAACATGGAGAGTTGAGACCCATGGAATGGGTACCATGCAATATGACTTCAAAGGGTCTGCATTTGCTCACCGAACCTCACCAATCCTATCACTGCTGCGTTTATGCCGCTGTACACACACTTGATTCTCTTTCGGAGACATATAAATCCATAGGTTTTAAGATTCTTACTAGTCAGGTAGATTCTTACTAGTCAGGTATATTCTTAGGCGTTTAATATGGGGTGTTGAGTCCACTTCGTTGAGCAAGGAGTAGCTCTTGTCTATTACATATTTGGCTTATGGAACGGTATCTGTGCTCATTTCAATCTCTGGTTTTATGCAGCACCCCAACTCACCCGTCCCCTTAAGCAAGCATAAGTTGGTTTTCTACATTTGACACCCTGTTCTGTTTTGTAATTCAGTTCTTGTGTAGCCAAGTTTACATTCCGTGTAGTAGTGATATCTTATGATGTTTCTTTTTCTGTGTGACTAATTTCACTTAGAATCATCGTACCTGAATCCACTCATTATGCTGCTACGGGCCTGATGACATAGATTTCATTGCTGAGTGATATTGCATTGTACGTAAGTACCACAATTTCTTTATCCATTTTTCGCTTTCTGTGATATTGAACTTGTACCGTAAACGAGGTTCTTGTAAACAGAGCCGTCCCAAACTTTGGGGTGGCTGTGTCTTTTTGATTTTAATTTCCCTAAGCTATAGGACCATAAGTGGAAGTGCCCTAGGCTCTGTTGCTTTGTTTTTTGGATGTTTCAGGAAACACCATACACTTCTCCAGAGTGGCTGCTGGCAATTTACATCCCGCCCATCAGCATAACTAGGCTCCCAGTTCTCCATGGCCTGTCCTGCCTTTCTGGATTTTACACTTTTTTCAGATGGCCCTTTTGACCGGGGGGCAGTGAGACTTCATTGTAGTGCAGATTTCCTTTGCAAGCTTGCTTGGTTGGCCAAAAAGGGCGTATGCGTTTTTTCCTGAATATATTCAGGAAAAAACGCATACGCCCTTTTTGGCCAAGTGCATCATTGTGGGCGTTCTGCCTCTTTTCCTATGCTTTACATGCAATTCCAGTCTACCTCCTGAAATCGGTTTCCTGCAATTCTGCCCTGCTTTCAACTCCTCTTGGCATCCTAATTCAATATATTTTTGGAAGATAGCTGTCATTTATAACTCTGCAGGTTTGTGAATTACAGTGCCCCTGAGCTCCTTTCTTCAACTCGCTTTCTTGTGAGCTGGCCGCAACACCGCAGGATTGCTTCAGGCCCTAGTTTGGTTCCGGCACGGCATGCTGAGCCTTTGGTTAATTCCTCTTCCTGGTGGGAAATGAGAGTTAAATTTGCCCGTCCAGACACCTCCACCTAGTCTCTCATTGGTTCTCCCTATTCCTGTTCATTTTCCACAGAAATTGCAAATTGGGCCATACAGGAGGTTAAAGGCACTGACTCTCCAAGTGGGGAGAGTGTTAGTAAAGCGTCTGGAATGTTGCACCCGAGTACCAGGGGTCGAAAACTGAGACACATTTGAACACGTTTCCCGATCACACGGTGGATCATACTCTGGGTTCCACATGCATGTTTTAGCTGAAGGAAGAATCCCTTAAACCTGGAGAGTTGAGACCCATGGAATGGGTACCATGCAATAAGACTTCAAAGGGTCTGCATTTGCTCACCGAACCTCACCAATCCTATCACTGCTGCGTTTATGCCGCTGTACACACGCTTGATTCTCTTTCGGAGACATATAAATCTATAGGTTTTAAGATTCTTACTAGACAGGTAGATTCTTACTAGTCAGGTATATTCCTAGGCGTTTAATATAGGGTGTTGAGTCCACTTCGTTGAGCAAGGAGTACCTTTTGTCTATTATATTTTTGGCTTATGGAACGGTATCTGTGCCAATTTTAATCTCTGGTTTCATGCAGCACCCCATATCGGCTTTCCCCTTAAGCAAGCATAAGTTGGTTTTCTACATTTTTGACCCTGTTCTGTTTTGTAATTCAGTTCCTGTGTAGCCAAGTTTACATTCCGTGTAGTAGTGATATCTTATGATGTTTCTTTTTCTGTGTGACTAATTTCACTTAGAATCATCGTACCTGAATCCACTCATTATGCTGCTCCGGGCCTGATGTCATAGATTTCATTGCTGAGTGATATTGCATTGTACGTAAGTACCACAACTTCTTTATCCATTTTTCGCTTTTTGCGATATTTAACTTGTACCGTAAACGAGGTTCTTGTAAACAGAGCCATCCCAAACTTTGGGGTGGCTGTGTCTTTTTGATTTTAATTTCCCTAAGCTATAGGACCATAAGTGGAAGTGCCCTAGGCTCTGTTGCTTAGTTTTTTGGATGTTTCAGGAAACACCATACACTTCTCCAGAGTGGCTGTTGGCCATTTACATCTCGCCCATCAGCATAACAAGGCTCCCAGTTCTCCATGGCCTGTCCTGCCTTTCTGGATTTTACACTTTTTTCAGATGGCCCTTTTGACCGGGGGGCAGTGAGACTTCATTGTAGTGCAGATTTCCTTTGCAAGCTTGCTTGGTTGGCCAAAAAGGGCGTATGCGTTTTTTCCTGAATATATTCAGGAAAAAACGCATACGCCCTTTTTGGCCAAGTGCATCATTGTGGACGTTCTGCCTCTTTTCCTATGCTTTAAATGCAATTCCAGTCTACCTCCTGAAATCGGTTTCCTGCAATTCTGCCCCACTTTCAAGTCCTCTTGGCAGCCTTACTTCAGTATATTTTTGGACGATAGCTGTCATTTATAACTCTGCAGGTTTGTGAATTACAGTGCCCCTGAGCTCCTTTCTTCAACTCGCTTTCTTGTGAGCTGGCCGCAACACCGCAGGATTGCTTCAGGCCCTAATCTGGTTCCGGCACGGCACGCTGAGCCTTTGGTTAATTCCTCTTCCTGGTGGGAAATGAGAGTTAAATTTGCCCATCCAGACACCTCCACCTAGTCTCTCATTGGTTCTCCCTATTCCTGTTCATCTTCCGCAGAAATTGCAAACTGGGCCAAACAGGAGGTTAAAGGCACTGACTCTCCAAGTCGGGAGAGTGTTAGTAAAGCGTCTGGAATGTTGCACCCGAGTACCAGGGGACGAGAACTGAGACATATTGGAACACGTCTCCCGATCACACGGTTGATCATACTCTGGGTTCCACGTGCATGTTTTAGCTGAAGGAAGAATCCCTTAAACCTGCAGAGTTGAGACCCGTGGAATGGGTACCATGCAATATGACTTCAAAGGGTCTTCATTTGCTCACCGAACCTCTCCAATCCTATCACTGCTGCGTTTATGCCCCTGTACACATGCTTGATTTTCTTTCAGAGACATAGCAGTGCATAGGTTTTAAGATACTTACTAGTCAGGTACATTCTTAGGCATTTAATATGGGGTGTTGAGTCCATTTCGTTGAGCAAGGAGTAGTTCTTGTCTATTCTATATTTGGCTTAAGGAACTTTATCTGTGCTCATTTCAATCTCTGGTTTGATGCAGCACCCCAACTCACCTTTCCCCTTAAGCAAGCATAAGTTGGTTTTCTAAATTTGAGACCCTGTTCTGTTTTGTAATCCAGTTCCTGTGTAGCCAAGTTTACATTCCGTGTATTAGTGATATCTTATGATGTTTCTTTTTCTGTGTGACTTATTTCAGTTAGAATCATCATACCTGAATCCACTCATTATGCTGCTACGGGCCTGATGACATAGATTTCATTGCTGAGTGATATTGCATTGTACGTAAGTACCACAACTTCTTTATCCATTTTTCACTTTCTGCGATATTGAACTTGTACCGTAAACGAGGTTCTTGTAAACAGAGCCGTCCCAAACTTTGGGGTGGCTGTGTCTTTTTGATTTTAATTTCCCTAAGCTATAGGACCATAAGTGGAAGTGCCCTAGGCTCTGTTGCTTTGTTTTTTAGATGTTTCAGGAAACACCATACACCTCTCCCGAGTGGCTCTTGGCAATTGACATCCCGCCAATCAGCATAACAAGGCTCCCAGTTCTCCATGGCCTGTCCTGCCTTTCTGGATTTTACACTTTTTCAGATGGCCCTTTTGACCGGGGGGAAGTGAGACTTCATTGTAGTGCAGATTTCCTTTGCAAGCTTGCTTGGTTGGCCAAAAAGGGCGTATGCGTTTTTTCCTGAATATATTCAGGAAAAAACGCATACGCCCTTTTTGGCCAAGTGCATCATTGTGGACGTTCTGCCTCTTTTCCTATGCTTTAAATGCAATTCCAGTCTACCTCCTGAAATCGGTTTCCTGCAATTCTGCCCCGCTTTCAAGTCCTCTTGGCAGCCTTACTTCAGTATATTTTTGGACGATAGCTGTCATTTATAACTCTGCAGGTTTGTGAATTACAGTGCCCCTGAGCTCCTTTCTTCAACTCGCTTTCTTGTGAGCTGGCCGCAACACCGCAGGATTGCTTCAGGCCCTAATCTGGTTCCGGCACGGCACGCTGACCCTTTGGTTAATTCCTCTTCCTGGTGGGAAATGAGAGTTAAATTTGCCCGTCCAGACACCTCCAGCTAGTCTCTCATTGGTTCTCCCTATTCCTGTTCATCTTCCGCAGAAATTGCAAACTGGGCCAAACAGGAGGTTAAAGGCACTGACTCTCCAAGTCGGGAGAGTGTTAGTAAAGCGTCTGGAATGTTGCACCCGAGTACCAGGGGACGAGAACTGAGACATATTGGAACACGTCTCCCGATCACACGGTTGATCATACTCTGGGTTCCACGTGCATGTTTTACCAGAAGGCAGAATCCCTTAAACCTGGAGAGTTGAGACCCGTGGAATGGGTACCATGCAATATGACTTCAAAGGGTCTTCATTTGCTCACCGAACGTCTCCAATCCTATCACTGCTGCGTTTATGCCCCTGTACACACGCTTGATTTTCTTTCAGCGACATAGCAATCCATAGGTTTTAAGATACTTACTAGTCAGGTACATTCTTAGGCGTTTAATATGGGGTGTTGAGTCCATTTCGTTGAGCAAGGAGTAGTTCTTGTCTATTCCATATTTGGCTTAAGGAACTTTATCTGTGCTCATTTCAATCTCTGGTTTGATGCAGCACCCCAACTCACCTTTCCCCTTAAGCAAGCATAAGTTGGTTTTCTAAATTTGAGACCCTGTTCTGTTTTGTAATCCAGTTCCTGTGTAGCCAAGTTTACATTCCGTGTATTAGTGATATCTTATGATGTTTCTTTTTCTGTGTGACTTATTTCACTTAGAATCATCATACCTGAATCCACTCATTATGCTGCTACGGGCCTGATGACATAGATTTCATTGCTGAGTGATATTGCATTGTACGTAAGTACCACAACTTCTTTATCCATTTTTCACTTTCTGCGATATTGAACTTGTACCGTAAACGAGGTTCTTGTAAACAGAGCTGTCCAAAACTTTGGGGTGGCTGTGTCTTTTTGATTTTAATTTCCCTAAGCTATAGGACCATAAGTGGAAGTGCCCTAGGCTCTGTTGCTTTGTTTTTTAGATGTTTCAGGAAACACCATACACCTCTCCCGAGTGGCTCTTGGCAATTTACATCCCGCCCATCAGCATAACAAGGCTCCCAGTTCTCCATGGCCTGTCCTGCCTTTCTGGATTTTACACTTTTTTCAGATGGCCCTTTTGACCAGGGGGAAGTGAGACTTCATTGTAGTGCAGATTTCCTTTGCAAGCTTGCTTGGTTGGCCAAAAAGGGCGTATGCGTTTTTTCCTGAATATATTCAGGAAAAAACGCATACGCCCTTTTTGGCCAAGTGCATCATTGTGGACGTTCTGCCTCTTTTCCTATGCTTTACATGCAATTCCAGTCTACCTCCTGAAATCGGTTTCCTGCAATTCTGCCCCGCTTTCAAGTCCTCTTGGCAGCCTTACTTCAGTATATTTTTGGACGATAGCTGTCATTTATAACTCTGCAGGTTTGTGAATTACAGTGCCCCTGAGCTCCTTTCTTCAACTCGCTTTCTTGTGAGCTGGCCACAACACCGCAGGATTGCTTCAGGCCCTAATCTGGTTCCGGCTCGGCACGCTGAGCCTTTGGTTAATTCCTCTTCCTGGTGGGAAATGAGAGTTAAATTTGCCCGTCCAGACACCTCCAGCTAGTCTCTCATTGGTTCTCCCTATTCCTGTTCATCTTCCGCAGAAATTGCAAACTGGGCCAAACAGGAGGTTAAAGGCACTGACTCTCCAAGTCGGGAGAGTGTTAGTAAAGCGTCTGGAATGTTGCACCCGAGTACCAGGGGACGAGAACTGAGACATATTGGAACACGTCTCCCGATCACATGGTTGATCATACTCTGGGTTCCACGTGCATGTTTTAGCTGAAGGAAGAATCCCTTAAACCTGCAGAGTTGAGACCCGTGGAATGGGTACCATGCAATATGACTTCAAAGGGTCTTCATTTGCTCACCGAACCTCTCCAATCCTATCACTGCTGCGTTTATGCCCCTGTACACATGCTTGATTTTCTTTCAGAGACATAGCAGTGCATAGGTTTTAAGATACTTACTAGTCAGGTACATTCTTAGGCATTTAATATGGGGTGTTGAGTCCATTTCGTTGAGCAAGGAGTAGTTCTTGTCTATTCCATATTTGGCTTAAGGAACTTTATCTGTGCTTATTTCAATCTCTGGTTTGATGCAGCACCCCAACTCACCTTTCCCCTTAAGCAAGCATAAGTTGGTTTTCTAAATTTGAGACCCTGTTCTGTTTTGTAATCCAGTTCCTGTGTAGCCAAGTTTACATTCCGTGTATTAGTGATATCTTATGATGTTTCTTTTTCTGTGTGACTTATTTCAGTTAGAATCATCATACCTGAATCCACTAATTATGCTGCTACGGGCCTGATGACATAGATTTCATTGCTGAGTGATATTGCATTGTACGTAAGTACCACAACTTCTTTATCCATTTTTCACTTTCAGCGATATTGAACTTGTACCGTAAACGAGGTTCTTGTAAACAGAGCTGTCCCAAACTTTGGGGTGGCTGTGTCTTTTTGATTTTAATTTCCCTAAGCTATAGGACCATAAGTGGAAGTGCCCTAGGCTCTGTTGCTTTGTTTTTTAGATGTTTCAGGAAACACCATACACCTCTCCCGAGTGGCTGTTGGCAATTTACATCCCGCCCATCAGCATAACAAGGCTCCCAGTTCTCCATGGCCTGTCCTGCCTTTCTGGATTTTACACTTTTTTCAGATGGCCCTTTTGACCAGGGGGAAGTGAGACTTCATTGTAGTGCAGATTTCCTTTGCAAGCTTGCTTGGTTGGCCAAAAAGGGCGTATGCGTTTTTTCCTGAATATATTCAGGAAAAAACGCATACGCCCTTTTTGGCCAAGTGCATCATTGTGGACGTTCTGCCTTTTTTCCTATGCTTTAAATGCAATTCCAGTCTACCTCCTGAAATCGGTTTCCTGCAATTCTGCCCCGCTTTCAAGTCCTCTTGGCAGCCTTACTTCAGTATATTTTTGGACGATAGCTGTCATTTATAACTCTGCAGGTTTGTGAATTACAGTGCCCCTGAGCTCCTTTCTTCAACTCGCTTTCTTGTGAGCTGGCCGCAACACCGCAGGATTGCTTCAGGCCCTAATCTGGTTCCGGCACGGCACGCTGAGCCTTTGGTTAATTCCTCTTCCTGGTGGGAAATGAGAGTTAAATTTGCCCGTCCAGACACCTCCAGCTAGTCTCTCATTGGTTCTCCCTATTCCTGTTCATCTTCCGCAGAAATTGCAAACTGGGCCAAACAGGAGGTTAAAGGCACTGACTCTCCAAGTCGGGAGAGTGTTAGTAAACCGTCTGGAATGTTGCACCCGAGTACCAGGGGACGAGAACTGAGACATATTGGAACACGTCTCCCGATCACACGGTTGATCATACTCTGGGTTCCACGTGCATGTTTTAGCTGAAGGAAGAATCCCTTAAACATGGAGAGTTGAGACCCGTGGAATGGGTACCATGCAATATGACTTCAAAGGGTCTTCATTTGCTCACCGAACCTCTCCAATCCTATCACTGCTGCGTTTATGCCCCTGTACACACGCTTGATTTTCTTTCAGAGACATAGCAATCCATAGGTTTTAAGATACTTACTAGTCAGGTACATTCTTAGGCGTTTAATATGGGGTGTTGAGTCCACTTCGTTGAGCAAGGAGTAGCTCTTGTCTATTACATATTTGGCTTATGGAACGGTATCTGTGCTCATTTCAATCTCTGGTTTTATGCAGCACCCCAACTCACCCGTCCCCTTAAGCAAGCATAAGTTGGTTTTCTACATTTGACACCCTGTTCTGTTTTGTAATTCAGTTCTTGTGTAGCCAAGTTTACATTCCGTGTATTAGTGATATCTTATGATGTTTCTTTTTCTGTGTGACTAATTTCACTTAGAATCATCGTACCTGAATCCACTCATTATGCTGCTACGGGCCTGATGACATAGATTTCATTGCTGAGTGATATTGCATTGTACGTAAGTACCACAATTTCTTTATCCATTTTTCGCTTTCTGTGATATTGAACTTGTCCCGTAAACGAGGTTCTTGTAAACAGAGCCGTCCCAAACTTTGGGGTGGCTGTGTCTTTTTGATTTTAATTTCCCTAAGCTATAGGACCATAAGTGGAAGTGCCCTAGGCTCTGTTGCTTTGTTTTTTGGATGTTTCAGGAAACACCATACACTTCTCCAGAGTGGCTGCTGGCAATTTACATCCCGCCCATCAGCATAACTATGCTCCCAGGTCTCCATGGCCTGTCCTGCCTTTCTGGATTTTACACTTTTTTCAGATGGCCCTTTTGACCGGGGGGCAGTGAGACTTCATTGTAGTGCAGATTTCCTTTGCAAGCTTGCTTGTTTGTCCAAAAAGGGCGTATGCGTTTTTTCTTGAATATATTCAGGAAAAAACGCATACGCCCTTTTTGGCCAAGTGCATCATTGTGGACGTTCTGCCTCTTTTCCTATGCTTTACATGCAATTCCAGTCTACCTCCTGAAATCGGTTTCCTGCAATTCTGCCCTGCTTTCAACTCCTCTTGGCATCCGAATTCAATATATTTTTGGAAGATAGCTGTCATTTATAACTCTGCAAGTTTGTGAATTACAGTGCCCCTGAGCTGCTTTCTTCAACTCGCTTTCTTGTGAGCTGGCCGCAACACCGCAGGATTGCTTCAGGCCCTAGTTTGGTTCCGGCACGGCATGCTGAGCCTTTGGTTAATTCCTCTTCCTGGTGGGAAATGAGAGTTAAATTGGCCCGTCCGGACACCTCCACCTAATCTCTCATTGGTTCTCCCTATTCCTGTTCATCTTCCGCAGAAATTGCTAACTGGGCCAAACAGGAGGTTAAAGGCACTGACTCTCCAAGTGGGGAGAGTGTTAGTAAAGCGTCTGGAATGTTGCACCCGAGTTCCAGGGGACCAAAACTGAGACACATTTGAACACGTTTTCTGACCACATGGTGGATCATACTCTGGGTTCCACATGCATGTTTTAGCTGAAGGAAGAATCCCTTAAACATGGAGAGTTGAGACCCATGGAATGGGTACCATGCAATATGACTTCAAAGGGTCTGCATTTGCTCACCGAACCTCACCAATCCTATCACTGCTGCGTTTATGCCGCTGTACACACGCTTGATTCTCTTTCGGAGACATATAAATCCATAGGTTTTAAGATTCTTACTAGTCAGATAGATTCTTACTAGTCAGGTATATTCTTAGGCGTTTAATATGGGGTGTTGAGTCCACTTTGTTGAGCAAGTGGTACCTTTTGTCTATTATATTTTTGGCTTATGGAACGGTATCTGTGCCAATTTTAATCTCTGGTTTCATGCAGCACCCCATATCGGCTTTCCCCTTAAGCAAGCATAAGTTGGTTTTCTACATTTTTGACCCTGTTCTGTTTTGTAATTCAGTTCCTGTGTAGCCAAGTTTACATTCCGTGTAGTAGTGATATCTTATGATGTTTCTTTTTCTGTGTGACTAATTTCACTTAGAATCATCGTACCTGAATCCACTCATTATGCTGCTACGGGCCTGATGACATAGATTTCATTGCTGAGTGATATTGCATTGTACGTAAGTACCACAACTTCTTTATCCATTTTTCGCATTTTGTGATATTTAACTTGTACCGTAAACGAGGTTCTTGTAAACAGAGCCATCCCAAACTTTGGGGTGGCTGTGTCTTTTTGATTTTAATTTCCCTAAGCTATAGGACCATAAGTTTAAGTGCCCTAGGCTCTGTTGCTTTGTTTTTTGGATGTTTCAGGAAACACCATACACTTCTCCAGAGTGGCTGTTGGCCATTTTCATCTCGCCCATCAGCATAACAAGGCTCCCAGTTCTCCATGGCCTGTCCTGCCTTTCTGGATTTTACACTTTTTTCAGAAGGCCCTTTGACCGGGGGGCAGTGAGACTTCATTGTAGTGCAGATTTCCTTTGCGAGCTTGCTTGGTTGGCCAGAAAGGGCGTATGCGTTTCTTCCTGAATATATTCAGGAAAGAACGCATACGCCCTTTTTGGCCAAGTGCATCATTGTCGACGTTCTGAGTCTTTTCATATGTTTTCAGTGCAATTCCAGTCTACCTCCTGAAATCGGTTTCCTGCAGTTCTGCCTTGCTCTCAGTTCCTCTTCATAGCCTTACCTCAATATACGTTTGGAAAATAGTTGGCCTTTATAACTCTGCAGGTTTTTCAATTGCAGTGGCCCTTAGCTCCATTTTTCAGCTCTTATTTTTGTGATCTTGCCTCATATCCACAGGATTTCTTCAGGCCCTATTCTTCTTCTGGGGCGCCTTGCTCTGCCTTTGGTTAATTCTTCTTCCTGATGTGAAATTAGAGTGACATGTGCCCATTGAAACCGCTACAGCTATTTTCTCACTGGTTCCCCCTATTCCCATTCATCCTCCGCACTAACTGCAGACTGTGCGATACCGGAACTTAAAGGCATTGACTCTCCATGTGGAGATGTTGTTAGTAAAGTGGCTGGAATGTTGATCCGGAGCCCCAGGAGAGGAAAATGAGGTGCATTTTAGAAACCTTTCCCGATCATATGGTATACCATCTGCTGGATTTCCCATGCATGGTTTAGCTGTAGGAAGATTCCCTTCAACTTGGAGTGTTGGGACCCTTGGAATAAGTAGCATGAAGTATTGCATTAAACTTTCGGCAGTTGCTCACCAAAGCTCTCCAATCCTTTCAGCCCCAAGTGTCCAGCCTTATGTCTTATCCAGCTGTGGGTTTATATGTGGTCATTCCAGGTTGCATCACAGCCCCTGAGCGAATTTTGTAAGAATTTTTCTCTCTTTCATTGTTTCTGCGTTTTGGTTTTAAAATTTATTTCTATAATGGGGTTTAGCTCATTTTCACTGCTGTGTTTGTGCCGCTCTGCGCACACTTGATTCCCTTATGGAGATATATCAATACATGGGTTTTAAGATTCTTATTACTCAGATATATTTCTCTGTGGTGTATAGGGTGTGTTGAGGCCAGTTCATTGAGCAAGGTGTAGATCTTGTCTGATACCTATTTGGTTTATTGAACGGTATCTGTGCTAATTTCAAACTCTGGTTTTATGCATCACCCCACCTCTCCTTTCCCCTTAAGCTGACATAAGTGTGTTTTCTAAATGTGAGACACTGTTCTGTTTTGTCATTCATTTTTTGTGCAGCCATATTTATCCTCCCTCTATAAGTGATATCTTATGATATGTTTCTTTTTCTGTTTGACTTATTTCAAGTAGTATTATCGGACCTCAATCCACTCTTTATCCTTCTACTAGCCTTATTACATTGATTTCATGGTGAAGAGATATTCCATTGTACATAAGTACCACATTTTCTTTATCCATTGTTCTCTTTCCTGGGATATTTAAGGTGTACTGAAGTTGAGGTTCTTGTAAACAGAGTAGCCCTAAACTGTGGTGTGCTTGTGTCTTGTTGATTTTTAGACTTCCCTAGATATACTCCCGTGATTGGAAGTGCCCTATGCTCTGTCGCTCTGTTTTTTAGATGATTTAGGAACCACCATACACTTCTCCAGAGTGGCTCTCGGCAGTTCACACACTGTCCATCAGCGTATAAAGGCTCCCTGTTCTCCATGGCCTGTCCTGCATTTCTGGTTTTTACAATTTTTTCGGATGGCCCTTTTGACCGGTGGGAAATGAGACTTCTTTGTTGTGCACATTTGCATTGCTTGCTTGCTTGGTTGCCCATAAAGTGCGTATGCGTTTTTTCCTGGATATATTCAGGAAATAACACATACTCCCTTTTGGGCCAACTGCATCATTGTCGAAATTCTGCCGCTTTTCATGTGCTTTAAAGGCGAGTCCAATCTATCTCTTGAAATCTGTTTCTTGCAATTCTGTCTTGCATTCAGATCCTCTTCTTTGCCTTACCTCAACATATTTTTGGACGTTAGTTTTCATTTATAACTCTGCAGGTTTGTGAATTGCAGTGACCCTGAGCTCCATTTTTTAAGTTGCTCTTTTGTGAGCTGGCCTCAAAACTGCAGGATTGCTTCAGGCCCTATTTTGGCTCCGGTGAGGCGGGCTGAGCCTTTTTTTAATTCTTATTCTTAATGGGAAATTAGAGTGACATGTGCCCGTCCAAACCCCTACAACTATTCTCTCATTGTTTCCCCCTGTTCCCGTTCATCCTCCTCACAATTTGCAAAATGTGTGAAACAGAAGTTTAAATGTGCTGATTCTCTAAGTGGGGAGATTCTAAGTAACGTGGCTGGAATGATGAACAGGAGCACCAGGAGAGGATAAATGAGGTGCATTTTAGACACATCTCCCGATCACATGGTGTACAGTCCTCTGGGTTTTCCATGCATGTTTTAGCTGTAGGAAGATTCCTTGAACCTGCAGATTTGGGACCCATTGAATGGGTACCAGGTAGTATTACTTTAAAGGGTGTGCATTTCCTCACCCAACCCCACATTTCTCTTAGCGCGAACAGTTTCCAGCCTTATGTCTCATCCTGCTGTGGGTCTAGATGTGTTCAATCCATGTTGCATCACCGTCCCTGAGGAAAAGTTGTAAGAGGTTTTCTCTGTCTCTCTGTCGTTTATTTTTTTCAATTTATTACTATGTTGTTTACAGCTGATTTTCAAAGCTCTGTTTCTTGCTGCTGTACATCCACTTGATTCACGTACAGAGAGACATCAATAATTTCTTTTTCAGATTCTTACCAGTCATAGATATTCTTTTCCGGTGACTTGAGTGTGCTGAGTGCAGTTCTTTTAGTTACCGTGTAGGCCTTGTTGATTATCAGTTTGGTATTTGGAATGGTATCTTTGCTAATTTCAACCTCCTGGATGATGCCTCACCCCTCCCCACCTTTCCCGTTTAGCAGCCTTACACGTGTTTTCTACATATTTATGTCACTTAGAATGATCATACGTAACTCCTCCGGAGTTGTTACAACTGGCCATATTTCATTGATTTCCAGGCTGAGTAATATTCCACTCTACATAAGTACCACATCTCTATCCATTTTTTCCCTCCAGAGACATTTAAGTTATATCCTAGTCGAGGATCTTTTAAACAGAGAGGCAGTAAACATTGGGGTGCCTGTGTCCTCTCGATTTTTGTTTTTCCCAAGATATACGCCCATGAGTGCAAGTGCCCTATGCTCTGTAGCTCATTTTTTAGATGCTTTAGTAAACACAATACACTTCTCCAGAATGGCCGTTGGCAATATACATTTCCACTATAAGCCTCACAGGGCTCCCTCCTCTCCTTGCCCTGGCCTGCATTTCTGGCGTTTACACTTTATGAGGATGGCTCTTCTGACTGATGCGAAGTGATATCTTTTGTAGTATTGATTTCCAGTGCCCACCTGTTTGGTTGGCTAAAAAAGTGTATGCCCTTTTCTTGAATATATACAGAAAAAAACGCATACAGCCTTTTTGGCCAACTGCAATGTCGGAAATGTTCAGCCCCTTTTCTTGTGCTTAATGGCGAGTCCTTTCTACCTCCTCAAATCCCTTTCCTGCCATTCTCCCTTGCTTGCCAATCCTTTTCTCTGACTTTCCTCAAGACATTTTTCAGTGATAGATATTTTCAACTCTGCAGTTTCGTGAATTTTACTGCCCCTGAGTTCCATTGTTCAACTTGTGTTTATGGGAACTGGCCACAAAGCAGTGGGATTTCCTCAAGCCCTATACTGTTTCCATGGGCAACCCTAGCCTTTGGTCAATTCATCTTCCTGATTGGAAATTAGAGTGACATGTGCCTGTCTGAACACCTAGGACTTGTCTCTCATTGTTCCTCATCCTTCCGCTTCATCCTCTGGACAAATTCCAAACTGTATGCAACAGGATGTTGACAGTGTTGACATCTCCAAGTGGGGAGACTGTTAGTAAAGACGCTGGAGGGGTGAACCCGAGCACCAGGAGATGAGGAGATGAGATGCCTTTTCCAAACTCTTCCCGATCAGACGGTATACCATCCTCTGGATGTGACAGACATGTTTTAGCAGTAGGAAGAGTCCCATTCATGTAAGGAGAACACCAGGGCTTTTTCAAAATCAGTGTCTCCCCGAAACCCAAACTGGGGAGTTTTTTAAGCTACGGCTACACATATGTTCATTAAGGGCCTTGGGAAGTAGGCAGAGTCCAAACTTTAGATGACTGAAGTCTTCAGGGTCAGAAGCACTCACCACCGGCTTCCCTTAGGTTACACTTTAACTGTCATTGATAGATGATGTCAATAAAAATATCTATTCTTTTTCCGATTATTTCCCCTTATAGGTTATTGCACAATATTGAGTGTAGTTCCCTGTGCTATACAGTAGTTCCTTGTTGATGATCTATTTTATACATAGCAGTGTGTATGTGTTAATTCCAAACTGTTAATTTATCCCTCCTCCCACCTTTCCCCTTTGGTAATAATAAATTATAAGATTTTATACTTCTCAGAAATGGGGGAGCTGAAAGAGAGGTATCATTTTCAATGGAAAAGCATTTAAAACAAGATTGAAGCTTTAACCAAGATTATTAGATGTACATCCTTGGAAAGAAATCACTTCATTTCTCTAATATTGACCTGACAAATAGGACAAACCTTCTCACTGAACTTGCTTATAATAAAGTGATGGAAATATCAAATGGAAGTGTTAGAAACATCTTATTTTACCCGAGCCTTATAAACTGTTCTATGTTAACTACAGTTTGGCTCACACATCTGTTCATTGAAGTTACAATAGTCTCAATTTCTGTTACTGATCCTCCAGAGTGGACCCCAACAAGGGTCCCCCTGCCCAGTGTCATTGGGGCCAACAGATCGAGACTGAGTTTGGTTCCCAAGCAAAGGAAACTTTATATTTTCATCAGAGAATGGAGAGGTGAGAGCATGCACTACCCCGTGGGCTGTGGGCTGGGCTGCTGTGTAGAGATCCTGTCAGAGTCAGTGGGAGGGAGGGGGCGGAGCTCTCAAGGGCCGGGTTGGCTGCAGCTCAGGCTCTATATCTCGGAGTCTGCACTGGGCCCCAGGAGCTGAGGTGTCGACCCAGCCATTCTGCACCAGGAAATCTGGTCTGAAGTGCCGGGTGTGGAACCTCTGCATGCGGGACCCTAGGAGCACGTGAAATTAGACAAAGCACAAAGGATAAAAAAGGTCAGACTTGACTTTATTGCCCAGATCCTATTTTTATCTCCCAGGGATTTTTAATGGGCTTTGCTGGGGACAAACCCCTCCTCTGCCTTTTGTCCCGTTCCTCACTCTTGGAGTGCTGAGGGTGCAGACCCTTCTTCTGTAACTGCTGAGTGCTGAGTTGGGAGCCCTCATACCAGGGGACGAGGGTCAGAACTTCTCCCCAGCAGCCTCCAGGTGACGTTGATTGGCCCCAGGACCCCTGCCTCCCTGCTCGTCCGCCTGAGCACCAGCATTGGAAGTGTTATAGATTCTAATGACCTTTAAGGGTCCAGGAAAGAGATGTGCAGAGACGCTGTGGGGGCCGGTTTCACCCCGCCCCACATTTGTTCGGCCACCTTAGGCTGACCGTTTCTGCCAGCCTAGATGCTCTGACCAGTAGTCTGCTCTTTCTTCAATTAGGCCCCTGAATTAACATAAAAACAGCACCAGGTGTCAGAGCCCTGCCCGCTCAACTCCCAGACAGTCCAGGGTCAGTGGTGATCAAGGACCATGATGGCCACTGAGTCAACAGCCTTTTGAAGTAAACAGGAGTCCAGCCGGTCTTATTGGCCACCATCATCACGGTGTCTGTAGGCTTTTCTATGGTGACAGTGTGATATACGGTTTCCCCGCCAAGATTATTAGCTCCCCTCCGGGTGCAGGAAGTCCTGCAAGCAGTAGTCTACTCCTTCGGGACACACTATTGTTGTTTTATGAGAGAAACTCCAGGTCAAGTGATGTTCACATGAGTCGTCATGGTGCCCTGTTGCCTCCGGTTATCTCTCTGGATGTTGGAGTTGGAGGGCCTCCTCACTCGAGGTCGGTGTGCCCACGGAGCGAACCCTGCAACTTCAGGGCATGGTTGGTGATTAGGATCACCACGTGGGGTCCTTTTCCCTTAGGAGGGAGGTGGCCTTTTGGGCTGCTGATTTCCAGGTTTTTAGATACCGCCAGTATCTTGGCCAGATGTGGCAGTGGGCCAAGCCCCTTGGTGACTGTAGTTTATCCTACCTGGATGGCATTCTTGCGTTGTTCCATTTCAAGTGGTCCCAGTTTTTGCACTAATTCTCCAATGGCGATTCACCTTTCACCGGGAATGGAAAGGTCAAAGGGTTTAGCTCAATTAGGGAGTTCCAGGGCAAGGGTCTGAATTGACTGCTCTTTCCATTCTTGAAAGGCCACTTCTGGATTCTGTTCAAAAGGATCATCATCTTTTCCTTTCAGTGTTTCATATAGAGGCCCAGCTAGTAGACTGTAGTTAGGGATCCAGAAGCAGCAAACCCTGGCCTCCCCAGGAACCCCTAAGCTGTCTTCTAGTTTTAGAAAGGGGTAAGGCTGCAAATGGTTTCTTCCCTTTCCTGGGATGGGCTTCTCTGACCTTGTGTGAGAATGAAGCCCAGGCAGGTCACCACAGTCTGTGATATTTGAGCTTTTTCTTGGACAACTTCTATCCTTTATTGGCTTGGTAGTTCAGAGGCCTCCTTAGTAGGGCTGGCGATCAGAATGTCGTCTGCATATTGCAGGAGGGTTTCCTTTTCCAGAGGTAGAACTTTTCGGTCGTTAGCTAAGCTTTCCCCAAAGATGGTGTGGGAATTTTTGAACCCTTGGGGCAAGACGGCCCGGAAGTATTGTTTTAGTTGTATGTTGAGTCCTGCCACTCACAAGCCAAAATTTCTTGTGACTCTGGGACTAATGGAATACAAAAGAAGGCATCATTGAAGACTAATACAGAATACCATGTCCTGGTGGTTGGTAGAATGACCAGCAGGGTGTAGGAATCAGGAGCAACTGGAGGTATATCCTCGGTGGCTTCACTGACTGTCCTGACATCCTTTACCAGGTCCCCAGCAGCCCATGGGGCTCTCGTGGTCAGGCCAATCCCAGGATATGGAGCTCTCCTGGGCAGGAACCCCACCCCCAACCCAGCCCACGGGGCTCTCATGGTCAGGCCCCTCCCAGGATACAGAGCTACCCTTGCAGGTACCGTGGCAGGGCTGGGCACACAGGAACCGTGCACATAGCCCTCATTGAAGAGCACCCCCAGCTCACCTGTCGCTCAGAGCTGACACAGAGCACCTCAGAGCAGGACTTGAACTAACAAACAGCAGCTCCGACAGGTCTGTGACCCTGGGCATCACTCTGTGTGGCCTCCCTCCACCTGGTCTTCCAGAGACTTCCACTGCACCCAGGGCACCAGGCCTCTGTCTCCAACCACCACCCACCCCTCCTCTCCCTGACTCCTGGGTTCCTCTCATTAGGAGAGGGTTTTCTTGAAGTTGTCTCCCACTCATGGGCCAGATAAAATGATTAGAAAACAAGCCAAAGCTGCAGCCCCTTGTCTATCCTGACTCTCAGGAGCCCACACCTGTTCCTTGGACCTGGCCGGTTCAGCAAGTTCCATTTTCTGCAACTGTGAGCCCCTGAGGGGTGATGATTGGCTACCTGGGCAGCCTTACCATGCTGGCCAGCCCTCCCCAGGTGTGCCTGGGTTGAGATCAATATAAATACCACTCCAGGCAGCAAAAGCCCCTGCAGCTGTGCCTGACGCCATTTTCTCTGCCCTGTCAGCAGTCTCGGGGCTGGGCTGGTGGGAGGGAGTGAGAGGCCACGGCTTTGTGGGTGGCCCAGTGTGAGTGGGGCTCTGCTGGACTTTCTGCAGCAGATGCCAGGCTGCCACCTGCTAAAGAAGAGGATGTGTCACCCATACCTGCTGCTGGAATTTCTCCCTGGGCAGAGGTGAGGAAGGAAAAAAGCAGTGGGGGCAGGGACAGGACGGGTATCTCAGGCAGGGAAATGGAAATCTTCCAGAAGAGCACCCAGGGCCAGGACCATCCTGGCTGGCCTGCAGGCACCAAGTCAGCTGGCATGCTGTCACTCGTGTGGCTCCATGGCCCTTCCTCTAGGCTTTCAAGTCCTTGTATATATTCAGGTGTTTTACCTGGGAAGGGTGGGAACAGTTCAGCAGCAAGTGGCCTGGGGCTCAGCTCACGTTTACTCACAGATGCCTCGGCACGGTGCCCCAGCTTTGCAATGAGGACGCTTGTTGTGTGGGGGCTGCTGGCTGAATGGGAGACGATTCCCCACCACTGACCAACTTCAGAATTGTTTACAACTGGAGCAAGTGCCCTGATACGGTTTTCCTCTGAGTAACTGGTGGGTTCTGTTTTTTTTTTTCTCTTTTTCGTTTTTGGTTCAAGGTAGATTTTATTCCTCTTTTTTGTATTTACAGATATAAGCATGGAAATAATTTATTCATATAAATACATGTATGTGAAGGGAATAATTGTTTTTTCTGTTTTATTTTTTAAATTTTATTTCTTTTTAATTTTGAATTTTATTTTATATTTTTATACAGCAGGTTCTCATTGGTTATCTACTTTATACATATAAATGTTTACATGCCAATCCCAATCTCTCAACTCCTCCCACCACCACCCCTCCAAGAGCTTTCCCCCCTTGTTGTCCATACGATTGTTGTCTACATCTGTTGCTCTATTTATGCCTTGCAAAATGGTTAATCTGTACAGTTTTTCTAGGTTCCACATATATGCATGAATATACAAGATTTGTTTTTCTCTTTCTGACTTACTTCACTCTGTATGACAGTCTCTAGATCCATCGACGTCTCTACAAATGACCCAATTTCATTCCTTTCATGGCTTAGTAATATTCCATTTTATATATGTACCACAGCTTTATGCATTCGTCTGTCTGTGGGCATTTAGGTTGCTTCCATTACCTCGATATTGTAAATAGTGATGCAATGAACATTGCGGTGAATGTCTCTTTTTGATTTATGGTTTTGTCTGAGTATATGTCCAGTCCTGGGATTGCTGTATCATATGGTAATTCTATTATTAGTTTCTTAAGAAACTCCATATTGTTCTCCATAGTGACTGTATCAATTTATATTCCCAACAATAGTGGAAGAGTGTTCCTTTTCTCCACACCCTTTCCAGCATTTGTTGTTTGTAGATTTTCAGATGATGCCCATTCTAACAGGTGTGAGGTGATACCTCATTGTTGAGTCCATTTCGTTGAGCAACGGGTAGGTCTTGTCTATTACATATTTGGCTTATGGAACGGTATCTGTGCTAATTTCAAACTCTGGTTTTATGGAGCACCCCAACTCACCTTTCCCCTTAAGCAAGCATAAGTTGGTTTTCTAAACTTGAGACCCTGTTCTGTTTTGTAATTCAGTTCATGTATAGCCAAGTTTACATTCCGTGCATTAGTGATACCTTATGATGTTTCTTTTTCTGTGTGACTTATTTCACTTAGAATCATCATGCCTCAATCCACTCATTATGCTGGTACAGGCCTGGTGACACAGATTTCATTGCTGAGTGGTATTCTGTTGTACATAAGTACCGCAACTTCTTTATCAATTATTTGTTCTCTGGGATATTTAACTTGTACTGTAGAAGAGGCTCCTGTAAACAGAGCCGTTGTAAATTTTGGGGTGGCTGTGTCTTTTTGATTTTAATTTCCCTAAGCTATAGGACCATAAGTGGAAATGCCCTAGATTCTGTTGCTTTGTTTTTCAGATGTATCAGGAAACACCATACACTTCTCCAGAGTGGCTGTTGGCAATGTACATCCCGCCCATAAGCATAACAAGGCTCCTTTTTCCCCATGGCCTGTCTTGCCTTTCTGGATTTTACACTTTTCTCAGTGGCCCTTTAGACCGGGGGGAAGTGACACTTCATAGTAGTTCGGATTTCCATTGCAAGCTTGCTTGGTTTGCCAAAAAGGGCGTATGTGTTTTTTCCTGAATATATTCAGGAACAAACTCATACGCCCTTTGTTGCCAAGTGCATCATTGTCGATGTTCTGCCTCTTTTCCTATGCTTTAAATGCAAATCCAGTCTACCTCCTGAAATCGGTTTCCTGCAATTCTGCCCCGCTTTCAAGTCCTCTTCGCAGCCTTACTTCAATATATTTTTGGACGTTATCTGTCATTTATAACTCTGCAGGTTTGTGAATTACAGGGCCCCTGAGCTCCTTTCTTCAACTCGCTTTCTTGTGAGCTGGCCGCAAACCCGCAAGACTGCTTCAGGCCCTAATCTGCTTCTGGCAGGGCACGCTGAGCCTTTGGTTAATTCCTCTTCCTGGTGGGAAATGAGTGTTAAATATGCCCGTCCAGACACCTACCTCACTCTCAACCCCTTGGTGATGTGGGTCCTCTGGTTTGTGGCCACTTTTGCTGGGTTCCTCACCTTTCAATGATGTGGCCCCACTAGTGTGAGGACACTCCTGCTTGGTTCTCATCCACGTGGTTATGTGGACCCCCTGGTGAGAGTCTGTTCCTGGCTTTGTTCCTCACCCACCTGTGAGGGAGACCCTCTGCTGATAGGTCACTCCTGCATGGCTGGCACACATTGCCTTGGTGAAGTCAGCCGTGTGGTGGCAGTTGGAGCGTGCTGGGAATCTCTTCCCCCGGTGATGAGGGCCCTCTTGCGTCAGGCCCTAACTGCTGGGCTCACCAACTTTTCTTAGGGAGCCCAGTGATGCTTTGGCACTCCTCTTAGGATCCCATCTCCATGGGGATGTGGGCCTTCTGCTCTGAGGTCCCAACGGCTGGGTTGTTCACATTTTCATGATGTGGGCTCTCTGGTGTTAGTTCACAGAAGCCTGGATCCCATAGCCTCTGTGCTCTTGGCTGCCTGCTGGGAGGTTCCAACTGCTGGATTCCTCACTTTTTTAATTTTTTGGGCCCTCTGTTGTGAGGATCCTCCTGCCTGCCTCACTCCCAGCCCCTTCGTGATGTGTGTCGTCTGGTTTGAGGCCACATGTGCTGGGTTCCTCACCTTTCGATGATGTGGGACCAATGGTCTTAGGAGACTCCTGCCTGGTTCACATCCCCTTGGTGATGTGGGCCCTCTGTTGAGAGTCTGATCCCGGCTGGGTTCCTCACCCATCTGTGAGGTAGGCCGTCTGATGTGAGGTCACTCTTGCCTGGCTTGCTCACCTCGCCTTGTGGACATGAGCCCTCTGGTGGCACTTGGAGCCTGCTGGGAGCCTCCTCTCCTCGGTGATGAGGGCCCTCTGGCATCAGGCCCTAACTGCTGGGCTCCCTACATTTTGTGATGTGCGCCCAGTGGTGCGAGGACACTCCAGCCAGGTTCACATCCCCATTGGGGTGTGGGCCTTCTGCTCTGAGGTCCCAAAGCCTGGGTTGCTCACAGTTTCATGATGTAGGCTCTCTGCTGTTAGTTCACTCCTGCCTGCATCCCATAGCTTCTGTGCTCTGGGCCGCCTGCTGGGAGGTTCCAACTGCTGGATTCCTCACCTTTCTTATTCTTTGGGCCCTCTGTTTTTAGGCTACTCCTGCCTGCCTCACTCCCATTCCCTTTGTGATATGTGTCCTCTGATTTGAGGCCACATGTGCTGGGTTCCGCACCTTTCGATGATGTGACCCCACTGGAGGGAAGACAGTCCTGACTGGTTCCCATCCCCTTGCTGATGTGGGCCCTCAGGTGAGAGTCTGATCCTGGCTGGGTTCCTCACCCTTCTGTGAGGTGGGCCCTCTGCTGTGAGGTCAATCATGCCTGTCTGGCACACGTCACCTTGGCGACGTGGGCCCTCTGGTGGCAGTTGGAGTGTGCTGGGATCCTCCTCCCCTCGGTGATGAGGGCCCTCTTGCCTTAGGCCATAACTGCTGGGCTCCCCACATTTTCTGATGTGCGCCAAGTGAGTGAGGAGACTCTTGCCAGGTTCCCATCCCCATGGCGATATGGGCCTTCTGCTCTGAGGTCAAAACGGCTGGCTTGCTCACAGTACCATGATGTGGGCCCTCTGCTGTGAGTTCACTCCGGCAAGGATCCCTTATCATCGGTGCTCTGAGCCGCCTGCTGGGAGGTTCCAACTGCTGGATTCCTCAACTTTTTTATTCTATGTGCCCTCTGTTGTGAGGCTCCTCCTGCCTGCCTCACTGCCAGCCCCTTGGTGATGACTGTCCTATGGCTTGAGGCCACATGTGCTGCGTTCCTCACCTTTCGATGATGTGACCCCACTCGTGTGAGGACACTCCTGCCTGGTTCCCATCCCCTTGGTGAGGTGGGCCCTCTGGCGAGAGTCTAATCCTGGCTGGGTTCCTCAACGTTCTGTGAGGTAGGCCCTCTGCTGTGAGGTCACTCCTGCCTGGCTGGCACACGTCACCTTGGAGACGTGAGCCCTCTGGTGGCAGTTGGAGCGTGCAGGGCGCCTCCTCCTCTCGGTGATGACGGCCCTCTGGCGTCAGGCCCTAAATGGTGGGCTCCCCACATTTTCTGATGTGCGCCCAGTGGTGCGAGGACACTCCAGCCAGGTTCCCATTCCCATGGGGATGTGGTCCTTCTGCGCTGAGGTCTCAACTCCTGGGTTGCTCACAGTTTTGTGATGTGGGCCCTCTGCTGTGAGTTCACTGTGGCCTGGATCCCATAGCCTCGGTGTTCTGGGCCGCCTGCTGGAAGGTCTAAATGCTGGAATCCTCACGTTTTTTATATTATGTGCCCTGTGTTGTGAGGCTACTCCTGCCTGCCTCACTCCAAGGCCCTTGGTGATGTGGGTCCTCTGGTTTGAGGACACATGTGCTGGGTTCCTCACCTTAAGATGATGAGGCCCCACTGGTGTGAGGATAATCCTGACTGGGTCCCATCCCCTTTGTGATGTGGGCCCTCTGGTGAGAGTCTGATCCTGGCTGGGTTCCTCACCCATCTGTGAGGTGGGCCCTCTACTATCAGGTAACTCTTGCCTGGGTTGCTCACCTCGCCTTGTTGACATGAGCCCTCTGGTGGCAATTGGACCCTGCTGGGAGCCTCCTCAGCTCTGTGATGAGGGCCCTCTGATGTCAGGCCCTAACTGCTGGGCTCCCCAACTTTTCTTAGTGAGCCCAGTGTTGCTCAAGCACTCCTCTTAGGTTCCCATCCCCATGGGGATGTGGGCCTTCTGCTCTGAGGTTCCAACGGCTGGGTTGATCACAATTTCATGATGTGGGCTCTCTGGTGTTAGTTCACTGTGGCCTGGATCCCATAGCCTCTGTGGTCTTGGCTGCCTGCTGGGAGGTTCCAACTGCTCGATTCCTCAACTTTTGTATTCTATGGGTCCTGTGTTGTGATGCTCCTCCTGCCTGCCTCACTCGCAACCCCTTCGTGATGTGGGTCTTCTGGTTTGAGGCCACATGTGCTGGGTTAGGCAACTTTCAATGATGTGGCCCCACTGGTGTGAGGACACTCCTGCCTGGTTCCCATCCCCTTGGTGATGTGGGCCTTCTGGTGACAGTCTTATCCTGGCTGAGTTCCTCACTCTTCTGTGAGGTAGGCCCTCTGCTGTGAGGTCAATCCTGCCTGACTTGCACACATCACCTTGGCGACGTGGGCCCTCTGTTGGCACATGGAACCTGCTGGGAGCCTCCTGCCCTCGGTGATGATGGCCCTCTAGCATCAGGCTCTAACTGCTGGGCTCCCCACGTTTTCTGATGTGAGCCCAGTGATGCCAGGACACTCCTGTCAGGTTCCCATCCCCATGGGGATGTGGGCTTTCTGCTCTGAGGTCCCAATGCCTGGGTTGCTCACAGTTTCATGATGTGGGCTCTCTGGTGTTAGTTAACTCCTGCCTGCATCCCATAGCTTCTGTGCTCTCGGCCGCCTGCTGGGAGGTTCCAAATGCTGGATTCCTCACTTTTTTTATTCTTTGGGCCCTCTGTTTTTAGGCTACTCCTACCTGCCTCACTCCCATCCCCTTTGTGATGTATGTCCTCTGATATGAGGCCACATGTGCTGGGTTCCTCACCTTTCGATGATGTGGTCCCACTGGTGGGAGGACAGTCCTGACTGGTTCCCATCCCCTTGGTGTTGTGGGCCCTCTGGTGAGAGTCTCATCCTGCCTCGGTTCCTCACCCTTCTGTGAGATAGGCCCTCTGCTGTGAGGTCACTACTGCCTGGCTGGTGCATGCCACCTTGTAGACGTGGGCCCTCTGTTGGCAGTTGGAACCTGCTGGGAGTCTCCTCCCCTCAGTTATGAGGGCCCCCTGGCATCAGGCCCTAACTGCTGGGCTCCTAACATTTTCTGATATGTGCTAAGTGGTGCAAAGCCACTCCTGCCAGGTTCCCATCCCAATGGGGATGTGGGCCTTCTGTTCTGAGGTCCCAACAGCTGGGCTGCTCACAGGTTCATGATGTGGGCCCTCTGCTGTGAGTTCACTGCGGCCTGGATCCCATAGCCTCGGTGCTCTGGGCCACTTGCTGGGAGGTTCCAACTGCTGGATTCCTCAACTTTTATATTCTATGGACCCTGTGTTGTGAGGCCAGTCCTGCCAGCCTCATTCCGAACCCCTTGGTGATGTGGTTCCTCTGGTTTGAGGACACATGTGCTGGGATCCTCACCTTTCGATGATGTTGTCCCACTGGTGTGGGGACACTCCTGCCTGGTTCCCATCCCCTTGGTGATGTGGGCCCTCTGGTGAGAGTCTGATCCTGGCTGTGTTCCTCACCCTTCTGTGAGGTGGGCCCTCTGCTGTGAGGTCACTCCTGCCAGGCTGGCACACATCGCCTTGGCGACGTTGGCCCTCTGGTGGCAGCTGGAGCCTGCTGGGAGCCTCCTCCTCTCGGTGATGAGTGCCCTCTAGCGTCAGGCCCTAACTTCTGAGCACCCCACGTTTTCTGATGTGAGCCCAGTGATGCCAGGACACTCCTGTCATGTTCCCATCACCATGGGGATGTGGGCCTTCTGCTCTGAGGTCCCAATGTCTGGGTTGCTCACAGTTTCATGATGTGGGCTGTCTGGTGTTAGTTCACTCTGGCCTGGTTCCTCTAGCCTCTGTGCTCTGGGCCGCCTGCTGGGAGGTTCCAACTGCTGGATTCCTCACCTTTCTTATTTTTGGGCCCTCTGTTATGAGGCTCCTCCTGCCTGCCTCACTCCCAGCCCCTTGGTGATGGGTGTCCTATGGTTTGAAGCCACATGTTCTGGGTTCCTCACCTTTAGATGATGTGGCCCTACTCATGTGAGGACACTCCTGCCTGGTTCCAATCCATTTGGTGATGTGGGCCCTCTGGTGCGAGTCTGATCCTGACTGGGTTCGTCACACTTCTCTGAGGTGGACCCTCTGCTGTGAGGTCATTCGTGCCTGGTTGGCACACATCGCCTTGGCGACGTCAGCCCTCTGGTGGCAGTTGGAGCCTGCTGGGAGCCTCCTTCCCTTGGTGATGAGGGTCCTCTGGCGTCAGGCCCTAACTGCTGGTCGCCCAAAATTTTCTGATACGTTCTCAGTGGTGCGAGGACACTCCTACCAGAATTCCATCCCCATGGGGATGTGGGCCTCCTGCTCTGAGGTCCCAATGGCTGGGTTGCTCAGTTTCATGACATGGGCCCTCTTCTGTGAGTTCACTGTGGCCTGGATCCCATAGCCTCGGTGCTCTGGGCCGCCTGCTGGGAGGTTCCAACTGCTGGATTCCTCACTTTTTTATTCTATGTGCCCAGTGTTGTGAGGCTACTCCTGCCTGCCTCACTCCGAGGTCCTTGGTGATGTGGGTCCTCTGGTTTGAGGACACATGTGCTGAGTACCTCAGCTTTCGATGATGTGGCCCCACTGATGTGAAGACACTCCTGCCTGGTTCCCATCCCCTTGGTGATGTGGGCCCTCTGGTGAGAGTCTGATGTTGGCTGGGTTTCTCACCCTTCTGTGAGGTGGGACCTCTGCTGTGAGGTAACTCCTGCCTGGCATGCTAACGTTGCCTTGGCAATGTGAGCCCTCAGGTGGCAGTTGGAGCCTGCTGGGAATCTCCTCCCCTCAGTTATGAGAGCTCTGGATAAAACACATATGCCTTTTTTTGCCAAGTGCATTATTTTCCAAGTTCTGTCTCTTTTCCTATGCTTTAAGAGCTACTCCCGTGTACGTTTTGAAATCAATTTCCAGCAATTCTGCCCTGCATTCAAGTCCTCTTCGCAGCCTTACTTCAGCATAATTTTGGATGATAGCTGTCATTTATAACTCCGCAGGTTTCTGAATTACAGTGTCCCTGAGCTCCTTTCTTCAACTCGCTTTCTTGTGAGCTGGCCGCAACACCGCAGGATCTCCTCAGGCCCTAATTTAGTTCCAGCATGGCACGCGGAGCCTTTGGTTAATTCCTCTTCCTGGTGGGAAATGAGAGTTAAATTTGCCCGTCCGGACACCTCCACCTAGTCTCTCATTGGTTCTCCCTATTCCTGTTCATTTTCCACAGAAATTGCAAACTGGGCCAAACAGGAGGTTAAAGGCACTGACTCTCCAAGTGGGGAGAGTGTTAGTAAAGCGTCTGGAATGTTGCACCCGAGTACCAGGGGACGAAAACTGAGACACATTTGAACACGTTTTCCGATCACACGGTGGATCATACTCTGGGTTCCACAGGCATGTTTTAGCTGAAGGAAGAATCCCTTAAACAGGGAGAGTTGAGACCCATGGAATGGGTACCATGCAATATAACTTCAAAGGGTCTGCATTTGCTCACCGAACCTCACCAATCCTATCACTGCTGCGTTTATGCCGCTGTACACACGCTTGATTCTCTTTCGGAGACATATAAATCCATAGGTTTTAAGATTCTTACTAGTCAGGTAGATTCTTACTAGTCAGGAATATTCTTAGGCGTTTAATATGGGGTGTTGAGTCCACTTCGTTGAGCAAGGAGTAGCTCTTGTCTATTACATATTTGGCTTATGGAACGGTATCTGTGCTAATTTCAATCTCTGGTTTCATGCAGCACCCCAACTCACCCGTCCCCTTAAGCAAGCATAAGTTGGTTTTCTACATTTGACACCCTGTTCTGTTTTGTAATTCAGTTCTTGTGTAGCCAAGTTTACATTCCGTGTATTAGTGATATCTTATGATGTTTCTTTTTCTGTGTGACTAATTTCACTTAGAATCATCGTACCTGAATCCACTCATTATGCTGCTACGGGCCTGATGACATAGATTTCATTGCTGAGTGATATTGCATTGTACATAAGTACCACAACTTCTTTATCCATTTTTCGCTTTCTGTGATATTGAACTTGTTCGGTAAACGAGGTTCTTGTAAACAGAGCCGTCCCAAACTTTGGGGTGGCTGTGTCTTTTTGATTTTAATTTCCCTAAGCTATAGGACCATAAGTGGAAGTGCCCTAGGCTCTGTTGCTTTGTTTTTTGGATGTTTCAGGAAACACCATACACTTCTCCAGAGTGGCTGCTGGCAATTTACATCCCGCCCATCAGCATAACAAGGCTCCCAGTTCTCCATGGCCTGTCCTGCCTTTCTGGATTTTACACTTTTTTCAGATGGCCCTTTTGACCGGGGGGCAGTGAGACTTCATTGTAGTGCAGATTTCCTTTGCAAGCTTGCTTGGTTGGCCAAAAAGGGCGTATGCGTTTTTTCCTGAATATATTCAGGGAAAAACGCATACGCCCTTTTTGGCCAAGTGCATCATTGTGGACGTTCTGCCTCTTTTCCTATGCTTTACATGCAATTCCAGTCTACCTCCAGAAATCGGTTTCCTGCAATTCTGCCCCGCTTTCAACTCCTCTTGGCAGCCTTACTTCAATATATTTTTGGAAGATAGCTGTCATTTATAACTCTGCAGGTTTGTGAATTACAGTGCCCCTGAGCTCCTTTCTTCAACTCGCTTTCTTGTGAGCTGGCCGCAACACCGCAGGATTGCTTCTGGCCCTAGTGTGGTTCCGGCATGGCACGTTGAGCCTTTGGTTAATTCCTCTTCCTGGTGGGAAATGAGAGTTAAATTTGCCCATCCGGACACCTCCACCTAGTCTCTCATTGGTTCTCCCTATTCCTGTTCATTTTCCACAGAAATTGCAAACTGGGCCAAACAGGAGGTTAAAGGCACTGACTCTCCAAGTGGGGAGAGTGTTAGTAAAGCGTCTGGAATGTTGCACCCGAGTACCAGGGGACAAAAACTGAGACACATTTGAACACGTTTCCCGATCACACGGTGGATCATACTCTGGGTTCCACATGCATGTTTTAGCTGAAGGAAGAATCCATTAAACCTGGAGAGTTGAGACCCATGGAATGGGTACCATGCAATATGACTTCAAAGTGTCTGCATTTGCTCACCGAACCTCAGCAATCCTATCACTGCTGCGTTTAGGCCGCTGTACACACGCTTGATTCTCTTTCGGAGACATATAAATCCATAGGTTTTAAGATTCTTACTAGTCAGGTATATTCTTAGGCGTTTAATATGGAGTGTTGAGTCCACTTCGTTGAGCAAGGAGTAGCTCTTGTCTATTACATATTTGGCTTATGGAACGGTATCTGTGCTAATTTCAATCTCTGGTTTTATGCAGCACCCCAACTCACCCGTCCCCTTAAGCAAGCATAAGTTGGTTTTCTACATTTGACACCCTGTTCTGTTTTGTAATTCAGTTCTTGTGTAGCCAAGTTTACATTCCGTGTATTAGTGATATCTTATGATGTTTCTTTTTCTGTGTGACTAATTTCACTTAGAATCATCGTACCTGAATCCACTCATTATGCTGCTACGGGCCTGTTGACATAGATTTCATTGCTGAGTGATATTGCATTGTACGTAAGTACCACAATTTCTTTATCCATTTTTCGCTTTCTGTGATATTGAACTTGTACCGTAAACTAGGTTCTTGTAAACAGAGCCGTCCCAAACTTTGGGGTGGCTGTGTCTTTTTGATTTTAATTTCCCTAAGCTATAAGACCATAAGTGGAAGTGCCCTAGGCTCTGTTGCTTTGTTTTTTGGATGTTTCAGGAAACACCATACACTTCTCCAGAGTGGCTGCTGGCAATTTACATCCCGCCCATCAGCATAACTAGGCTCCCAGTTCTCCATGGCCTGTCCTGCCTTTCTGGATTTTACACTTTTTACAGATGGCCCTTTTGACCGGGGGGCAGTGAGACTTCATTGTAGTGCAGATTTCCTTTGCAAGCTTGCTTGTTTGGCCAAAAAGGGCGTATGCGTTTTTTCTTGAATATATTCAGGAAAAAACGCATACGCCCTTTTTGGCCAAGTGCATCATTGTGGACGTTCTGCCTCTTTTCCTATGCTTTACATGCAATTCCAGTCTACCTCCTGAAATCGGTTTCCTGCAATTCTGCCCTGCTTTCAACTCCTCTTGGCATCCTAATTCAATATATTTTTGGAAGATAGCTGTCATTTATAACTCTGCAGGTTTGTGAATTACAGTGCCCCTGAGCTCCTTTCTTCAACTCGCTTTCTTGTGAGCTGGCCGCAACACTGCAGGATTGCTTCAGGCCCTAGTTTGGTTCTGGCACGGCATGCTGAGCCTTTGGTTAATTCCTCTTCCTGGTGGGAAATGAGAGTTAAATTGGCCCGTCCGGACACCTCCACCTAATCTCTCATTGGTTCTCCCTATTCCTGTTCATCTTCCGCAGAAATTGCTAACTGGGCCAAACAGGAGGTTAAAGGCACTGACTCTCCAAGTGGGGAGAGTGTTAGTAAAGCGTCTGGAATGTTGCACCCGAGTACCAGGGGACCAAAACTGAGACACATTTGAACACGTTTTCCGACCACATGGTGGATCATACTCTGGGTTCCACATGCATGTTTTAGCTGAAGGAAGAATCCCTTAAACATGGAGAGTTGAGACCCATGGAATGGGTACCATGCAATATGACTTCAAAGGGTCTGCATTTGCTCACCGAACCTCACCAATCCTATCACTGCTGCGTTTATGCCGCTGTACACACGCTTGATTCTCTTTCGGAGACATATAAATCCATAGGTTTTAACATTCTTACTAGTCAGGTAGATTCTTACTAGTCAGGTATATTCTTAGGCGTTTAATATGGGGTGTTGAGTCCACTTCATTGAGCAAGGAGTAGCTCTTGTCTATTACATATTTGGCTTATGGAACGGTATCTGTGCTCATTTCAATCTCTGGTTTTATGCAGCACCCCAACTCACCCGTCCCCTTAAGCAAGGATAAGTTGGTTTTCTACATTTGACAACCTGTTCTGTTTTGTAATTCAGTTCTTGTGTAGCCAAGTTTACATTCCGTGTATTAGTGATATCTTATGATGTTTCTTTTTCTGTGTGACTAATTTCACTTAGAATCATCGTACCTGAATCCACTCATTATGCTGCTACGGGCCTGATGACATAGATTTCATTGCTGAGTGATATTGCATTGTACGTAAGTACCACAATTTCTTTATCCATTTTTCGCTTTCTGTGATATTGAACTTGTACCGTAAACGAGGTTCTTGTAAACAGAGCCGTCCCAAACTTTGGGGTGGCTGTGTCTTTTTGATTTTAATTTCCCTAAGCTATAGGACCATAAGTGGAAGTGCCCTAGGCTCTGTTGCTTTGTTTTTTGGATGTTTCAGGAAACACCATACACTTCTCCAGAGTGGCTGCTGGCAATTTACATCCCGCCCATCAGCATAACAAGGCTCCCAGTTCTCAATGGCCTGTCCTGCCTTTCTGGATTTTACACTTTTTTCAGATGGCCCTTTTGACCGGGGGGCAGTGAGACTTCATTGTAGTGCAGATTTCCTTTGCAAGCTTGCTTGGTTGGCCAAAAAGGGCGTATGCGTTTTTCCCTGAATATATTCAGGAAAAAACGCATACGCCCTTTTTGGCCAAGTGTATCATTGTGGACCTTCTGCCTCTTTTCCTATGCTTTACATGCAATTCCAGTCTACCTCCTGAAATCGGTTTCCTGCAATTCTGCCCCGCTTTCAACTCCTCTTGGCAGCCTTACTTCAATATATTTTTGGAAGATAGCTGTCATTTATAACTCTGCAGGTTTGTGAATTACAGTGCCCCTGAGCTCCTTTCTTCAACTCGCTTTCTTGTGAGCTGGCCGCAACACCGCAGGATTGCTTCAGGCCCTAGTTTGGTTCCGGCACGGCATGCTGAGCCTTTGGTTAATTCCTCTTCCTGGTGGGAAATGAGAGTTAAATTGGCCCGTCCGGACACCTCCACCTAGTCTCTCATTGGTTCTCCCTATTCCTGTTCATTTTCCACAGAAATTGCAAACTGGGCCAAACAGGAGGTTAAAGGCACTGACTCTCCAAGTGGGGAGAGTGTTAGTAAAGCGTCTGGAATGTTGCACCCGAGTACCAGGGGACGAAAACTGAGACACATTTGAACACGTTTCCCGATCACACGGTGGATCATACTCTGGGTTCCACATGCATGTTTTAGCTGAAGGTAGAATCCATTAAACCTGGAGAGTTGAGACCCATGGAATGGGTACCATGCAATATGACTTCAAAGGGTCTGCATTTGCTCACCGAACCTCAGCAATCCTATCACTGCTGCGTTTATGCCGCTGTACACACGCTTGATTCTCTTTCGGAGACATATAAATCCATAGGTTTTAAGATTCTTACTAGTCAGGTATATTCTTAGGCGTTTAATATGGAGTGTTGAGTCCACTTCGTTGAGCAAGGCGTAGCTCTTGTCTATTACATATTTGGCTTATGGAATGGTATCTGTGCTAATTTCAATCTCTGGTTTTATGCAGCACCCCAACTTACCCGTCCCCTTAAGCAAGCATAAGTTGGTTTTCTACATTTGACACCCTGTTCTGTTTTGTAATTCAGTTCTTGTGTAGCCAAGTTTACATTCCGTGTATTAGTGATATCTTATGATGTTTCTTTTTCTGAGTGACTAATTTCACTTAGAATCATCGTACCTGAATCCACTCATTATGCTGCTACGGGCCTGTTGACATAGATTTCATTGCTGAGTGATATTGCATTGTACGTAAGTACCACAATTTCTTTATCCATTTTTCGCTTTCTGTGATATTGAACTTGTACCGTAAACGAGGTTCTTGTAAACAGAGCCGTCCCAAACTTTGGGGTGGCTGTGTCTTTTTGATTTTAATTTCCCTAAGCTATAGGACCATATGTGGAAGTGCCCTAGGCTCTGTTGCTTTGTGTTTTGGATGTTTCAGGAAACACCATACACTTCTCCAGAGTGGCTGCTGGCAATTTACATCCCGCCCATCAGCATAACTAGGCTCCCAGTTCTCCATGGCCTGTCCTGCCTTTCTGGATTTTACACTTTTTTCAGATGGCCCTTTTGACCGGGGGGCAGTGAGACTTCATTGTAGTGCAGATTTCCTTTGCAAGCTTGCTTGGTTGGCCAAAAAGGGCGTATGCGTTTTTCCCTGAATATATTCAGGAAAAAACGCATACGCCCTTTTTGGCCAAGTGTATCATTGTGGACGTTCTGCCTCTTTTCCTATGCTTTACATGCAATTCCAGTCTACCTCCTGAAATCGGTTTCCTGCAATTCTGCCCCGCTTTCAACTCCTCTTGGCAGACTTACTTCAATATATTTTTGGAAGATAGCTGTCATTTATAACTCTGCAGGTTTGTGAATTACAGTGCCCCTGAGCTCCTTTCTTCAACTCGCTTTCTTGTGAGCTGGCCGCAACACCGCAGGATTGCTTCAGGCCCTAGTTTGGTTCCGGCACGGCATGCTGAGCCTTTGGTTAATTCCTCTTCCTGGTGGGAAATGAGAGTTAAATTTGCCCGTCCGGACACCTCCACCTAGTCTCTCATTGGTTCTCCCTATTCCTGTTCATTTTCCACAGAAATTGCAAACTGGGCCAAACAGGAGGTTAAAGGCACTGACTCTCCAAGTGGGGAGAGTGTTAGTAAAGCGTCTGGAATGTTGCACCCGAGTACCAGGGGACGAAAACTGAGACACATTTGAACACGTTTCCCGATCACACGGTGGATCATACTCTGGGTTCCACATGCATGTTTTAGCTGAAGGTAGAATCCATTAAACCTGGAGAGTTGAGACCCATGGAATGGGTACCATGCAATATGACTTCAAAGGGTCTGCATTTGCTCACCGAACCTCAGCAATCCTATCACTGCTGCGTTTATGCCGCTGTACACACGCTTGATTCTCTTTCGGAGACATATAAATCCATAGGTTTTAAGATTCTTACTAGTCAGGTATATTCTTAGGCGTTTAATATGGAGTGTTGAGTCCACTTCGTTGAGCAAGGAGTAGCTCTTGTCTATTACATATTTGGCTTATGGAATGGTATCTGTGCTAATTTCAATCTCTGGTTTTATGCAGCACCCCAACTCACCCGTCCCCTTAAGCAAGCATAAGTTGGTTTTCTACATTTGACACCCTGTTCTGTTTTGTAATTCAGTTCTTGTGTAGCCAAGTTTACATTCCGTGTATTAGTGATATCTTATGATGTTTCTTTTTCTGTGTGACTAATTTCACTTAGAATCATCGTACCTGAATCCACTCATTATGCTGCTACGGGCCTGTTGACATAGATTTCATTGCTGAGTGATATTGCATTGTACGTAAGTACCACAATTTCTTTATCCATTTTTCGCTTTCTGTGATATTGAACTTGTACCGTAAACGAGGTTCTTGTAAACAGAGCCGTCCCAAACTTTGGGGTGGCTGTGTCTTTTTGATTTTAATTTCCCTAAGCTATAGGACCATATGTGGAAGTGCCCTAGGCTCTGTTGCTTTGTGTTTTGGATGTTTCAGGAAACACCATATACTTCTCCAGAGTGGCTGCTGGCAATTTACATCCCGCCCATCAGCATAACTAGGCTCCCAGTTCTCCATGGCCTGTCCTGCCTTTCTGGATTTTACACTTTTTTCAGATGGCCCTTTTGACAGGGGGGCAGTGAGACTTCATTGTAGTGCAGATTTCCTTTGCAAGCTTGCTTGGTTGGCCAAAAAGGGCGTATGCGTTTTTTCCTGAATATATTCAGGAAAAAACGCATACGCCCTTTTTGGCCAAGTGCATCATTGTGGACGTTCTGCCTCTTTTCCTATGCTTTACATGCAATTCCAGTCTACCTCCTGAAATCGGTTTCCTGCAATTCTGCCCCCGTTTCAACTCCTCTTGGCAGCCTTACTTCAATATATTTTTGGAAGATAGCTGTCCTTTATAACTCTGCAGGTTTGTGAATTACAGTGCCCCTGAGCTCCTTTCTTCAACTCGCTTTCTTGTGAGCTGGCCGCAACACCGCAGGATTGCTTCTGGCCCTAGTGTGGTTCCGGCATGGCACGCTGAGCCTTTGGTTAATTCCTCTTCCTGGTGGGAAATGAGAGTTAAATTTGCCCATCCGGACACCTCCACCTAGTCTCTCATTGGTTCTCCCTATTCCTGTTCATTTTCCACAGAAATTGCAAACTGGGCCAAACAGGAGGTTAAAGGCACTGACTCTCCAAGTGGGGAGAGTGTTAGTAAAGCGTCTGGAATGTTGCACCCGAGTACCAGGGGACAAAAACTGAGACACATTTGAACACGTTTCCCGATCACACGGTGGATCATACTCTGGGTTCCACATGCATGTTTTAGCTGAAGGAAGAATCCATTAAACCTGGAGAGTTGAGACCCATGGAATGGGTACCATGCAATATGACTTCAAAGGGTCTGCATTTGCTCACCGAACCTCAGCAATCCTATCACTGCTGCGTTTATGCCGCTGTACACACGCTTGATTCTCTTTCGGAGACATATAAATCCATAGGTTTTAAGATTCTTACTAGTCAGGTATATTCTTAGGCGTTTAATATGGAGTGTTGAGTCCACTTCGTTGAGCAAGGAGTAGCTCTTGTCTATTACATATTTGGCTTATGGAACGGTATCTGTGCTAATTTCAATCTCTGGTTTTATGCAGCACCCCAACTCACCCGTCCCCTTAAGCAAGCATAAGTTGGTTTTCTACATTTGACACCCTGTTCTGTTTTGTAATTCAGTTCTTGTGTAGCCAAGTTTACATTCCGTGTATTAGTGATATCTTATGATGTTTCTTTTTCTGTGTGACTAATTTCACTTAGAATCATCGTACCTGAATCCACTCATTATGCTGCTACGGGCCTGTTGACATAGATTTCATTGCTGAGTGATATTGCATTGTACGTAAGTACCACAATTTCTTTATCCATTTTTCGCTTTCTGTGATATTGAACTTGTACCGTAAACTAGGTTCTTGTAAACAGAGCCGTCCCAAACTTTGGGGTGGCTGTGTCTTTTTGATTTTAATTTCCCTAAGCTATAAGACCATAAGAGGAAGTGCCCTAGGCTCTGTTGCTTTGTTTTTTGGATGTTTCAGGAAACACCATACACTTCTCCAGAGTGGCTGCTGGCAATTTACATCCCGCCCATCAGCATAACTAGGCTCCCAGTTCTCCATGGCCTGTCCTGCCTTTCTGGATTTTACACTTTTTACAGATGGCCCTTTTGACCGGGGGGCAGTGAGACTTCATTGTAGTGCAGATTTCCTTTGCAAGCTTGCTTGTTTGGCCAAAAAGGGCGTATGCGTTTTTTCTTGAATATATTCAGGAAAAAACGCATACGCCCTTTTTGGCCAAGTGCATCATTGTGGACGTTCTGCCTCTTTTCCTATGCTTTACATGCAATTCCAGTCTACCTCCTGAAATCGGTTTCCTGCAATTCTGCCCTGCTTTCAACTCCTCTTGGCATCCTAATTCAATATATTTTTGGAAGATAGCTGTCATTTATAACTCTGCAGGTTTGTGAATTACAGTGCCCCTGAGCTCCTTTCTTCAACTCGCTTTCTTGTGAGCTGGCCGCAACACTGCAGGATTGCTTCAGGCCCTAGTTTGGTTCCGGCACGGCATGCTGAGCCTTTGGTTAATTCCTCTTCCTGGTGGGAAATGAGAGTTAAATTGGCCCGTCCGGACACCTCCACCTAATCTCTCATTGGTTCTCCCTATTCCTGTTCATCTTCCGCAGAAATTGCTAACTGGGCCAAACAGGAGGTTAAAGGCACTGACTCTCCAAGTGGGGAGAGTGTTAGTAAAGCGTCTGGAATGTTGCACCCGAGTACCAGGGGACCAAAACTGAGACACATTTGAACACGTTTTCCGACCACATGGTGGATCATACTCTGGGTTCCACATGCATGTTTTAGCTGAAGGAAGAATCCCTTAAACATGGAGAGTTGAGACCCATGGAATGGGTACCATGCAATATGACTTCAAAGGGTCTGCATTTGCTCACCGAACCTCACCAATCCTATCACTGCTGCGTTTATGCCGCTGTACACACGCTTGATTCTCTTTCGGAGACATATAAATCCATAGGTTTTAAGATTCTTACTAGTCAGGTAGATTCTTACTAGTCATGTATATTCTTAGGCGTTTAATATGGGGTGTTGAGTCCACTTCGTTGAGCAAGGAGTAGCTCTTGTCTATTACATATTTGGCTTATGGAACGGTATCTGTGCTAATTTCAATCTCTGGTTTTATGCAGCACCCCAACTCACCTTTCCCCTTAAGCAAGCATAAGTTGGTTTTCTACATTTGACACCCTGTTCTGTTTTGTAATTCAGTTCTTGTGTAGCCAAGTTTACATTCCGTGTATTAGTGATATCTTATGATGTTTCTTTTTCTGTGTGACTTATTTTACTTAGAATCATCGTACCTGAATCCACTCATGCTGTTACGGGCCTGATGACATAGATTTCATTGCTGAGTGATATTGCATTGTACGTAAGTACCACAATTTCTTTATCCATTTTTCGCTCTCTGTGATATTGAACTTGTACCATAAACGAGGTTCTTGTAAACAGAGCCGTCCCAAACTTTGGGGTGGCTGTGTCTTTTTGATTTTAATTTCCCTAAGCTATAGGACCATAAGTGGAAGTGCCCTAGGCTCTGTTGCTTTGTTTTTTGGATGTTTCAGGAAACACCATACACTTCTCCAGAGTGGCTGCTGGCAATTTACATCCCGCCCATCAGCATAACAAGGCTCCCAGTTCTCAATGGCCTGTCCTGCCTTTCTGGATTTTACACTTTTTTCAGATGGCCCTTTTGACGGGGGGGCAGTGAGACTTCATTGTAGTGCAGATTTCCTTTGCAAGCTTGCTTGGTTGGCCAAAAAGGGCGTATGCGTTTTTCCCTGAATATATTCAGGAAAAAACGCATACGCCCTTTTTGGCCAAGTGTATCATTGTGGACGTTCTGCCTCTTTTCCTATGCTTTACATGCAATTCCAGTCTACCTCCTGAAATCGGTTTCCTGCAATTCTGCCCCGCTTTCAACTCCTCTTGGCAGCCTTACTTCAATATATTTTTGGAAGATAGCTGTCATTTATAACTCTGCAGGTTTGTGAATTACAGTGCCCCTGAGCTCCTTTCTTCAACTCGCTTTCTTGTGAGCTGGCCGCAACACCGCAGGTTTGCTTCAGGCCCTAGTTTGGTTCCGGCATGGCATGTTGAGCCTTTGGTTAATTCCTCTTCCTGGTGGGAAATGAGAGTTAAATTTGCCCATTCAGACACCTCCACCTAGTCTCTCATTGGTTCTCCCTATTCCTGTTCATTTTCCACAGAAATTGCAAACTTGGCCAAACAGGAGGTTAAAGGAACTGACTCTCCAAGTGGGGAGAGTGTTAGTAAAGCGTCTGGAATGTTGCATCCGAGTACCAGGGGACGAAAACTGAGACACATTTGAACACGTTTCCCGATCACACGGTGGATCATACTCTGGGTTCCACATGCATGTTTTAGCTGAAGGAAGAATCCCTTAAACATGGAGAGTTGAGACCCATGGAATGGGTACCATGCAATATGACTTCAAAGGGTCTGCATTTGCTCACCGAACCTCACCAGTCCTATCACTGCTGCGTTTATGCCGCTGTACACACGCTTGATTCTCTTTCGGAGACATATAAATCCATAGGTTTTAAGATTCTTACTAGTCAGGTATATTCTTAGGCGTTTAATATGGGGTGTTGAGTCCACTTCGTTGAGCAAGGAGTAGCTCTTGTCTATTACATATTTGGCTTATGGAACGGTATCTGTGCTAATTTCAATCTCTGGTTTTATGCAGCACCCCAACTCACCTTTCCCCTTAAGCAAGCATAAGTTGGTTTTCTACATTTGACACCCTGTTCTGTTTTGTAATTCAGTTCTTGTGTAGCCAAGTTTACATTCCGTGTATTAGTGATATCTTATGATGTTTCTTTTTCTGTGTGACTTATTTCACTTAGAATCATCGTACCTGAATCCACTCATTATGCTGCTACGGGCCTGATGACATAGATTTCATTGCTGAGTGATATTGCATTGTACGTAAGTACCACAACTTCTTTATCCATTTTTCACTTTCTGTGATATTGAACTTGTACCGTAAACGAGGTTCTTGTAAACAGAGACGTCCCAAACTTTGGGGTGGCTGTGTCTTTTTGATTTTAATTTCCCTAAGCTATAGGACCATAAGTAGAAGTGCCCTAGGCTCTGTTGCTTTGTTTTTTGGATGTTTCAGGAAACACCATACACTTCTCCAGAGTGGCTGCTGGCAATTTACATCCCGCCCATCAGCATAACAAGGCTCCCAGTTCTCCATGGCCTGTCCTGCCTTTCTGGATTTTACACTTTTTTCAGATGGCCCTTTTGACCGGGGGGCAGTGAGACTTCATTGTAGTGCAGATTTCCTTTGCAAGCTTGCTTGGTTGGCCAAAAAGGGCGTATGCGTTTTTTCCTGAATATATTCAGGAAAAAACGCATACGCCCTTTTTGGCCAAGTGCATCATTGTGGACGTTCTGCCTCTTTTCCTACGCTTTACATGCAATTCCAGTCTACCTCCTGAAATCGGTTTCCTGCAATTCTGCTCCACTTTCAAGTCCTCTTGACAGCCTTACTTCAATATATTTTTGATAGATAGCTGTCATTTATAACTCTGCACGTTTGTGAATTACAGTGCCCCTGAGCTCCTTTCTTCAACTCGCTTTCTTGTGAGCTGGCCGCAACACCACAGGATTGCTTCAGGCCCTCGTTTGGTTCCGGCACGGCATGCTGAGCCTTTGGTTAATTCCTCTTCCTGGTGGGAAATGAGAGTTAAATTTGCCCGTCCAGACACCTCCACCTAGTCTCTCATTGGTTCTCCCTATTCCTGTTCATTTTCCACAGAAATTGCAAACTGGGCCAAACAGGAGGTTTTAGGCACTGACTCTCCAAGTGGGGAGAGTGTTAGTAAAGCGTCTGGAATGTTGCACCCGAGTACCAGGGCACGAAAACTGAGACACATTTGAACACGTTTCCCGATCACACAGTGGATGATACTCTGGGTTCCACAGGCATGTTTTAGCTGAAGGAAGAATCCCTTAAACATGGAGAGTTGAGACCCATGGAATGGGTATGATGCAATATGACTTCAAAGGGTCTGCATTTGCTCACCGAACCTCACCAGTCCTATCACTGCTGCGTTTATGCCGCTGTACACACGCTTGATTCTCTTTCGGAGACATATAAATCCATAGGTTTTAAGATTCTTACTAGTCATGTATATTCTTAGGCGTTTAATATGGGGTGTTGAGTCCACTTCGTTGAGCAAGGAGTAGCTCTTGTCTATTACATATTTGGCTTATGGAACGGTATCTGTGCTAATTTCAATCTCTGGTTTTATGCAGCACCCCAACTCACCTTTCTCCTTAAGCAAGCATAAGTTGGTTTTCTACATTTGACACCCTGTTCTGTTTTGTAATTCAGTTCTTGTGTAGCCAAGTTTACATTCCGTGTATTAGTGATATCTTATGATGTTTCTTTTTCTGTGTGACTTATTTCACTTAGAATCATCGTACCTGAATCCACTCATTATGCTGCTACGGGCCTGATGACATAGATTTCATTGCTGAGTGATATTGCATTGTACGTAAGTACCACAACTTCTTTATCCATTTTTCGCTTTCTGTGATATTGAACTTGTACCGTAAACGAGGTTCTTGTAAACAGAGCCGTCCCAAACTTTGGGGTGGGTGTGTCTTTTTGATTTTAATTTCCCTAAGCTATAGGACCATAAGTGGAAGTGCCCTAGGCTCTGTTGCTTTGTTTTTTGGATGTTTCAGGAAACACCATACATTTCTCCAGAGTGGCTGCTGGCAATTTACATCGCACCCATCAGCATAACAAGGCTCCCAGTTCTCCATGGCCTGTCCTGCCTTTCTGGATTTTACACTTCTTTCAGATGGCCCTTTTGACCGGGGGGCAGTGAGACTTCATTGTAGTGCAGATTTCCTTTGCAAGCTTGCTTGGTTGGCCAAAAAGGGCGTATGCGTTTTTTCCTGAATATATTCAGGAAAAAACGCATACGCCCTTTTTGGCCAAGTGCATCATTGTGGACGTTCTGCCTCTTTTCCTATGCTTTACATGCAATTCCAGTCTACCTCCTGAAATCGGTTTCCTGCAATTCTGCCCCCCTTTCAACTCCTCTTGGCTGCCTTACTTCAATATATTTTTGGAAGATAGCTGTCATTTATAACTCTGCAGGTTTGTGAATTACAGTGCCCCTGAGCTGCTTTCTTCAACTCGCTTTCTTGTGAGCTGGCCGCAACACCGCAGGATTGCTTCAGGCCCTAGTTTGGTTCCGGCACGTCATGCTGAGCCTTTGGTTAATTCCTCTTCCTGGTGGGAAATGAGAGTTAAATTTGCCCGTCCAGACACCTCCACCTAGTCTCTCATTGGTTCTCCCTTTTCCTGTCCATTTTCCACAGAAATTGCAAACTGGGCCAAACAGGAGGTTTTAGGCACTGACTCTCCAAGTGGGGAGAGTGTTAGTAAAGCGTCTGGAATGTTGCACCCGAGTACCAGGGGACGAAAACTGAGACACATTTGAACACGTTTCCCGATCACACAGTGGATCATACTCTGGGTTCCACAGGCATGTTTTAGCTGAAGGAAGAATCCCTTAAACATGGAGAGTTGAGACCCATGGAATGGGTACCATGCAATATGACTTCAAAGGGTCTGCATTTGCTCACCGAACCTCACCAGTCCTATCACTGCTGCGTTTATGCCGCTGTACACACGCTTGATTCTCTTTCGGAGACATATAAATCCATAGGTTTTAAGATTCTTACTAGTCATGTATATTCTTAGGCGTTTAATATGGGGTGTTGAGTCCACTTTGTTGAGCAAGGAGTAGCTCTTGTCTATTACACATTTGGCTTATGGAACGGTATCTGTGCTAATTTCAATCTCTGGTTTTATGCAGCACCCCAACTCACCTTTCCCCTTAAGCAAGCATAAGTTGGTTTTCTACATTTGACACCCTGTTCTGTTTTGTAATTCAGTTCTTGTGTAGCCAAGTTTACATTCCGTGTATTAGTGATATCTTATGATGTTTCTTTTTCTGTGTGACTTATTTCACTTAGAATCATCGTACCTGAATCCACTCATTATGCTGCTACGGGCCTGATGACATAGATTTCATTGCTGAGTGATATTGCATTGTACGTTAGTACCACAACTTCTTTATCCATTTTTCGCTTTCGGTGATATTGAACTTGTACCGTAAACGAGGTTCTTGTAAACAGAGCCGTCCCAAATTTTGCGGTGCCTGTGTCTTTTTGATTTTAATTTCTCTAAGCTATAGGACCATAAGTGGAAGTGCCCTAGGCTCTGTTGCTTTGTTTTTTAGATGTTTCAGGAAACACCATACACCTCTCCCGAGTGGCTCTTGGCAATTTACATCCCGCCCATCAGCATAACAAGGCTCCCAGTTCTCCATGGCCTGTCCTGCCTTTCTGGATTTTACACTTTTTTCAGATGGCCCTTTTGACCGGGGGGAAGTGAGACTTCATTGTAGTGCAGATTTCCTTTGCAAGCTTGCTTGGTTGGCCAAAAAGGGCGTATGCGTTTTTTCCTGAATATATTCAGGAAAAAACGCATACGCCCTTTTTGGCCAAGTGCATCATTGTGGACGTTCTGCCTCTTTTCCTATGCTTTACATGCAATTCCAGTCTACCTCCTGAAATCGGTTTCCTGCAATTCTGCCCCCCTTTCAACTCCTCTTGGCTGCCTTACTTCAATATATTTTTGGAAGATAGCTGTCATTTATAACTCTGCAGGTTTGTGAATTACAGTGCCCCTGAGCTGCTTTCTTCAACTCGCTTTCTTGTGAGCTGGCCGCAACACCGCAGGATTGCTTCAGGCCCTAGTTTGGTTCCGGCACGTCATGCTGAGCCTTTGGTTAATTCCTCTTCCTGGTGGGAAATGAGAGTTAAATTTGCCCGTCCAGACACCTCCACCTAGTCTCTCATTGGTTCTCCCTTTTCCTGTCCATTTTCCACAGAAATTGCAAACTGGGCCAAACAGGAGGTTTTAGGCACTGACTCTCCAAGTGGGGAGAGTGTTAGTAAAGCGTCTGGAATGTTGCACCCGAGTACCAGGGGACGAAAACTGAGACACATTTGAACACGTTTCCCGATCACACAGTGGATCATACTCTGGGTTCCACAGGCATGTTTTAGCTGAAGGAAGAATCCCTTAAACATGGAGAGTTGAGACCCATGGAATGGGTACCATGCAATATGACTTCAAAGGGTCTGCATTTGCTCACCGAACCTCACCAGTCCTATCACTGCTGCGTTTATGCCGCTGTACACACGCTTGATTCTCTTTCGGAGACATATAAATCCATAGGTTTTAAGATTCTTACTAGTCATGTATATTCTTAGGCGTTTAATATGGGGTGTTGAGTCCACTTTGTTGAGCAAGGAGTAGCTCTTGTCTATTACACATTTGGCTTATGGAACGGTATCTGTGCTAATTTCAATCTCTGGTTTTATGCAGCACCCCAACTCACCTTTCCCCTTAAGCAAGCATAAGTTGGTTTTCTACATTTGACACCCTGTTCTGTTTTGTAATTCAGTTCTTGTGTAGCCAAGTTTACATTCCGTGTATTAGTGATATCTTATGATGTTTCTTTTTCTGTGTGACTTATTTCACTTAGAATCATCGTACCTGAATCCACTCATTATGCTGCTACGGGCCTGATGACATAGATTTCATTGCTGAGTGATATTGCATTGTACGTTAGTACCACAACTTCTTTATCCATTTTTCGCTTTCGGTGATATTGAACTTGTACCGTAAACGAGGTTCTTGTAAACAGAGCCGTCCCAAATTTTGCGGTGCCTGTGTCTTTTTGATTTTAATTTCTCTAAGCTATAGGACCATAAGTGGAAGTGCCCTAGGCTCTGTTGCTTTGTTTTTTAGATGTTTCAGGAAACACCATACACCTCTCCCGAGTGGCTCTTGGCAATTTACATCCCGCCCATCAGCATAACAAGGCTCCCAGTTCTCCATGGCCTGTCCTGCCTTTCTGGATTTTACACTTTTTTCAGATGGCCCTTTTGACCGGGGGGAAGTGAGACTTCATTGTAGTGCAGATTTCCTTTGCAAGCTTGCTTGGTTGGCCAAAAAGGGCGTATGCGTTTTTTCCTGAATATATTCAGGAAAAAACGCATACGCCCTTTTTGGCCAAGTGCATCATTGTGGACGTTCTGCCTCTTTTCCTATGCTTTAAATGCAATTCCAGTCTACCTCCTGAAATCGGTTTCCTGCAATTCTGCCCCGCTTTCAAGTCCTCTTGGCAGCCTTACTTCAGTATATTTTTGGACGATAGCTGTCATTTATAACTCTGCAGGTTTGTGAATTACAGTGCCCCTGAGCTCCTTTCTTCAACTCGCTTTCTTGTGAGCTGGCCGCAACACCGCAGGATTGCTTCAGGCCCTAATCTGGTTCCGGCACGGCACGCTGAGCCTTTGGTTAATTCCTCTTCCTGGTGGGAAATGAGAGTTAAATTTGCCCGTCCAGACACCTCCAGCTAGTCTCTCATTGGTTCTCCCTATTCCTGTTCATTTTCCGCAGAAATTGCAAACTGGGCCAAACAGGAGGTTAAAGGCACTGACGCTCCAAGTCGGGAGAGTGTTAGTAAAGCGTCTGGAATGTTGCACCCGAGTACCAGGGGACGAGAACTGAGACATATTGGAACATGTCTCCCGATCACACGGGTGATCATACTCTGGGTTCCACGTGCATGTTTTACCTGAAGGCAGAATCCCTTAAACCTGGAGAGTTGAGACCCGTGGAATGGGTACCATGCAATATGACTTCAAAGGGTCTTCATTTGCTCACCGAACCTCTCCAATCCTATCACTGCTGCGTTTATACCCCTGTACACACGCTTGATTTTCTTTCAGAGACATAGCAATTCATAGGTTTTAAGATACTTACTAGTCAGGTACATTCTTAGGCGTTTAATATGGGGTGTTGAGTCCATTTCGTTGAGCAAGGAGTAGTTCTTGTCTATTCCATATTTGGCTTAAGGAACTTTATCTGTGTTCATTTAAATCTCTGGTTTTATGCAGCACCCCAACTCACCTTTCCCCTTAAGCAAGCATAAGTTGGTTTTCTAAATTTGAGACCCTGTTCTGTTTTGTAATCCAGTTCCTGTGTAGCCAAGTTTACATTCCGTGTATTAGTGATATCTTATGATGTTTCTTTTTCTGTGTGACTTATTTCAGTTAGAATCATCATACCTGAATCCACTCATTATGCTGCTACGGGCCTGATGACATAGATTTCATTGCTGAGTGATATTGCATTGTACGTAAGTACCACAACTTCTTTATCCATTTTTCACTTTCTGCGATATTGAACTTGTACCGTAAACGAGGTTCTTGTAAACAGAGCCGTCCCAAACTTTGGGGTGGCTGTGTCTTTTTGATTTTAATTTCCCTAAGCTATAGGACCATAAGTGGAAGTACCCTAGGCTCTGTTGCTTTGTTTTTTAGATGTTTCAGGAAACACCATACACCTCTCCGGAGTGGCTCTTGGCAATTTACATCCCGCCCATCAGCATAACAAGGCTCCCAGTTCTCCATGGCCTGTCCTGCCTTTCTGGATTTTACACTTTTTTCAGATGGCCCTTTTGACCGGGGGGAAGTGAGACTTCATTGTAGTGCAGATTTCCTTTGCAAGCTTGCTTGGTTGGCCAAAAAGGGCGTATGCGTTTTTTCCTGAATATATTCAGGAAAAAACGCATACGCCCTTTTTGGCCAAGTGCATCATTGTGGACGTTCTGCCTCTTTTCCTATGCTTTAAATGCAATTCCAGTCTACCTCCTGAAATCGGTTTCCTGCAATTCTGCCCCGCTTTCAAGTCCTCTTGGCAGCCTTACTTCAGTATATTTTTGGACGATAGCTGTCATTTATAACTCTGCAGGTTTGTGAATTACAGTGCCCCTGAGCTCCTTTCTTCAACTCGCTTTCTTGTGAGCTGGCCGCAACACCACAGGATTGCTTCAGGCCCTAATCTGGTTCCGGCACGGCACGCTGAGCCTTTGGTTAATTCCTCTTCCTGGTGGGAAATGAGAGTTAAATTTGCCCGTCCAGACACCTCCAGCTAGTCTCTCATTGGTTCTCCGTATTCCTGTTCATCTTCCGCAGAAATTGCAAACTGGGCCAAACAGGAGGTTAAAGGCACTGACTCTCCAAGTCGGGAGAGTGTTAGTAAAGCGTCTGGAATGTTGCACCCGAGTACCAGGGGACGAGAACTGAGACATATTGGAACACGTCTCCCGATCACACGGTTGATCATACTCTGGGTTCCACGTGCATGTTTTAGCTGAAGGAAGAATCCCTTAAACCTGGAGAGTTGAGACCCGTGGAATGGGTACCATGCAATATGACTTCAAAGGGTCTTCATTTGCTCACCGAACCTCTCCAATCCTATCACTGCTGCGTTTGTGCCCCTGTACACACGCTTGATTTTCTTTCAGAGACATAGCAATCCATAGGTTTTAAGATACTTACTAGTCAGGTACATTCTTAGGCGTTTTATATGGGGTGTTGAGTCCATTTCGTTGAGCAAGGAGTAGTTCTTGTCTATTCTATATTTGGCTTAAGGAACTTTATCTGTGCTCATTTCAATCTCTGGTTTTATGCAGCACCCCAACTCACCTTTCCCCTTAAGCAAGCATAAGTTGGTTTTCTAAATTTGAGACCCTGTTCTGTTTTGTAATCCAGTTCCTGTGTAGCCAAGTTTACATCCCGTGTATTAGTGATATCTTATGATGTTTCTTTTTCTGTGTGACTTATTTCAGTTAGAATCATCATACCTGAATCCACTCATTATGCTGCTACGGGCCTGATGACATAGATTTCATTGCTGAGTGATATTGCATTGTACGTAAGTACCACAACTTCTTTATCCATTTTTCACTTTCTGCGATATTGAACTTGTACCGTAAACGAGGTTCTTGTAAACAGAGCCGTCCCAAACTTTGGGGTGGCTGTGTCTTTTTGATTTTAATTTCCCTAAGCTATAGGACCATAAGTGGAAGTGCCCTAGGCTCTGTTGCTTTGTTTTTTAGATGTTTCAGGAAACACCATACACCTCTCCCGAGTGGCTCTTGGCAATTTACATCCCGCCCATCAGCATAACAAGGCTCCCAGTTCTCCATGGCCTGGCCTGCCTTTCTGGATTTTACACTTTTTTCAGATGGCCCTTTTGACCGGGAGGAAGTGAGACTTCATTGTAGTGCAGATTTCCTTTGCAAGCTTGCTTGGTTGGCCAAAAAGGACGTATGCGTTTTTTCCTGAATATATTCAGGAAAAAACGCATATGCCCTTTTTGGCCAAGTGCATCATTGTGGACGTTCTGCCTCTTTTCCTATGCTTTAAATGCAATTCCAGTCTACCTCCTGAAATCGGTTTCCTGCAATTCTGCCCCGCTTTCAAGTCCTCTTGGCAGCCTTACTTCAGTATATTTTTGGACGATAGCTGTCATTTATAACTCTGCAGGTTTGTGAATTACAGTGCCCCTGAGCTCCTTTCTTCAACTCGCTTTCTTGTGAGCTGGCCGCAACACCGCAGGAATGCTTCAGGCCCTAATCTGGTTCCTGCTCGGCACGCTGAGCCTTTGGTTAATTCCTCTTCCTGGTGGGAAATAAGAGTTAAATTTGCCCGTCCAGACACCTCCAGCTAGTCTCTCATTGGTTCTCCCTATTCCTGTTCATTTTCCGCAGAAATTGCAAACTGGGCCAAACAGGAGGTTAAAGGCACTGACTCTCCAAGTCGGGAGAGTGTTAGTAAAGCGTCTGGAATGTTGCACCCGAGTACCAGGGGACGAGAACTGAGACATATTGGAACACGTCTACCGATCACACGGTTGATCATACTCTGGGTTCCACGTGCATGTTTTACCTGAAGGAAGAATCCCTTAAACCTGGAGAGTTGAGACCCGTGGAATGGGTACCATGCAATATGACTTCAAAGGGTCTTCATTTGCTCACCGAACCTCTCCAATCCTATCACTGCTGCGTTTATGCCCCTGTACACACGCTTGATTTTCTTTCAGAGACATAGCAATTCATAGGTTTTAAGATACTTACTAGTCAGGTACATTCTTAGGCGTTTAATATGGGGTGTTGAGTCCATTTCGTTGAGCAAGGAGTAGTTCTTGTCTATTCCATATTTGGCTTAAGGAACTTTATCTGTGTTCATTTAAATCTCTGGTTTTATGCAGCACCCCAACTCACCTTTCCCCTTAAGCAAGCATAAGTTGGTTTTCTAAATTTGAGACCGTGTTCTGTTTTGTAATCCAGTTCCTGTGTAGCCAAGTTTACATTCCGTGTATTAGTGATATCTTATGATGTTTCTTTTTCTGTGTGACTTATTTCAGTTAGAATCATCATACCTGAATCCACTCATTATGCTGCTACGGGCCTGATGACATAGATTTCATTGCTGAGTGATATTGCATTGTACGTAAGTACCACAACTTCTTTATCCATTTTTCACTTTCTGCGATATTGAACTTGTACCGTAAACGAGGTTCTTGTAAACAGAGCCGTCCCAAACTTTGGGGTGGCTGTGTCTTTTTGATTTTAATTTCCCTAAGCTATAGGACCATAAGTGGAAGTACCCTAGGCTCTGTTGCTTTGTTTTTTAGATGTTTCAGGAAACACCATACACCTCTCCCGAGTGGCTGTTGGCAATTTACATCCCGCCCATCAGCATAACAAGGCTCCCAGTTCTCCATGGCCTGTCCTGCCTTTCTGGATTTTACACTTTTTTCAGATGGCCCTTTTGACCGGGGGGAAGTGAGACTTCATTGTAGTGCAGATTTCCTTTGCAAGCTTGCTTGGTTGGCCAAAAAGGGCGTATGCGTTTTTTCCTGAATATATTCAGGAAAAAATGCATACGCCCTTTTTGGCCAAGTGCATCATTGTGGACGTTCTGCCTCTTTTCCTATGCTTTACATGCAATTCCAGTCTACCTCCTGAAATCGGTTTCCTGGAATCCTGCCCCGCTTTCAAGTCCTCTTGGCAGCCTTCCTTCAATATATTTTTGGAAGATAGCTGTCATTTATAACTCTGCAGGTTTGTGAATTACAGTGTCCCTGAGCTCCTTTCTTCAACTCGCTTTCTTGTGAACTGGCCGCAATACCGCAGGATTGCGTCGGGCCCTAGTGTGGTTCCGGCATGGCACGCTGAGCCTTTGGTTAATTCCTCTTCCTGGTGGGAAATGAGAGTTAAATTTGCCCGTCCGGACACCTCCACCTAGTCTCTCATTGGTTCTCCCTATTCCTGTTTATGTTCCACTGAAATTGCAAACTGGGCCAAACAGGAGGTTAAAGGCACTGACTCTCCAAGTGGGGAGAGTGTTAGTAAAGCGTCTGGAATGTTGCACCCGAGTACCAGGGGATGAAAACTGAGACACATTTGAACACGTTTCCCGATCACACAGTGTATCATACTCTGGGTTCCACATGCATGTTTTAGCTGAAGGAAGAATCCCTTAAACCTGGAGAGTTGAGACCCATGGAATGGGTACCATGCAATATGACTTCAAAGGGTCTGCATTTGCTCACCGAACCTCACCAATCCTATCACTGCTGCGTTTATGCCACTGTACACACGCTTGATTCTCTTTCAGAGACATATAAAACCTTAGGTTTTAAGATTCTTACTAGTCAGTTATATTCTTATCCGTTTAATATGGGGTGTTGAATCCACTTAGTTGAGCAAGGAGTAGCTCTTGTCTATTACATATTTGGCTTATGGAACGGTATCTGTGCTAATTTCAATCTCTGGTTTTATGCCGCACCCCAACTCACCTTTCCCCTTAAGCAAACATAAGTTGGTTTTCTACATTTGAGACCCTGTTCTGTTTTGTAATTCAGTTCCTGTGTAGCCAAGTTTACATTCCGTGTATTAGTGATATCTTATAATGTTTCTTTTTCTGTGTGACATATTTCACTTAGAATCATCGTACCTGAATCCACTCATTATGCTGCTACGGGCCTGATGACATAGATTTCATTGCTGAGTGATATTGCATTGTACGTAAGTACCAAAACATCTTTATCCATTTTTCGCTTTCTGTGATATTGAACTTGTACCGTAAAAAAGGTTCTTTTAAACAGAGCCGGCCGAAACTTTGGGGTGGCTGTGTGTTTTTGATTTTAATTTCCCTAAGCTATAGGACCATAAGTGGAAGTGCCCTAGGCTCTGTTGCTTTGTTTTTTGGATGTTTCAGGAAACACCATACACTTCTCCAGAGTGGCTGCTGGCAATTTACATCCCGCCCATCAGCATAACAAGGCTCCCAGTTCTCCATGGCCTGTCCTGCCTTTCTGGATTTTACAGTTTTTTCAGATGGCCCTTTTGACCGGGGGGCAGTGAGACTTCATTGTAGTGCAGATTTCCTTTGCAAGCTTGCTTGGTTGGCCAGAAAGGGCGTATGCGTTTTTTCCTGAATATATTCAGGAAAAAACGCATACGCCCTTTTTGGCCAAGTGCATCATTGTGGACCTTCTGCCTCTTTTCCTATGCTTTACATGCAATTCCGGTCTACCTCGTGAAATCGGTTTCCTGCAATTCTGCCCCGCTTTCAACTCCTCTTGGCTGCCTTACTTCAATATATTTTTGGAAGATAGCTGTCATTTATAACTCTGCAAGTTTTTGAATTACAGTGCCCCTGAGCTCCTTTCTTCAACTCGCTTTCTTGTGAGCTGGCCGCAACACCGCAGGATTGCTTCAGGCCCTAGTGTGCTTCTAGCCTGGCACGCAGAGCCTTTGGTTAATTCCTCTTCCTGGTGGGAAATGAGAGTTAAATTTGTCCGTCCAGACACCTCCACCTAGTCTCTCATTGGTTCTCCGTATTCCTGTTCATCTTATGCAGAAATTGCAAACTTGGCCAAACAGGAGGTTAAAGGCACTGACTCTCCAAGTGGGGAGAGTGTTAGTAAATCGTCTGGAATGTTACACCCGAGTATCAGGGGACGAAAACTGAGACACATTTGAACACGTTTCCCGATCACACGGTGGATCATACTCTGGGTTCCACATGCATGTTTTAGCTGAACGAAGAATCCCTTAAACCTAGAGAGTTGAGACCCATGGAATGGGTACCATGCAATATGACTTCAAAGAGTCTGCATTTGCTCAACGAACCTCACCAATCCTATCACTGCTGCGTTTATGACACTGTACACACGCTTGATTCTCTTTCAGAAACATATAAATCCATAGGTTTTAAGATTCTTACTAGTCAGGTATATTCTTAGGCGTTTAATATGGGGTGTTGAGTCCACTTCGTTGAGCAAGGAGTAGCTCTTGTCTATACCATATTTGGCTTCAGGAACTTTATCTGTGCTCATTTCAATCTCTGGTTTTATGCAGCCCCCCAACTCACCATTCCCGTTAAGGAAGCAAAAGTTGGTTTTCTTAATTGGAGACCCTGTTCTGTTTTGTAATCCAGTTCCTGTGTAGCCAAGTTTACATTCCGTGTATTAGTGATATCTTATGATGTTTCTTTTTCTGTGTGACTTATTTCACTTAGAATCATCATACCTGAATCCACTCATTATGCTGCTATGGGCCTGATGACATAGATTTCATTGCTTAGTGATATTGCATTGTACGTAAGTACCACAACTTCTTTATCCATTTTTCGCTTTGTGTGATATTGAACTGGTACCGTAAACGAGGTTCTTGTAAACAGAGCCGTCCCAAACTTTGGGGTGGCTGTGTCTTTTTGATTTTAATTTCCCTAAGCTATAGGACCATAAGTGGAAGTGCCCTAGGCTCTGTTGCTTTGTTTTTTGGATGTTTCAGGAAACACCATACACTTCTCCAGAGTGGCTGCTGGCAATTTACATCCCGCCCATCAGCATAACAAGGCTCCCAGTTCTCCATGGCCTGTCCTGCCTTTCTGGATTTTACACTTTTTTCAGATGGCCCTTTTGACCGGGGGGCAGTGAGACTTCATTGTAGTACAGATTTCCTTTGCAAGCTTGCTTGGTTGGCCAAAAAGGGCGTATGCGTTTTTTCCTGAATATATTCAGGAAAAAACGCATACGCACTTTTTGGCCAAGTGCATCATTGTGCACGTTCTGCCTCTTTTCCTATGCTCTACATGCAATTCCAGTCTACCTCCTGAAATCGGTTTCCTGCAATTCTGCACCGCTTTCAACTCCTCTTGGCTGCCTTACTTCAATATATTTTTGGAAGATAGCTGTCATTTATAACTCTGCAGGTTTGTGAATTACAGTGCAACTGAGCTCCTTTCTTCAACTCGCTTTTTTGTGAGCTGGCCGCAACACCGCAGGATTGCTTCAGGCGCTAGTTTGGTTCGAGCATGGCATGTTGAGCCTTTGGTTAATTCCTCTTCCTGGTGGGAAATGAGAGTTAAATTTGCCCGTCCGGACACCTCCACCTAGTCTCTCATTGGTTCTCCCTATTCCTGTTCATTTTCCACAGAAATTGCAAACTGGGCCAAACAGGAGTTTAAAGGCACAGACTCTCCAAGTGGGGAGAGTGTTAGTAAAGCGTCTGGAATGTTGCACCCGAGTACCAGGGGACGAAAACTGAGACACATTTGAACACGTTTCCCGATCACACGGTGGATCATACTCTGGGTTCCACATGCATGTTTTAGCTGAAGGAAGAATCCCTTAAACATGGAGAGTTGAGACCCATGGAATGGGTACCATGCAATATGACTTCAAAGGGTCTGCATTTGCTCACCGAACCTCACCAATCCTATCACTGCTGCGTTTATGCCACTGTACACACGCTTGATTCTCTTTCGGAGACATATAAATCCATAGGTTTTAAGATTCTTAGTAGTCAGGTATATTCTTAGGCGTTTAATATGGGGTGTTGAGTCCACTTCGTTGAGCAAGGAGTAGCTCTTGTCTATTACATATTTGGCTTATGGAACGGTATCTGTGCTAATTTCAATCTCTGATTTTATGCAGCACCCCAACTCACCTTTCCCCTTAAGCAAGCATAAGTTGGTTTTCTACATTTGACAAACTGTTCTGTTTTGTAATTCAGTTCCTGTGTAGCCAAGTTTACATTCCGTGTATTAGTGATATCTTATGATGTTTCTTTTTCTGTGTGACTTATTTCACTTAGAATCATCGTACCTGAATCCACTCATTATGCTGCTACGGGCCTGATGACATAGATTTCATTGCTGAGTGATATTGCATTGTACGTAAGTACCACAACTTCTTTATCCATTTTTCGCTTTCTGTGATATTGAACTTGTACCGTAAACGAGGTTCTTGTAAACAGAGCCGTCCCAAACTTTGGGGTGGCTGTGTCTTTTTGATTTTAATTTCCCTAAGCTATAGGACCATAAGTGGAAGTGCCCTAGGCTCTGTTGCTTTGTTTTTTGGATGTTTCAGGAAACACCATACACTTCTCCAGAGTGGCTGCTGGCAATTTACATCCCACCCATCAGCATAACAAGGCTCCCAGTTCTCCATGGCCTGTCCTACCTTTCTGGATTTTACACTTTTTTCGGATGGCCCTTTTGACCGGGGGGCAGTGAGACTTCATTGTAGTGCAGATTTCCTTTGCAAGCTTGCTTGGTTGGCCAAAAAGGGCGTATACGTTTTTTCCTGAATATATTCAGGAAAAAACGCATACGCCCTTTTTGGCCAAGTGCATTATTGTGGACGTTCTGCCTCTTTTCCTATGCTTTACATGCAATTCCAGTCTACCTCCTGAAATCGGTTTCCTGCAATTCTGCCCGCTTTCAACTCCTCTTGGCAGCCTTACTTCAATATATTTTTGGAAGATAGCTGTCATTTATAACTCTGCAGGTTTGTGAATTACAGTGCCCCTGAGCTCCTTTCTTCAACTCGCTTTCTTGTGAGCTGGCCGCAACACCGCAGGATTGCTTCAGGCCCTAGTTTGGTTCCGGCACGGCATGCTGAGCCTTTGGTTAATTCCTCTTCCTGGTGGGAAATGAGAGTTAAATTTGCCCGTCCAGACACCTCCACCTAGTCTCTCATTGGTTCTCCCTATTCCTGTTCATTTTCCACAGAATTTGCAAACTGGGCCAAACAGGAGGTTAAAGGCACTGACTCTCCAAGTGAGGAGAGTGTTAGTAAAGCGTCTGGAATGTTGCACCCGAGTACCAGGGGACGAAAACTGAGACACATTTGAACACTTTTTCCGACCACATGGTGGATCATACTCTGGGTTCCACATGCATGTTTTAGCTGAAGAAAGAATCCCTTAAACATGTAGAGTTGAGACCCATGGAATGGGTACCATGCAATATGACTTCAAAGGGTCTGCATTTGCTCACCGAACCTCACCAATCCTATCACTGCTACGTTTATGCCTCTGTACACATGCTTGATTCTCTTTCGGAGACATATAAATCCATAGGTTTTAAGATTCTTACTAGTCAGGTACATTCTTAGGCGTTTAATATGGGGTGTTGAGTCCATTTCGTTGAGCAAGGAGTAGTTCTTGTCTATTCTATATTTGGCTTAAGGAACTTTATCTGTGCTCATTTCAATCTCTGGTTTTATGCAGCACCCCAACTCACCTTTCCCCTTAAGCAAGCATAAGTTGGTTTTCTAAATTTGAGACCCTGTTCTGTTTTGTAATCCAGTTCCTGTGTAGCCAAGTTTACATTCCGTGTATTAGTGATATCTTATGATGTTTCTTTTTCTGTGTGACTTATTTCAGTTAGAATCATCATACCTGAATCCACTCATTATGCTGCTATGGGCCTGATGACATAGATTTCATTGCTGAGTGATATTGCATTGTACGTAAGTACCACAACTTCTTTATCCATTTTTCACTTTCTGCGATATTGAACTTGTACTGTAAACGAGGTTCTTGTAAACAGAGCCGTCCCAAACTTTGGGGTGGCTGTGTCTTTTTGATTTTAATTTCCCTAAGCTATAGGACCATAAGTGGAAGTGCCCTAGGCTCTGTTGCTTTGTTTTTTAGATGTTTCAGGAAACACCATACACCTCTCCCGAGTGGCTCTTGGCAATTTACATCCCGCCCATCAGCATAACAAGGCTCCCAGTTCTCCATGACCTGTCCTGCCTTTCTGGATTTTACACTTTTTTCAGATGGCCCTTTTGACCGGGGGGAAGTGAGACTTCATTGTAGTGCAGATTTCCTTTGCAAGCTTGCTTGGTTGGCCAAAAAGGGCGTATGCGTTTTTTCCTGAATATATTCAGGAAAAAACGCATACGCCCTTTTTGGCCAAGTGCATCATTGTGGACGTTCTGCCTCTTTTCCTATGCTTTAAATGCAATTCCAGTCTACCTCCTGAAATCGGTTTCCTGCAATTCTGCCCCGCTTTCAAGTCCTCTTGGCAGCCTTACTTCAGTATATTTTTGGACGATAGCTGTCATTTATAACTCTGCAGGTTTGTGAATTACAGTGCCCCTGAGCTCCTTTCTTCAACTCGCTTTCTTGTGAGCTGGCCGCAACACCGCAGGATTGCTTCAGGCCCTAATCTGGTTCCGGCACGGCACGCTGAGCCTTTGGTTAATTCCTCTTCCTGGTGGGAAATGAGAGTTAAATTTGCCCGTCCAGACACCTCCAGCTAGTCTCTCATTGGTTCTCCCTATTCCTGTTCATCTTCCGCAGAAATTGCAAACTGGGCCAAACAGGAGGTTAAAGGCACTGACTCTCTAAGTCGGGAGAGTGTTAGTAAAGCGTGTGGAATGTTGCACCCGAGTACCAGGGGACGAGAACTGAGACATATTGGAACACGTCTCCCGATCACACGGTTGATCATACTCTGGGTTCCACGTGCATGTTTTAGCTGAAGGAAGAATCCCTTAAACCTGGAGAGTTGAGACCCGTGGAATGGGTACCATGCAATATGACTTCAAAGGGTCTTCATTTGCTCACCGAACCTCTCCAATCCTATCACTGCTGCGTTTATGCCCCTGTACACACGCTTGATTTTCTTTCAGACACATAGCAATCCATAGGTTTTAAGATACTTACTAGTCAGGTACATTCTTAGGCGTTTAATATGGGGTGTTGAGTCCATTTCGTTGAGCAAGGAGTAGTTCTTGTCTATTCCATATTTGGCTTAAGGAACTTTATCTGTGCTCATTTCAATCTCTGGTTTTATGCAGCACCCCAACTCACCTTTCCCCTTAAGCAAGCATAAGTTGGTTTTCTAAATTTGAGACCCTGTTCTGTTTTGTAATCCAGTTCCTGTGTAGCCAAGTTTACATCCCGTGTATTAGTGATATCTTATGATGTTTCTTTTTCTGTGTGACTTATTTCAGTTAGAATCATCATACCTGAATCCACTCATTATGCTGCTACGGGCCTGATGACATAGATTTCATTGCTGAGTGATATTGCATTGTACGTAAGTACCACAACTTCTTTATCCATTTTTCACTTTCTGCGATATTGAACTTGTACCGTAAACGAGGTTCTTGTAAACAGAGCCGTCCCAAACTTTGGGGTGGCTGTGTCTTTTTGATTTTAATTTCCCTAAGCTATAGGACCATAAGTGGAAGTACCCTAGGCTCTGTTGCTTTGTTTTTTAGATGTTTCAGGAAACACCATACACCTCTCCCGAGTGGCTCTTGGCAATTTACATCCCGCCCATCAGCATAACAAGGCTCCCAGTTCTCCATGGCCTGTCCTGCCTTTCTGGATTTTACACTTTTTTCAGATGGCCCTTTTGACCGGGGGGAAGTGAGACTTCATTGTAGTGCAGATTTCCTTTGCAAGCTTGCTTGGTTGGCCAAAAAGGGCGTATGCGTTTTTTCCTGAATATATTCAGGAAAAAACGCATACGCCCTTTTTGGCCAAGTGCATCATTGTGGACGTTCTGCCTCTTTTCCTATGCTTTAAATGCAATTCCAGTCTACCTCCTGAAATCGGTTTCCTGCAATTCTGCCCCGCTTTCAACTCCTCTTGGCAGCCTAATTCAATATATTTTTGGAAGATAGCTGTCATTTATAACTCTGCAGGTTTGTGAATTACAGTGCCCCTGAGCTCCTTTCTTCAACTCGCTTTCTTGTGAGCTGGCCGCAACACCGCAGGATTGCTTCAGGCCCTAGTTTGGTTCCGGCACGGCATGCTGAGCCTTTGGTTAATTCCTCTTCCTGGTGGGAAATGAGAGTTAAATTTGCCCGTCCAGACACCTCCAGCTAGTCTCTCATTGGTTCTCCCTATTCCTGTTCATCTTCCGCAGAAATTGCAAACTGGGCCAAACAGGAGGTTAAAGGCACTGACTCTCCAAGTCGGGAGAGTGTTAGTAAAGCGTGTGGAATATTGCACCCGAGTACCAGGTGACGACAACTGAGACATATTGGAACACGTCTCCCGATCACACGGTTGATCATACTCTGGGTTCCACGTGCATGTTTTAGCTGAAGGAAGAATCCCTTAAACCTGGAGAGTTGAGACCCGTGGAATGGGTACCATGCAATATGACTTCAAAGGGTCTTCATTTGCTCACCGAACCTCTCCAATCCTATCACTGCTGCGTTTATGCCCCTGTACACACGCTTGATTTTCTTTCAGACACATAGCAATCCATAGGTTTTAAGATACTTACTAGTCAGGTACATTCTTAGGCGTTTAATATGGGGTGTTGAGTCCATTTCGTTGAGCAAGGAGTAGTTCTTGTCTATTCTATATTTGGCTTAAGGAACTTTATCTGTGCTCATTTCAATCTCTGGTTTTATGCAGCACCCCAACTCACCTTTCCCCTTAAGCAAGCATAAGTTGGTTTTCTAAATTTGAGACCCTGTTCTGTTTTGTAATCCAGTTCCTGTGTAGCCAAGTTTACATTCCGTGTATTAGTGATATCTTATGATGTTTCTTTTTCTGTGTGACTTATTTCAGTTAGAATCATCATACCTGAATCCACTCATTATGCTGCTACGGGCCTGATGACATAGATTTCATTGCTGAGTGATATTGCATTGTACGTAAGTACCACAACTTCTTTATCCATTTTTCACTTTCTGCGATATTGAACTTGTACCGTAAACGAGGTTCTTGTAAACAGAGCCGTCCCAAACTTTGGGGTGGCTGTGTCTTTTTGATTTTAATTTCCCTAAGCTATAGGACCATAAGTGGAAGTGCCCTAGGCTCTGTTGCTTTGTTTTTTAGATGTTTCAGGAAACACCATACACCTCTCCGGAGTGGCTCTTGGCAATTTACATCCCGCCCATCAGCATAACAAGGCTCCCAGTTCTCCATGGCCTGTCCTGCCTTTCTGGATTTTACACTTTTTTCAGATGGCCCTTTTGACCGGGGGGAAGTGAGACTTCATTGTAGTGCAGATTTCCTTTGCAAGCTTGCTTGGTTGGCCAAAAAGGGCGTATGCGTTTTTTCCTGAATATATTCAGGAAAAAACGCATACGCCCTTTTTGGCCAAGTGCATCATTGTGGACGTTCTGCCTCTTTTCCTATGCTTTAAATGCAATTCCAGTCTACCTCCTGAAATCGGTTTCCTGCAATTCTGCCCCGCTTTCAAGTCCTCTTGGCAGCCTTACTTCAGTATATTTTTGGACGATAGCTGTCATTTATAACTCTGCAGGTTTGTGAATTACAGTGCCCCTGAGCTCCTTTCTTCAACTCGCTTTCTTGTGAGCTGGCCGCAACACCGCAGGATTGCTTCAGGCCCTAATCTGGTTCCGGCACGGCACGCTGAGCCTTTGGTTAATTCCTCTTCCTGGTGGGAAATGAGAGTTAAATTTGCCCGTCCAGTCACCTCCAGCTAGTCTCTCATTGGTTCTCCCTATTCCTGTTCATCTTCCGCAGAAATTGCAAACTGGGCCAAACAGGAGGTTAAAGGCACTGACTCTCCAAGTCGGGAGAGTGTTAGTAAAGCGTCTGGAATGTTGCACCCGAGTACCAGGGGACGAGAACTGAGACATATTGGAACACGTCTCCCGATCACACGGTTGATCATACTCTGGGTTCCACGTGCATGTTTTAGCTGAAGGAAGAATCCCTTAAACCTGGAGAGTTGAGACCCGTGGAATGGGTACCATGCAATATGACTTCAAAGGGTCTTCATTTGCTCACCGAACCTCTCCAATCCTATCACTGCTGCGTTTGTGCCCCTGTACACACGCTTGATTTTCTTTCAGAGACATAGCAATCCATAGGTTTTAAGATACTTACTAGTCAGGTACATTCTTAGGCGTTTTATATGGGGTGTTGAGTCCATTTCGTTGAGCAAGGAGTAGTTCTTGTCTATTCTATATTTGGCTTAAGGAACTTTATCTGTGCTCATTTCAATCTCTGGTTTTATGCAGCACCCCAACTCACCCGTCCCCTTAAGCAAGCATAAGTTGGTTTTCTAAATTTGAGACCCTGTTCTGTTTTGTAATCCAGTTCCTGTGTAGCCAAGTTTACATCCCGTGTATTAGTGATATCTTATGATGTTTCTTTTTCTGTGTGACTTATTTCAGTTAGAATCATCATACCTGAATCCACTCATTATGCTGCTACGGGCCTGATGACATAGATTTCATTGCTGAGTGATATTGCATTGTACGTAAGTACCACAACTTCTTTATCCATTTTTCGCTTTCTGTGATATTGAACTTGTACCGTAAACGAGGTTCTTGTAAACAGAGCCGTCCCAAACTTTGGGGTGGCTGTGTCTTTTAGATTTTAATTTCCCTAAGCTATAGGACCATAAGTGGAAGTGCCCTAGGCTCTGTTGCTTTGTTTTTTAGATGTTTCAGGAAACACCATACACCTCTCCCGAGTGGCTGTTGGCAATTTACATCCCGCCCATCAGCATAACAAGGCTCCCAGTTCTCCATGGCCTGTCCTGCCTTTCTGGATTTTACACTTTTTTCAGATGGCCCTTTTGACCGGGGGGAAGTGAGACTTCATTGTAGTGCAGATTTCCTTTGCAAGCTTGCTTGGTTGGCCAAAAAGGGCGTATGCGTTTTTTCCTGAATATATTCAGGAAAAAACGCATACGCCCTTTTTGGCCAAGTGCATCATTGTGGACGTTCTGCCTCTTTTCCTATGCTTTAAATGCAATTCCAGTCTACCTCCTGAAATCGGTTTCCTGCAATTCTGCCCCGCTTTCAAGTCCTCTTGGCAGCCTTACTTCAGTATATTTTTGGACGATAGCTGTCATTTATAACTCTGCAGGTTTGTGAATTACAGTGCCCCTGAGCTCCTTTCTTCAACTCGCTTTCTTGTGAGCTGGCCGCAACACCGCAGGATTGCTTCAGGCCCTAATCTGGTTCCGGCACGGCACGCTGAGCCTTTGGTTAATTCCTCTTCCTGGTGGGAAATGAGAGTTAAATTTGCCCGTCCAGACACCTCCAGCTAGTCTCTCATTGGTTCTCCCTATTCCTGTTCATTTTCCGCAGAAATTGCAAACTGGGCCAAACAGGAGGTTAAAGGCACTGACTCTCCAAGTCGGGAGAGTGTTAGTAAAGCGTCTGGAATGTTGCACCCGAGTACCAGGGGACGAGAACTGAGACATATTGGAACATGTCTCCCGATCACACGGGTGATCATACTCTGGGTTCCACGTGCATGTTTTACCTGAAGGCAGAATCCCTTAAACCTGGAGAGTTGAGACCCGTGGAATGGGTACCATGCAATATGACTTCAAAGGGTCTTCATTTGCTCACCGAACCTCTCCAATCCTATCACTGCTGCGTTTATGCCCCTGTACACACGCTTGATTTTCTTTCAGAGACATAACAATTCATAGGTTTTAAGATACTTATTAGTAAGGTACATTCTTAGGCGTTTAATATGGGGTGTTGAGTCCATTTCGTTGAGCAAGGAGTAGTTCTTGTCTATTCCATATTTGGCTTAAGGAACTTTATCTGTGTTCATTTAAATCTCTGGTTTTATGCAGCACCCCAACTCACCTTTCCCCTTAAGCAAGCATAAGTTGGTTTTCTAAATTTGAGACCCTGTTCTGTTTTGTAATCCAGTTCCTGTGAAGCCAAGTTTACATTCCGTGTATTAGTGATATCTTATGATGTTTCTTTTTCTGTGTGACTTATTTCAGTTAGAATCATCATACCTGAATCCACTCATTATGCTGCTACGGGCCTGATGACATAGATTTCATTGCTGAGTGATATTGCATTGTACGTAAGTACCACAACTTCTTTATCCATTTTTCACTTTCTGCGATATTGAACTTGTACCGTAAACGAGGTTCTTGTAAACAGAGCCGTCCCAAACTTTGGGGTGGCTGTGTCTTTTTGATTTTAATTTCCCTAAGCTATAGGACCATAACTGGAAGTGCCCTAGGCTCTGTTGCTTTGTTTTTTAGATGTTTCAGGAAACACCATACACCTCTCCGGAGTGGCTCTTGGCAATTTACATCCCGCCCATCAGCATAACAAGGCTCCCAGTTCTCCATGGCCTGTCCTGCCTTTCTGGATTTTACACTTTTTTCAGATGGCCCTTTTGACCGGGGGGAAGTGAGACTTCATTTTAGTGCAGATTTCCTTTGCAAGCTTGCTTGGTTGCCCAAAAAGGGCGTATGCGTTTTTTTCCTGAATATATTCAGGAAAAAACGCATACGCCCTTTTTGGCCAAGTGCATCATTGTGGACGTTCTGCCTCTTTTCCTATGCTTTAAATGCAATTCCAGTCTACCTCCTGAAATCGGTTTCCTGCAATTCTGCCCCGCTTTCAAGTCCTCTTGGCAGCCTTACTTCAGTATATTTTTGGACGATAGCTGTCATTTATAACTCTGCAGGTTTGTGAATTACAGTGCCCCTGAGCTCCTTCCTTCAACTCGCTTTCTTGTGAGCTGGCCGCAACACCGCAGGATTGCTTCAGGCCCTAATCTGGTTCCGGCACGGCACGCTGAGCCTTTGGTTAATTCCTCTTCCTGGTGGGAAATGAGAGTTAAATTTGCCCGTCCAGACACCTCCAGCTAGTCTCTCATTGGTTCTCCCTATTCCTGTTCATCTTCCGCAGAAATTGCAAACTGGGCCAAACAGGAGGTTAAAGGCACTGACTCTCCAAGTCGGGAGAGTGTTAGTAAAGCGTCTGGAATGTTGCACCCGAGTACCAGGGGACGAGAACTGAGACATATTGGAACACGTCTCCCGATCACACGGTTGATCATACTCTGGGTTCCACGTGCATGTTTTAGCTGAAGGAAGAATCCCTTAAACCTGGAGAGTTGAGACCCGTGGAATGGGTACCATGCAATATGACTTCAAAGGGTCTTCATTTGCTCACCGAACCTCTCCAATCCTATCACTGCTGCGTTTGTGCCCCTGTACACACGCTTGATTTTCTTTCAGAGACATAGCAATCCATAGGTTTTAAGATACTTACTAGTCAGGTACATTCTTAGGCGTTTAATATGGGGTGTTGAGTCCATTTCGTTGAGCAAGGAGTAGTTCTTGTCTATTCTATATTTGGCTTAAGGAACTTTATCTGTGCTCATTTCAATCTCTGGTTTTATGCAGCACCCCAACTCACCTTTCCCCTTAAGCAAGCATAAGTTGGTTTTCTAAATTTGAGACCCTGTTCTGTTTTGTAATCCAGTTCCTGTGTAGCCAAGTTTACATCCCGTGTATTAGTGATATCTTATGATGTTTCTTTTTCTGTGTGACTTATTTCAGTTAGAATCATCATACCTGAATCCACTCATTATGCTGCTACGGGCCTGATGACATAGATTTCATTGCTGAGTGATATTGCATTGTACGTAAGTACCACAACTTCTTTATCCATTTTTCACTTTCTGCGATATTGAACTTGTACCGTAAACGAGGTTCTTGTAAACAGAGCCGTCCCAAACTTTGGGGTGGCTGTGTCTTTTTGATTTTAATTTCCCTAAGCTATAGGACCATAAGTGGAAGTGCCCTAGGCTCTGTTGCTTTGTTTTTTAGATGTTTCAGGAAACACCATACACCTCTCCCGAGTGGCTCTTGGCAATTTACATCCCGCCCATCAGCATAACAAGGCTCCCAGTTCTCCATGGCCTGTCCTGCCTTTCTGGATTTTACACTTTTTTCAGATGGCCCTTTTGACCGGGGGGAAGTGAGACTTCATTGTAGTGCAGATTTCCTTTGCAAGCTTGCTTGGTTGGCCAAAAACGGCGTATGCGTTTTTTCCTGAATATATTCAGGAAAAAACGCATACGCCCTTTTTGGCCAAGTGCATCATTGTGGACGTTCTGCCTCTTTTCCTATGCTTTAAATGCAATTCCAGTCTACCTCCTGAAATCGGTTTCCTGCAATTCTGCCCCGCTTTCAAGTCCTCTTGGCAGCCTTACTTCAGTATATTTTTGGACGATAGCTGTCATTTATAACTCTGCAGGTTTGTGAATTACAGTGCCCCTGAGCTCCTTTCTTCAACTCGCTTTCTTGTGAGCTGGCCGCAACACCGCAGGAATGCTTCAGGCCCTAATCTGGTTCCGGCACGGCACGCTGAGCCTTTGGTTAATTCCTCTTCCTGGTGGGAAATAAGAGTTAAATTTGCCCGTCCAGACACCTCCAGCTAGTCTCTCATTGGTTCTCCCTATTCCTGTTCATCTTCCGCAGAAATTGCAAACTGGGCCAAACAGGAGGTTAAAGGCACTGACTCTCCAAGTCGGGAGAGTGTTAGTAAAGCGTCTGGAATGTTGCACCCGAGTACCAGGGGACGAGAACTGAGACATATTGGAACACGTCTCCCGATCACACGGTTGATCATACTCTGGGTTCCACGTGCATGTTTTAGCTGAAGGAAGAATCCCTTAAACCTGGAGAGTTGAGACCCGTGGAATGGGTACCATGCAATATGACTTCAAAGGGTCTTCATTTGCTCACCGAACCTCTCCAATCCTATCACTGCTGCGTTTGTGCCCCTGTACACACGCTTGATTTTCTTTCAGAGACATAGCAATTCATAGGTTTTAAGATACTTACTAGTCAGGTACATTCTTAGGCGTTTAATATGGTGTGTTGAGTCCATTTCGTTGAGCAAGGAGTAGTTCTTGTCTATTCTATATTTGGCTTAAGGAACTTTATCTGTGCTCATTTCAATCTCTGGTTTTATGCAGCACCCCAACTCACCTTTCCCCTTAAGCAAGCATAAGTTGGTTTTCTAAATTTGAGACCCTGTTCTGTTTTGTAATCCAGTTCCTGTGTAGCCAAGTTTACATCCCGTGTATTAGTGATATCTTATGATGTTTCTTTTTCTGTGTGACTTATTTCAGTTAGAATCATCATACCTGAATCCACTCATTATGCTGCTACGGGCCTGATGACATAGATTTCATTGCTGAGTGATATTGCATTGTACGTAAGTACCACACCTTCTTTATCCATTTTTCACTTTCTGCGATATTGAACTTGTACCGTAAACGAGGTTCTTGTAAACAGAGCCGTCCCAAACTTTGGGGTGGCTGTGTCTTTTTGATTTTAATTTCCCTAAGCTATAGGACCATAAGTGGAAGTGCCCTAGGCTCTGTTGCTTTGTTTTTTAGATGTTTCAGGAAACACCATACACCTCTCCGGAGTGGCTCTTGGCAATTTACATCCCGCCCATCAGCATAACAAGGCTCCCAGTTCTCCATGGCCTGTCCTGCCTTTCTGGATTTTACACTTTTTTCAGATGGCCCTTTTGACCGGGGGGAAGTGAGACTTCATTGTAGTGCAGATTTCCTTTGCAAGCTTGCTTGGTTGGCCAAAAAGGGCGTATGCGTTTTTTCCTGAATATATTCAGGAAAAAACGCATACGCCCTTTTTGGCCAAGTGCATCATTGTGGACGTTCTGCCTCTTTTCCTATGCTTTAAATGCAATTCCAGTCTACCTCCTGAAATCGGTTTCCTGCAATTCTGCCCCGCTTTCAAGTCCTCTTGGCAGCCTTACTTCAGTATATTTTTGGACGATAGCTGTCATTTATAACTCTGCAGGTTTGTGAATTACAGTGCCCCTGAGCTCCTTTCTTCAACTCGCTTTCTTGTGAGCTGGCCGCAACACCGCAGGATTGCTTCAGGCCCTAATCTGGTTCCGGCACGGCACGCTGAGCCTTTGGTTAATTCCTCTTCCTGGTGGGAAATGAGAGTTAAATTTGCCCGTCCACACACCTCCAGCTAGTCTCTCATTGGTTCTCCCTATTCCTGTTCATCTTCCGCAGAAATTGCAAACTGGGCCAAACAGGAGGTTAAAGGCACTGACTCTCCAAGTCGGGAGAGTGTTAGTAAAGCATCTGGAATGTTGCACCCGAGTACCAGGGGACGAGAACTGAGACATATTGGAACACGTCTCCCGATCACATGGTTGATCATACTCTGGGTTCCACGTGCATGTTTTACCTGAAGGCAGAATCCCTTAAACCTGGAGAGTTGAGACCCGTGGAATGGGTACCATGCAATATGACTTCAAAGGGTCTTCATTTGCTCACCGAACCTCTCCAATCCTATCACTGCTGCGTTTATGCCCCTGTACACACGCTTGATTTTCTTTCAGAGACATAGCAATTCATAGGTTTTAAGATACTTACTAGTCAGGTACATTCTTAGGCGTTTAATATGGGGTGTTGAGTCCATTTCGTTGAGCAAGGAGTAGTTCTTGTCTATTCCATATTTGGCTTAAGGAACTTTATCTGTGTTCATTTAAATCTCTGGTTTTATGCAGCACCCCAACTCACCTTTCCCCTTAAGCAAGCATAAGTTGGTTTTCTAAATTTGAGACCCTGTTCTGTTTTGTAATCCAGTTCCTGTGTAGCCAAGTTTACATTCCGTGTATTAGTGATATCTTATGATGTTTCTTTTTCTGTGTGACTTATTTCAGTTAGAATCATCATACCTGAATCCACTCATTATGCTGCTACGGGCCTGATGACATAGATTTCATTGCTGAGTGATATTGCATTGTACGTAAGTACCACACCTTCTTTATCCATTTTTCACTTTCTGCTATATTGAACTTGTACCGTAAACGAGGTTCTTGTAAACAGAGCCGTCCCAAACTTTGGGGTGGCTGTGTCTTTTTGATTTTAATTTCCCTAAGCTATAGGACCATAAGTGGAAGTGCCCTAGGCTCTGTTGCTTTGTTTTTTAGATGTTTCAGGAAACACCATACACCTCTCCCGAGTGGCTGTTGGCAATTTACATCCCGCCCATCAGCATAACAAGGCTCCCAGTTCTCCATGGCCTGTCCTGCCTTTCTGGATTTTACACTTTTTTCAGATGGCCCTTTTGACCGGGGGGAAGTGAGACTTCATTGTAGTGCAGATTTCCTTTGCAAGCTTGCTTGGTTGGCCAAAAAGGGCGTATGCGTTTTTTCCTGAATATATTCAGGAAAAAACGCATACGCCCTTTTTGGCCAAGTGCATCATTGTGGACGTTCTGCCTCTTTTCCTATGCTTTAAATGCAATTCCAGTCTACCTCCTGAAATCGGTTTCCTGCAATTCTGCCCCGCTTTCAAGTCCTCTTGGTAGCCTTACTTCAGTATATTTTTGGACGATAGCTGTCATTTATAACTCTGCAGGTTTGTGAATTACAGTGCCCCTGAGCTCCTTTCTTCAACTCGCTTTCTTGTGAGCTGGCCGCAACACCGCAGGATTGCTTCAGGCCCTAATCTGGTTCCGGCACGGCACGCTGAGCCTTTGGTTAATTCCTCTTCCTGGTGGGAAATAAGAGTTAAATTTGCCCGTCCAGACACCTCCAGCTAGTCTCTCATTGGTTCTCCCTATTCCTGTTCATCTTCCGCAGAAATTGCTAACTGGGCCAAACAGGAGGTTAAAGGCACTGACTCTCCAAGTCGGGAGAGTGTTAGTAAAGCGTCTGGAATGTTGCACCCGAGTACCAGGGGACGAGACCTGAGACATATTGGAACATGTCTCCCGATCACACGGGTGATCATACTCTGGGTTCCACGTGCATGTTTTACCTGAAGGCAGAATCCCTTAAACCTGGAGAGTTGAGACCCGTGGAATGGGTACCATGCAATATGACTTCAAAGGGTCTTCATTTGCTCACCGAACCTCTCCAATCCTATCACTGCTGCGTTTATGCCCCTGTACACACGCTTGATTTTCTTTCAGAGACATAGCAATTCATAGGTTTTAAGATACTTACTAGTCAGGTACATTCTTAGGCGTTTAATATGGGGTGTTGAGTCCATTTCGTTGAGCAAGGAGTAGTTCTTGTCTATTCCATATTTGGCTTAAGGAACTTTATCTGTGTTCATTTAAATCTCTGGTTTTATGCAGCACCCCAACTCACCTTTCCCCTTAAGCAAGCATAAGTTGGTTTTCTAAATTTGAGACCCTGTTCTGTTTTGTAATCCAGTTCCTGTGTAGCCAAGTTTACATTCCGTGTATTAGTGATATCTTATGATGTTTCTTTTTCTGTGTGACTTATTTCAGTTAGAATCATCATACCTGAATCCACTCATTATGCTGCTACGGGCCTGATGACATAGATTTCATTGCTGAGTGATATTGCATTGTACGTAAGTACCACAACTTCTTTATCCATTTTTCACTTTCTGTGATATTGAACTTGTACCGTAAATGAGGTTCTTGTAAACAGAGCCGTCCCAAACTTTGGGGTGGCTGTGTCTTTTTGATTTTAATTTCCCTAAGCTATAGGACCATAAGTGGAAGTACCCTAGGCTCTGTTCCTTTGTGTTTTAGATGTTTCAGGAAACACCATACACCTCTCCGGAGTGGCTCTTGGCAATTTACATCCCGCCCATCAGCATAACAAGGCTCCCAGTTCTCCATGGCCTGTCCTGCCTTTCTGGATTTTACACTTTTTTCAGATGGCCCTTTTGACCGGGGGGAAGTGAGACTTCATTGTAGTGCAGATTTCCTTTGCAAGCTTGCTTGGTTGGCCAAAAAGGGCGTATGCGTTTTTTCCTGAATATATTCAGGAAAAAACGCATACGCCCTTTTTGGCCAAGTGCATCATTGTGGACGTTCTGCCTCTTTTCCTATGCTTTAAATGCAATTCCAGTCTACCTCCTGAAATCGGTTTCCTGCAATTCTGCCCCACTTTCAAGTCCTCTTGGCAGCCTTACTTCAGTATATTTTTGGACGATAGCTGTCATTTATAACTCTGCAGGTTTGTGAATTACAGTGCCCCTGAGCTCCTTTCTTCAACTCGCTTTCTTGTGAGCTGGCCGCAACACCGCAGGATTGCTTCAGGCCCTAATCTGGTTCTGGCACGGCACGCTGAGCCTTTGGTTAATTCCTCTTCCTGGTGGGAAATGAGAGTTAAATTTGCCCGTCCACACACCTCCAGCTAGTCTCTCATTGGTTCTCCCTATTCCTGTTCATCTTCCGCAGAAATTGCAAACTGGGCCAAACAGGAGGTTAAAGGCACTGACTCTCCAAGTTGGGAGAGTGTTAGTAAAGCGTCTGGAATGTTGCACCCGAGTACCAGGGGACGAGATCTGAGACATATTGGAACACGTCTCCCGATCACACGGTTGATCATACTCTGGGTTCCACGTGCATGTTTTAGCTGAAGGAAGAATCCCTTAAACCTGGAGAGTTGAGACCCGTGGAATGGGTACCATGCAATATGACTTCAAAGGGTCTTCATTTGCTCACCGAACCTCTCCAATCCTATCACTGCTGCGTTTGTGCCCCTGTACACACGCTTGATTTTCTTTCAGAGACATAGCAATCCATAGGTTTTAAGATACTTACTAGTCAGGTACATTCTTAGGCGTTTAATATGGGGTGTTGAGTCCATTTCGTTGAGCAAGGAGTAGTTCTTGTCTATTCTATATTTGGCTTAAGGAACTTTATCTGTGCTCATTTCAATCTCTGGTTTTATGCAGCACCCCAACTCACCTTTCCCCTTAAGCAAGCATAAGTTGGTTTTCTAAATTTGAGACCCTGTTCTGTTTTGTAATCCAGTTCCTGTGTAGCCAAGTTTACATCCCGTGTATTAGTGATATCTTATGATGTTTCTTTTTCTGTGTGACTTATTTCAGTTAGAATCATCATACCTGAATCCACTCATTATGCTGCTACGGGCCTGATGACATAGATTTCATTGCTGAGTGATATTGCATTGTACGTAAGTACCACAACTTCTTTATCCATTTTTCACTTTCTGCGATATTGAACTTGTACCGTAAACGAGGTTCTTGTAAACAGAGCCGTCCCAAACTTTGGGGTGGCTGTGTCTTTTTGATTTTAATTTCCCTAAGCTATAGGACCATAAGTGGAAGTGCCCTAGGCTTTGTTGCTTTGTTTTTTAGATGTTTCAGGAAACACCATACACCTCTCCCGAGTGGCTGTTGGCAATTTACATCCCGCCCATCAGCATAACAAGGCTCCCAGTTCTCCATGGCCTGTCCTGCCTTTCTGGATTTTACACTTTTTTCAGATGGCCCTTTTGACCGGGGGGAAGTGAGACTTCATTGTAGTGCAGATTTCCTTTGCAAGCTTGCTTGGTTGGCCAAAAAGGGCGTATGCGTTTTTTCCTGAATATATTCAGGAAAAAACGCATACGCCCTTTTTGGCCAAGTGCATCATTGTGGACGTTCTGCCTCTTTTCCTATGCTTTAAATGCAATTCCAGTCTACCTCCTGAAATCGGTTTCCTGCAATTCTGCCCCGCTTTCAAGTCCTCTTGGCAGCCTTACTTCAGTATATTTTTGGACGATAGCTGTCATTTATAACTCTGCAGGTTTGTGAATTACAGTGCCCCTGAGCTCCTTTCTTCAACTCGCTTTCTTGTGAGCTGGCCGCAACACCGCAGGATTGCTTCAGGCCCTAATCTGGTTCCGGCACGGCACGCTGAGCCTTTGGTTAATTCCTCTTCCTGGTGGGAAATGAGAGTTAAATTTGCCCGTCCAGTCACCTCCAGCTAGTCTCTCATTGGTTCTCCCTATTCCTGTTCATCTTCCGCAGAAATTGCAAACTGGGCCAAACAGGAGGTTAAAGGCACTGACTCTCCAAGTCGGGAGAGTGTTAGTAAAGCGTCTGGAATGTTGCACCCGAGTACCAGGGGACGAGAACTGAGACATATTGGAACACGTCTCCCGATCACACGGTTGATCATACTCTGGGTTCCACGTGCATGTTTTAGCTGAAGGAAGAATCCCTTAAACCTGGAGAGTTGAGACCCGTGGAATGGGTACCATGCAATATGACTTCAAAGGGTCTTCATTTGCTCACCGAACCTCTCCAATCCTATCACTGCTGCGTTTGTGCCCCTGCACACACGCTTGATTTTCTTTCAGAGACATAGCAATTCATAGGTTTTAAGATACTTACTAGTCAGGTACATTCTTAGGCGTTTAATATGGGGTGTTGAGTCCATTTCGTTGAGCAAGGAGTAGTTCTTGTCTATTCCATATTTGGCTTAAGGAACTTTATCTGTGTTCATTTAAATCTCTGGTTTTATGCAGGACCCCAACTCACCTTTCCCCTTAAGCAAGCATAAGTTGGTTTTCTAAATTTGAGACCCTGTTCTGTTTTGTAATCCAGTTCCTGTGTAGCCAAGTTTACATTCCGTGTATTAGTGATATCTTATGATGTTTCTTTTTCTGTGTGACTTATTTCAGTTAGAATCATCATACCTGAATCCACTCATTATGCTGCTACGGGCCTGATGACATAGATTTCATTGCTGAGTGATATTGCATTGTACGTAAGTACCACAACTTCTTTATCCATTTTTTACTTTCTGCGATATTGAACTTGTACCGTAAACGAGGTTCTTGTAAACAGAGCCGTCCCAAACTTTGGGGTGGCTGTGTCTTTTTGATTTTAATTTCCCTAAGCTATAGGACCATAAGTGGAAGTGCCCTAGGCTCTGTTGCTTTGTTTTTTAGATGTTTCAGGAAACACCATACACCTCTCCCGAGTGGCTCTTGGCAATTTACATCCCGCCCATCAGCATAACAAGGCTCCCAGTTCTCCATGGCCTGTCCTGCCTTTCTGGATTTTACACTTTTTTCAGATGGCCCTTTTGACCGGGGGGAAGTGAGACTTCATTGTAGTGCAGATTTCCTTTGCAAGCTTGCTTGGTTGGCCAAAAAGGGCGTATGCGTTTTTTCCTGAATATATTCAGGAAAAAACGCATACGCCCTTTTTGGCCAAGTGCATCATTGTGGACGTTCTGCCTCTTTTCCTATGCTTTAAATGCAATTCCAGTCTACCTCCTGAAATCGGTTTCCTGCAATTCTGCCCCGCTTTCAAGTCCTCTTGGCAGCCTTACTTCAGTATATTTTTGGACGATAGCTGTCATTTATAACTCTGCAGGTTTGTGAATTACAGTGCCCCTGAGCTCCTTTCTTCAACTCGCTTTCTTGTGAGCTGGCCGCAACACCGCAGGATTGCTTCAGGCCCTAATCTGGTTCCGGCACGGCACGCTGAGCCTTTGGTTAATTCCTCTTCCTGGTGGGAAATGAGAGTTAAATTTGCCCGTCCACACACCTCCAGCTAGTCTCTCATTGGTTCTCCCTATTCCTGTTCATCTTCCGCAGAAATTGCAAACTGGGCCAAACAGGAGGTTAAAGGCACTGACTCTCCAAGTCGGGAGAGTGTTAGTAAAGCGTCTGAAATGTTGCACCCGAGTACCAGGGGACGAGAACTGAGACATATTGGAACACGTCTCCCGATCACACGGTTGATCATACTCTGGGTTCCACGTGCATGTTTTAGCTGAAGGAAGAATCCCTTAAACCTGGAGAGTTGAGACCCGTGGAATGGGTACCATGCAATATGACTTCAAAGGGTCTTCATTTGCTCACCGAACCTCTCCAATCCTATCACTGCTGCGTTTATGCCCCTGTACACACGCTTGATTTTCTTTCAGACACATAGCAATCAATAGGTTTTAAGATACTTACTAGTCAGGTACATTCTTAGGCGTTTAATATGGGGTGTTGAGTCCATTTCGTTGAGCAAGGAGTAGTTCTTGTCTATTCTATATTTGGCTTAAGGAACTTTATCTGTGCTCATTTCAATCTCTGGTTTTATGCAGCACCCCAACTCACCTTTCCCCTTAAGCAAGCATAAGTTGGTTTTCTAAATTTGAGACCCTGTTCTGTTTTGTAATCCAGTTCCTGTGTAGCCAAGTTTACATTCCGTGTATTAGTGATATCTTATGATGTTTCTTTTTCTGTGTGACTTATTTCAGTTAGAATCATCATACCTGAATCCACTCATTATGCTGCTATGGGCCTGATGACATAGATTTCATTGCTGAGTGATATTGCATTGTACGTAAGTACCACAACTTCTTTATCCATTTTTCACTTTCTGCGATATTGAACTTGTACCGTAAACGAGGTTCTTGTAAACAGAGCCGTCCCAAACTTTGGGGTGGCTGTGTCTTTTTGATTTTAATTTCCCTAAGCTATAGTACCATAAGTGGAAGTGCCCTAGGCTCTGTTGCTTTGTTTTTTGGATGTTTCAGGAAACACCATACACTTCTCCAGAGTGGCTGCTGGCAATTTACATCCCGCCCATCAGCATAACTAGGCTCCCAGTTCTCCATGGCCTGTCCTGCCTTTCTGGATTTTACACTTTTTTCAGATGGCCCTTTTGACCGGGGGGCAGTGAGACTTCATTGTAGTGCAGATTTCCTTTGCAAGCTTGCTTGGTTGGCCAAAAAGGGCGTATGCGTTTTTTCCTGAATATATTCAGGAAAAAACGCATACGCCCTTTTTGGCCAAGTGCATCATTGTGGACGTTCTGCCTCTTTTCCTATGCTTTACATGCAATTCCAGTCTACCTCCTGAAATCGGTTTCCTGCAATTCTGCCCTGCTTTCAACTCCTCTTGGCATCCTAATTCAATATATTTTTGGAAGATAGCTGTCATTTATAACTCTGCAGGTTTGTGAATTACAGTGCCCCTGAGCTCCTTTCTTCAACTCGCTTTCTTGTGAGCTGGCCGCAACACCGCAGGATTGCTTCAGGCCCTAGTTTGGTTCCGGCACGGCATGCTGAGCCTTTGGTTAATTCCTCTTCCTGGTGGGAAATGAGAGTTATATTGGCCCGTCCGGACACCTCCACCTAATCTCTCATTGGTTCTCCCTATTCCTGTTCATCTTCCGCAGAAATTGCAAACTGGGCCAAACAGGAGGTTAAAGGCACTGACTCTCCAAGTCGGGAGAGTGTTAGTAAAGCGTCTGGAATGTTGCCCCCGAGTACCAGGGGACCAAAACTGAGACACATTTGAACACGTTTTCCGACCACATGGTGGATCATACTCTGGGTTCCACATGCATGTTTTAGCTGAAGGAAGAATCCCTTAAACATGGAGAGTTGAGACCCATGGAATGGGTACCATGCAATATGACTTCAAAGGGTCTGCATTTGCTCACCGAACCTCAGCAATCCTATCACTGCTGCGTTTATGCCGCTGTACACACGCTTGATTCTCTTTCGGAGACATATAAATCCATAGGTTTTAAGATTCTTACTAGTCAGATAGATTCTTACTAGTCAGGTATATTCTTAGGCGTTTAATATGGGGTGTTGAGTCCACTTCGTTGAGCAAGGAGTAGCTCTTGTCTATTACATATTTGGCTTATGGAACGGTATCTGTGCTAATTTCAATCTCTGGTTTTATGCAGCACCCCAACTCACCTTTCCCCTTAAGCAAGCATAAGTTGGTTTTCTACATTTGACACCCTGTTCTGTTTTGTAATTCAGTTCTTGTGTAGCCAAGTTTACATTCCGTGTATTAGTGATATCTTATGATGTTTCTTTTTCTGTGTGACTTATTTCACTTAGAATCATCGTACCTGAATCCACTCATTATGCTGCTACGGGCCTGATGACATAGATTTCATTGCTGAGTGATATTGCATTGTACGTAAGTACCACAACTTCTTTATCCATTTTTCACTTTCTGTGATATTGAACTTGTACCGTAAACGAGGTTCTTGTAAACAGAGCCGTCCCAAACTTTGGGGTGGCTGTGTCTTTTTGATTTTAATTTCCCTAAGCTATAGGACCATAAGTAGAAGTGCCCTAGGCTCTGTTGCTTTGTTTTTTGGATGTTTCAGGAAACACCATACACTTCTCCAGAGTGGCTGCTGGCAATTTACATCCCGCCCATCAGCATAACAAGGCTCCCAGTTCTCCATGGCCTGTCCTGCCTTTCTGGATTTTACACTTTTTTCGGATGGCCCTTTTGACCGGTGGGCAGTGAGACTTCATTGTAGTGCAGATTTCCTTTGCAAGCTTGCTTGGTTGGCCAAAAAGTGCGTATGCGTTTTTTCCTGAATATATTCAGGAAAAAACGCATACGCCCTTTTTGGCCAAGTGCATCATTGTGGACGTTCTGCCTCTTTTCCTACGCTTTACATGCAATTCCAGTCTACCTCCTGAAATCGGTTTCCTGCAATTCTGCTCCACTTTCAAGTCCTCTTGACAGCCTTACTTCAATATATTTTTGATAGATAGCTGTCATTTATAACTCTGCAGGTTTGTGAATTACAGTGCCCCTGAGCTCCTTTCTTCAACTCGCTTTCTTGTGAGCTGGCCGCAACACCACAGGATTGCTTCAGGCCCTCGTTTGGTTCCGGCACGGCATGCTGAGCCTTTGGTTAATTCCTCTTCCTGGTGGGAAATGAGAGTTAAATTTGCCCGTCCAGACACCTCCACCTAGTCTCTCATTGGTTCTCCCTATTCCTGTTCATTTTCCACAGAAATTGCAAACTGGGCCAAACAGGAGGTTTTAGGCACTGACTCTCCAAGTGGGGAGAGTGTTAGTAAAGCGTCTGGAATGTTGCACCCGAGTACCAGGGGACGAAAACTGAGACACATTTGAACACGTTTCCCGATCACACAGTGGATGATACTCTGGGTTCCACAGGCATGTTTTAGCTGAAGGAAGAATCCCTTAAACATGGAGAGTTGAGACCCATGGAATGGGTACCATGCAATATGACTTCAAAGGGTCTGCATTTGCTCACGAACCTCACCAGTCCTATCACTGCTGCGTTTATGCCGCTGTACACACGCTTGATTCTCTTTCGGAGACATATAAATCCATAGGTTTTAAGATTCTTACTAGTCATGTATATTCTTAGGCGTTTAATATGGGGTGTTGAGTCCACTTCGTTGAGCAAGGAGTAGCTCTTGTCTATTACATATTTGGCTTATGGAACGGTATCTGTGCTAATTTCAATCTCTGGTTTTATGCAGCACCCCAACTCACCTTTCTCCTTAAGCAAGCATAAGTTGGTTTTCTACATTTGACACCCTGTTCTGTTTTGTAATTCAGTTCTTGTGTAGCCAAGTTTACATTCCGTGTATTAGTGATATCTTATGATGTTTCTTTTTCTGTGTGACTTATTTCACTTAGAATCATCGTACCTGAATCCACTCATTATGCTGCTACGGGCCTGATGACATAGATTTCATTGCTGAGTGATATTGCATTGTACGTAAGTACCACAACTTCTTTATCCATTTTTCGCTTTCTGTGATATTGAACTTGTACCGTAAACGAGGTTCTTGTAAACAGAGCCGTCCCAAACTTTGGGGTGGGTGTGTCTTTTTGATTTTAATTTCCCTAAGCTATAGGACCATAAGTGGAAGTGCCCTAGGCTCTGTTGCTTTGTTTTTTGGATGTTTCAGGAAACACCATACACTTCTCCAGAGTGGCTGCTGGCAATTTACATCGTGCCCATCAGCATAACAAGGCTCCCAGTTCTCCATGGCCTGTCCTGCCTTTCTGGATTTTACACTTCTTTCAGATGGCCCTTTTGACCGGGGGGCAGTGAGACTTCATTGTAGTGCAGATTTCCTTTGCAAGCTTGCTTGGTTGGCCAAAAAGGGCGTATGCGTTTTTTCCTGAATATATTCAGGAAAAAACGCATACGCCCTTTTTGGCCAAGTGCATCATTGTGGACGTTCTGCCTCTTTTCCTATGCTTTACATGCAATTCCAGTCTACCTCCTGAAATCGGTTTCCTGTAATTCTGCCCGGCTTTCAACTCCTCTTGGCTACCTTACTTCAATATATTTTTGGAAGATAGCTGTCATTTATAACTCTGCAGGTTTGTGAATTACAGTGCCCCTGAGCTGCTTTCTTCAACTCGCTTTCTTGTGAGCTGGCCGCAACACCGCAGGATTGCTTCAGGCCCTAGTTTGGTTCCGGCACGTCATGCTGAGCCTTTGGTTAATTCCTCTTCCTGGTGGGAAATGAGAGTTAAATTTGCCCGTCCAGACACCTCCACCTAGTCTCTCATTGGTTCTCCCTTTTCCTGTCCATTTTCCACAGAAATTGCAAACTGGGCCAAACAGGAGGTTTTAGGCACTGACTCTCCAAGTGGGGAGAGTGTTAGTAAAGCGTCTGGAATGTTGCACCCGAGTACCAGGGGACGAAAACTGAGACACATTTGAACACGTTTCCCGATCACACAGTGGATCATACTCTGGGTTCCACAGGCATGTTTTAGCTGAAGGAAGAATCCCTTAAACATGGAGAGTTGAGACCCATGGAATGGGTACCATGCAATATGACTTCAAAGGGTCTGCATTTGCTCACCGAACCTCACCAGTCCTATCACTGCTGCGTTTATGCCGCTGTACACACGCTTGATTCTCTTTCGGAGACATATAAATCCATAGGTTTTAAGATTCTTACTAGTCATGTATATTCTTAGGCGTTTAATATGGGGTGTTGAGTCCACTTTGTTGAGCAAGGAGTAGCTCTTGTCTATTACACATTTGGCTTATGGAACGGTATCTGTGCTAATTTCAATCTCTGGTTTTATGCAGCACCCCAACTCACCTTTCCCCTTAAGCAAGCATAAGTTGGTTTTCTACATTTGACACCCTGTTCTGTTTTGTAATTCAGTTCTTGTGTAGCCAAGTTTACATTCCGTGTATTAGTGATATCTTATGATGTTTCTTTTTCTGTGTGACTTATTTCACTTAGAATCATCGTACCTGAATCCACTCATTATGCTGCTACGGGCCTGATGACATAGATTTCATTGCTGAGTGATATTGCATTGTACGTTAGTACCACAACATCTTTATCCATTTTTCGCTTTCGGTGATATTGAACTTGTACCGTAAACGAGGTTCTTGTAAACAGAGGCGTTCCAAACTTTGGGTTGGCTGTGTCTTTTTGATTTTAATTTCCCTAAGCTATAGGACCATAAGTGGAAGTGCCGTAGGCTCTGTTGCTTTGTTTTTTGGATGTTTCAGGAAACACCATACACTTCTCCAGAGTGGCTGCTGGCAATTTACATCGCGCCCATCAGCATAACAAGGCTCCCAGTTCTCCATGGCCTGTCCTGCCTTTCTGGATTTTACACTTTTTTCAGATGGCCCTTTTGACCGGGGGGCAGTGAGACTTCATTGTAGTGCAGATTTCCTTTGCAAGCTTGCTTGGTTGGCCAAAAAGGGCGTATGCGTTTTTTCCTGAATATATTCAGGAAAAAACGCATATGCCCTTTTTGGCCAAGTGCATCATTGTGGACATTCTGCCTCTTTTCCTATGCTTTACATGCAATTCCAGTCTACCTCCTGAAATCGGTTTCCTGCAATTCTGCCCGCTTTCAACTCCTCTTGGCAGCCTTACTTCAATATATTTTTGGAAGATAGCTGTCATTTAAAACTCTGCAGGTTTGTGAATTACAGTGCCCCTGAGCTCCTTTCTTCAACTCGCTTTCTTGTGAGCTGGCTGCAACACCGCAGGATTGCTTCAGGCCCTAGTTTGGTTCCGGCACGGCATGCTGAGCCTTTGGTTAATTCCTCTTCCTGGTGGGAAATGAGAGTTAAATTGGCCCGACCAGACACCTCCACCTAGTCTCTCATTGGTTCTCCCTATTCCTGTTCATTTTCCACAGAAATTGCAAACTGGGCCAAACAGGAGGTTAAAGGCACTGACTCTCCAAGTGGGGAGAGTGTTAGTAAAGCGTCTGGAATGTTGCACCCGAGTACCAGGGGACGAAAACTGAGACACATTTGAACACGTTTCCCGATCACACGGTGGATCATACTCTGTGTTCCACAGGCATGTTTTAGCTGAAGGAAGAATCCCTTAAACATGGAGAGTTGAGACCCGTGGAAAGGGTACCATGCAATATGACTTCAATGGGTCTGCATTTGCTCACCGAACCTCACCAGTCCTATCACTGCTGCGTTTATGCCGCTGTACACACGCTTGATTCTCTTTCGGAGACATATAAATCCATAGGTTTTAAGATTCTTACTAGTCAGGTAGATTCTTACTAGTCAGGTATATTCTTAGGCGTTTAATATGGGGTGTTGAGTCCACTTCGTTGAGCAAGGAGTAGCTCTTGTCTATTACATATTTGGCTTATGGAACGGTATCTGTGCTAATTTCAATCTCTGGTTTTATGCAACACCCCAACTCACCTTTCCCCTTAAGCAAGCATAAGTTGGTTTTCTACATTTGACACCCTGTTCTGTTTTGTAATTCACTTCCTGTGTAGCCAAGTTTACATTCCGTGTAGTAGTGATATCTTATGATGTTTCTTTTTCTGTGTGACTTATTTCACTTAGAATCATCGTACCTGAATCCACTCATTATGCTGCTATGGGCCTGATGACATAGATTTCATTGCTGAGTGATATTGCATTGTACGTAAGTACCACAACTTCTTTATCCATTTATCGCTTTGTGTGATATTGAACTTGTACCGTAAAAGAGGTTCTTGTAAACAGAGCCGTCCCAATCTTTGGGGTGGCTGTGTCTTTTTGATTTTAATTTCCCTAAGCTATAGGACCATAAGTGGAAGTGCTCTAGGCTCTGTTGCTTTGTGTTTTGGATGTTTCAGGAAACACCATACACTTCTCCAGAGTGGCTGCTGGCAATTTACATCCCGCCCTTCAGCATAACAAGGGTCCCAGTTCTCCATGGCCTGTCCTGCCTTTCTGGATTTTACACTTTTTTCAGATGGCCCTTTTGACCGGGGGGCAGTGAGACTTCATTGTAGTGTAGATTTCCTTTGCAAGCTTGCTTGGTTGGCCAAAAAGGGCGTATGCGTTTTTTCCTGACGCATACGCCCTTTTTGGCCAAGTGCATCATTGTGGACTTCTGCCTCTTTTCCTATGCTTTACATGCAATTCCAGTCTACCTCCTGAAATCGGTTTCCTGCAATTCTGCCCGCTTTCAACTCCTCTTGGCAGCCTTACTTCAATATATTTTTGGAAGATAGCTGTCATTTATAACTCTGCAGGTTTGTGAATTACAGTGCCCCTGACCTCCTTTCTTCAACTCGCTTTCTTGTGAGCTGGCCGCAACACCGCAGGATTGCCTCAGGCCCTAGTGTGCTTCTAGCCTGGCACGCTGAGCCTTTGGTTAATTCCTCTTCCTGGTGGGAAATGAGAGTTAAATTTGCCCGTCCAGACACCTCCACCTAGTCTCTCATTGGTTCTCCGTATTCCTGTTCATCTTACGCAGAAATTGCAAACTTGGCCAAACAGGAGGTTAAAGTCACTGACTCTCCAAGTGGGGAGAGTGTTAGTAAAGCGTCTGGAATGTTACACCCGAGTATCAGGGGACGAAAACTGAGACACATTTGAACACGTTTCCCGATCACACGGTGGATCATACTCTGGGTTCCACATGCATGTTTTAGCTGAACGAAGAATCCCTTAAACCTAGAGAGTTGAGACCCATGGAATGGGTACCATGCAATATGACTTCAAAGAGTCTGCATTTGCTCAACGAACCTCACCAATCCTATCACTGCTGCGTTTATGACACTGTACACACGCTTGATTCTCTTTCAGAAACATATAAATCCATAGGTTTTAAGATACTTACTAGTCAGGTATATTCTTAGGCGTTTAATATGGGGTGTTGAGTCCACTTCGTTGAGCAAGGAGTAGCTCTTGTCTATACCATATTTGGCTTCAGGAACTTTATCTGTGCTCATTTCAATCTCTGGTTTTATGCAGCCCCCCAACTCACCATTCCCGTTAAGGAAGCAAAAGTTGGTTTTCTTAATTGGAGACCCTGTTCTGTTTTGTAATCCAGTTCCTGTGTAGCCAAGTTTACATTCCGTGTATTAGTGATATCTTATGATGTTTCTTTTTCTGTGTGACTTATTTCACTTAGAATCATCATACCTGAATCCACTCATTATGCTGCTATGGGCCTGATGACATAGATTTCATTGCTTAGTGATATTGCATTGTACGTAAGTACCACAACTTCTTTATCCATTTTTCGCTTTGTGTGATATTGAACTGGTACCGTAAACGAGGTTCTTGTAAACAGAGCCGTCCCAAACTTTGGGGTGGCTGTGTCTTTTTGATTTTAATTTCCCTAAGCTATAGGACCATAAGTGGAAGTGCCCTAGGCTCTGTTGCTTTGTTTTTTGGATGTTTCAGGAAACACCATACACTTCTCCAGAGTGGCTGCTGGCAATTTACATCCCGCCCATCAGCATAACAAGGCTCCCAGTTCTCCATGGCCTGTCCTGCCTTTCTGGATTTTACACTTTTTTCAGATGGCCCTTTTGACCGGGGGGCAGTGAGACTTCATTGTAGTACAGATTTCCTTTGCAAGCTTGCTTGGTTGGCCAAAAAGGGCGTATGCGTTTTTTCCTGAATATATTCAGGATAAAACGCATACGCCCTTTATGGCCAAATGCATCATTGTGGACGTTCTGCCTCTTTCCCTATGCTTTACATGCAATTCCAGTCTACCTCCTGAAATCGGTTTCCTGCAATTCTGCCCCGCTTTCAACTCCTCTTGGGAGCCTTACTTCAATATATTTTTGGAAGATAGCTGTCATTTATAACTCTGCAGGTTTGTGAATTACAGTGCCCCTGAGCTCCTTTCTTCAACTCGCTTTCTTGTGAGCTGGCCGCAACACCGCAGGATTGCTTCAGGCCCTAGTTTGGATCCGGCATGGCATGTTGAGCCTTTGGTTAATTCCTCTTCCTGGTGGGAAATGAGAGTTAAATTTGCCCGTCCAGACACCTCCACCTAGTCTCTCATTGGTTCTCCCTATTCCTGTTCATTTTCCACAGAAATTGCAAACTGGGCAAACAGGAGGTTAAAGGCACTGACTCTCCAAGTGGGGAGAGTGTTAGTAAAGCGTCTGGAATGTTGCACCCGAGTACCAGGGGACGAAAACTGAGAAACGTTTGAACACGTTTCCCGATCACACGGTGGATCATACTCTGGGTTCCACATGCATGTTTTAGCTGAAGGAAGAATCCCTTAAACATGGAGAGTTGAGACCCATGGAATGGGTACCATGCAATATGACTTCAAAGGGTCTGCATTTGCTCACCGAACCTCACCAATCCTATCACTGCTGCGTTTATGCCACTGTACACACGCTTGATTCTCTTTCAGAGACATATAAAACCTTAGGTTTTAAGATTCTTACTAGTCAGTTATATTCTTATCCGTTTAATATGGGGTGTTGAATCCACTTCGTTGAGCAAGGAGTAGCTCTTGTCTATTACATATTTGGCTTATGGAACGGTATCTGTGCTAATTTCAATCTCTGGTTTTATGCCGCACCCCAACTCACCTTTCCCCTTAAGCAAACATAAGTTGGTTTTCTACATTTGACACCCTGTTCTGTTTTGTAATTCAGTTCCTGTGTAGCCAAGTTTACATTCCGTGTATTAGTGATATCTTATAATGTTTCTTTTTCTGTGTGACTTATTTCACTTAGAATCATCGTACCTGAATCCACTCATTATGCTGCTACGGGCCTGATGACATAGATTTCATTGCTGAGTGATATTGCATTGTACGTAAGTACCACAACATCTTTATCCATTTTTCGCTTTCTGTGATATTGAACTTGTACCGTAAAAAAGGTTCTTTTAAACAGAGCCGGCCGAAACTTTGGGGTGGCTGTGTGTTTTTGATTTTAATTTCCCTAAGCTATAGGACCATAAGTGGAAGTGCCCTAGGCTCTGTTGCTTTGTTTTTTGGATGTTTCAGGAAACACCATACACTTCTCCAGAGTGGCTGCTGGCAATTTACATCCCGCCCATCAGCATAACAAGGCTCCCAGTTCTCCATGGCCTGTCCTGCCTTTCTGGATTTTACACTTTTTTCAGATGGCCCTTTTGACCGGGGGGCAGTGAGACTTCATTGTAGTGCAGATTTCCTTTGCAAGCTTGCTTGGTTGGCCAAAAAGGGCGTATGCGTTTTTTCCTGAATATATTCAGGAAAAAACGCATACGCCCTTTTTGGCCAAGTGCATCATTGTGGACGTTCTGCCTCTTTTCCTATGCTTTACATGCAATTCCAGTCTACCTCCTGAAATCGGTTTCCTGCAATTCTGCCCCACTTTAAACTCCTCTTGGCTGCCTTACTTCAATATATTTTTGGAAGATAGCTGTCATTTATAACTCTGCAAGTTTTTGAATTACAGTGCCCCTGAGCTCCTTTCTTCAACTCGCTTTCTTGTGAGCTGGCCGCAACACCGCAGGATTGCCTCAGGCCCTAGTGTGCTTCTAGCCTGGCACGCTGAGCCTTTGGTTAATTCCTCTTCCTGGTGGGAAATGAGAGTTAAATTTGCCCGTCCAGACACCTCCACCTAGTCTCTCATTGGTTCTCCGTATTCCTGTTCATCTTACGCAGAAATTGCAAACTTGGCCAAACAGGAGGTTAAAGGCACTGACTCTCCAAGTGGGGAGAGTGTTAGTAAAGCGTCTGGAATGTTACACCCGAGTATCAGGGGACGAAAACTGAGACACATTTGAACACGTTTCCCGATCACACGGTTGATCATACTCTGGGTTCCACATGCATGTTTTAGCTGAACGAAGAATCCCTTAAACCTAGAGAGTTGAGACCCATGGAATGGGTACCATGCAATATGACTTCAAAGAGTCTGCATTTGCTCAACGAACCTCACCAATCCTATCACTGCTGCGTTTATGACACTGTACACACGCTTGATTCTCTTTCAGAAACATATAAATCCATAGGTTTTAAGATACTTACTAGTCAGGTATATTCTTAGGCGTTTAATATGGGGTGTTGAGTCCACTTCGTTGAGCAAGGAGTAGCTCTTGTCTATACCATATTTGGCTTCAGGAACTTTATCTGTGCTCATTTCAATCTCTGGTTTTATGCAGCCCCCCAACTCACCATTCCCGTTAAGGAAGCAAAAGTTGGTTTTCTTAATTGGAGACCCTGTTCTGTTTTGTAATCCAGTTCCTGTGTAGCCAAGTTTACATTCCGTGTATTAGTGATATCTTATGATGTTTCTTTTTCTGTGTGACTTATTTCACTTAGAATCATCATACCTGAATCCACTCATTATGCTGCTATGGGCCTGATGACATAGATTTCATTGCTAAGTGATATTTCATTGTACGTAAGTACCACAACTTCTTTATCCATTTTTCGCTTTGTGTGATATTGAACTGGTACCGTAAACGAGGTTCTTGTAAACAGAGCCGTCCCAAACTTTGGGGTGGCTGTGTCTTTTTGATTTTAATTTCCCTAAGCTATAGGACCATAAGTGGAAGTGCCCTAGGCTCTGTTGCTTTGTTTTTTGGATGTTTCAGGAAACACCATACACTTCTCCAGAGTGGCTGCTGGCAATTTACATCCCGCCCATCAGCATAACAAGGCTCCCAGTTCTCCATGGCCTGTCCTGCCTTTCTGGATTTTACACTTTTTTCAGATGGCCCTTTTGACCGGGGGGCAGTGAGACTTCAATGTAGTACAGATTTCCTTTGCAAGCTTGCTTGGTTGGCCAAAAAGGGCGTATGCGTTTTTTCCTGAATATATTCAGGATAAAACGCATACGCCCTTTATGGCCAAGTGCATCATTGTGGACGTTCTGCCTCTTTCCCTATGCTTTACATGCAATTCCAGTCTACCTCCTGAAATCGGTTTCCTGCAATTCTGCCCCGCTTTCAAGTCCTCTTGGGAGCCTTACTTCAATATATTTTTGGAAGATAGCTGTCATTTATAACTCTGCAGGTTTGTGAATTACAGTGCCCCTGAGCTCCTTTCTTCAACTCGCTTTCTTGTGAGCTGGCCGCAACACCGCAGGATTGCTTCAGGCCCTAGTTTGGTTCCGGCATGGCATGTTGAGCCTTTGGTTAATTCCTCTTCCTGGTGGGAAATGAGAGTTAAATTTGCCCGTCCAGACACCTCCACCTAGTCTCTCATTGGTTCTCCCTATTCCTGTTCATTTTCCACAGAAATTGCAAACTGGGCAAACAGGAGGTTAAAGGCACTGACTCTCCAAGTGGGGAGAGTGTTAGTAAAGCGTCTGGAATGTTGCACCCGAGTACCAGGGGACGAAAACTGAGAAACGTTTGAACACGTTTCCCGATCACACGGTGGATCATACTCTGGGTTCCACATGCATGTTTTAGCTGAAGGAAGAATCCCTTAAACATGGAGAGTTGAGACCCATGGAATGGGTACCATGCAATATGACTTCAAAGGGTCTGCATTTGCTCACCGAACCTCACCAATCCTATCACTGCTACGTTTATGCCTCTGTACACATGCTTGATTCTCTTTCGGAGACATATAAATCCATAGGTTTTAAGATTCTTACTAGTCAGGTATATTCTTAGGCGTTTAATATGGGGTGTTGAGTCCACTTCGTTGAGCAAGGAGTAGCTCTTGTCTATTACATATTTGGCTTATGGAACGGTATCTGTGCTAATTTCAATCTCTGGTTTTATGCAGCACCCCAACTCACCTTTCCCCTTAAGCAAGCATAAGTTGGTTTTCTACATTTGACACCCTGTTCTGTTTTGTAATTCAGTTCCTGTGTAGCCAAGTTTACATTCCGTGTGTTAGTGATATCTTATGATGTTTCTTTTTCTGTGTGACTTATTTCACTTAGAATCATCGTACCTGAATCCACTCATTATGCTGCTACGGGCCTGATGACATAGATTTCATTGCTGAGTGATATTGCATTGTACGTAAGTACCACAACTTCTTTATCCATTTTTCGCTTTCTGTGATATTGAACTTGTACCGTAAACGAGGTTCTTGTAAACAGAGCCGTCCCAAACTTTGGGGTGGCTGTGTCTTTTTGATTTTAATTTCCCTAAGCTAAAGGACCATAAGTGGAAGTGCCCTAGGCTCTGTTGCTTTGTTTTTTGGATGTTTCAGGAAACACCATACACTTCTCCAGAGTGGCTGCTGGCAATTTACATCCCACCCATCAACATAAGAAGGCTCCAAGTTCTCCTTGGCCTGTCCTGCCTGTCTGGATTTTAAACTTTTATCGGATGGCCTTTTTGACCGGGGGGCAGTGAGACTTCATTGTAGTGCAGATTTCCTTTTCAAGCTTGCTTGGTTGGCCAAAAAGGTCGTATGCGTTTTTTCCTGAATATATTCAGGAAAAAACGCATACGCACTTTTTGGCCAAGTGCATCATTGTGGACGTTCTGCCTCTTTTCCTATGCTTTACGTGCAATTCCAGTCTACCTCCTGAAATCGGTTTCTTGCAATTCTGCCCGCTTTCAACTCCTCTTTGCAGGCTTACTTCAATATATTTTTGGAAGATAGCTGTCATTTATAACTCTGCAGGTTTGTGAATTACAGTGCCCCTGAGCTCCTTTCTTCAACTCGCTTTCTTGTGAGCTGGCCGCAACACCGCAGGATTGCTTCAGGCCCTAGTTTGGTTCCGGCACGGCATGCTGAGCCTTTGCTTAATTCCTCTTCCTGGTGGGAAATGAGAGTTAAATTTGCCCGTCCAGACACCTCCACCTAGTCTCTCATTGGTTCTCCCTATTCCTGTTCATTTTCCACAGAATTTGCAAACTGGGCCAAACAGGAGGTTAAAGGCACTGACTCTCCAAGTGGGGAGAGTGTTAGTAAAGCATCTGGAATGTTGCACCCGAGTACAAGGGGACGAAAACTGAGACACATTTGAACACGTTTTCCAATCACATGGTGGATCATACTCTGGGTTCCACATGCATGTTTTAGCTGAAGGAAGAATCCCTTAAACATGTAGAGTTGAGACCCAAGGAATGGGTACCATGCAATATGATTTCAAAGGGTCTGCATTTGCTCACCGAACCTCACCAATCCTATCACTGCTACGTTTATGCCTCTGTACACACGTTTGATTCTCTTTCGGAGACATATAAATCCATAGGTTTTAAGATTCTTACTAGTCAGGTATATTCTTAGGCGTTTAATATGGGGTGTTGAGTCCACTTCGTTGAGCAAGGAGTAGTTCTTGTCTATTCCATATTTGGCTTAAGGAACTTTATCTGTGCTCATTTCAATCTCTGGTTTTATGCAGCACCCCAACTCACCTTTCCCCTTAAGCAAGCATAAGTTGGTTTTCTAAATTTGAGACCCTGTTCTGTTTTGTAATCCAGTTCCTGTGTAGCCAAGTTTACATCCCGTGTATTAGTGATATCTTATGATGTTTCTTTTTCTGTGTGACTTATTTCAGTTAGAATCATCATACCTGAATCCACTCATTATGTTGCTACGGGCCTGATGACATAGATTTCATTGCTGAGTGATATTGCATTGTACGTAAGTACCACAACTTCTTTATCCATTTTTCACTTTCTGCGATATTGAACTTGTACCGTAAACGAGGTTCTTGTAAACAGAGCCGTCCCAAACTTTGGGGTGGCTGTGTCTTTTTGATTTTAATTTCCCTAAGCTATAGGACCATAAGTGGAAGTGCCCTAGGCTCTGTTGCTTTGTTTTTTAGATGTTTCAGGAAACACCATACACCTCTCCCGAGTGGCTCTTGGCAATTTACATCCCGCCCATCAGCATAACAAGGCTCCCAGTTCTCCATGGCCTGTCCTGCCTTTCTGGATTTTACACTTTTTTCAGATGGCCCTTTTGACCGGGGGGCAGTGAGACTTCATTGTAGTGCAGATTTCCTTTGCAAGCTTGCTTGGTTGGCCAAAAAGGGCGTATGCGTTTTTTCCTGAGTATATTCAGGAAAAAACGCATACGCCCTTTTTGGCCAAGTGCATCATTGTGGACGTTCTGCCTCTTTTCCTATGCTTTAAATGCAATTCCAGTCTACCTCCTGAAATCGGTTTCCTGCAATTCTGCCCCGCTTTCAAGTCCTCTTGGCAGCCTTACTTCAGTATATTTTTGGACGATAGCTGTCATTTATAACTCTGCAGGTTTGTGAATTACAGTGCCCCTGAGCTCCTTTCTTCAACTCGCTTTCTTGTGAGCTGGCCGCAACACCGCAGGATTGCTTCAGGCCCTAATCTGGTTCCGGCACGGCACGCTGAGCCTTTGGTTAATTCCTCTTCCTGGTGGGAAATGAGAGTTAAATTTGCCCGTCCAGACACCTCCAGCTAGTCTCTCATTGGTTCTCCCTATTCCTGTTCATCTTCCGCAGAAATTGCAAACTGGGCCAAACAGGAGGTTAAAGGCACTGACTCTCCAAGTCGGGAGAGTGTTAGTAAAGCGTGTGGAATGTTGCACCCGAGTACCAGGGGACGAGAACTGAGACATATTGGAACACGTCTCCCGATCACACGGTTGATCATACTCTGGGTTCCACGTGCATGTTTTAGCTGAAGGAAGAATCCCTTAAACCTGGAGAGTTGAGACCCGTGGAATGGGTACCATGCAATATGACTTCAAAGGGTCTTCATTTGCTCACCGAACCTCTCCAATCCTATCACTGCTGCGTTTATGCCCCTGTACACATGCTTGATTTTCTTTCAGAGACATAGCAGTGCATAGGTTTTAAGATACTTACTAGTCAGGTACATTCTTAGGCGTTTAATATGGGGTGTTGAGTCCATTTCGTTGAGCAAGGAGTAGTTCTTGTCTATTCCATATTTGGCTTAAGGAACTTTATCTGTGTTCATTTAAATCTCTGGTTTTATGCAGCACCCCAACTCACCTTTCCCCTTAAGCAAGCATAAGTTGGTTTTCTAAATTTGAGACCCTGTTCTGTTTTGTAATCCAGTTCCTGTGTAGCCAAGTTTACATTCCGTGTATTAGTGATATCTTATGATGTTTCTTTTTCTGTGTGACTTATTTCAGTTAGAATCATCATACCTGAATCCACTCATTATGCTGCTACGGGCCTGATGACATAGATTTCATTGCTGAGTGATATTGCATTGTACGTAAGTACCACAACTTCTTTATCCATTTTTCACTTTCTGCGATATTGAACTTGTACTGTAAACGAGGTTCTTGTAAACAGAGCCGTCCCAAACTTTGGGGTGGCTGTGTCTTTTTGATTTTAATTTCCCTAAGCTATAGGACCATAAGTGGAAGTGCCCTAGGCTCTGTTGCTTTGTTTTTTAGATGTTTCAGGAAACACCATACACCTCTCCCGAGTGGCTGTTGGCAATTGACATCCCGCCCATCAGCATAACAAGGCTCCCAGTTCTCCATGGCCTGTCCTGCCTTTCTGGATTTTACACTTTTTTCAGATGGCCCTTTTGACCGGGGGGAAGTGAGACTTCATTGTAGTGCAGATTTCCTTTGCAAGCTTGCTTGGTTGGCCAAAAAGGGCGTATGCGTTTTTTCCTGAATATATTCAGGAAAAAACGCATACGCCCTTTTTGGCCAAGTGCATCATTGTGGACGTTCTGCCTCTTTTCCTATGCTTTAAATGCAATTCCAGTCTACCTCCTGAAATCGGTTTCCTGCAATTCTGCCCCGCTTTCAAGTCCTCTTGGCAGCCTTACTTCAGTATATTTTTGGACGATAGCTGTCATTTATAACTCTGCAGGTTTGTGAATTACAGTGCCCCTGAGCTCCTTTCTTCAACTCGCTTTCTTGTGAGCTGGCCGCAACACCGCAGGATTGCTTCAGGCCCTAATCTGGTTCCGGCACGGCACGCTGAGCCTTTGGTTAATTCCTCTTCCTGGTGGGAAATGAGAGTTAAATTTGCCCGTCCAGACACCTCCAGCTAGTCTCTCATTGTTTCTCCCTATTCCTGTTCATCTTCCGCAGAAATTGCAAACTGGGCCAAACAGGAGGTTAAAGGCACTGACTCTCCAAGTCGGGAGAGTGTTAGTAAAGCGTCTGGAATGTTGCACCCGAGTACCAGGGGACGAGAACTGAGACATATTGGAACACGTCTCCCGATCACACGGTTGATCATACTCTGGGTTCCACGTGCATGTTTTAGCTGAAGGAAGAATCCCTTAAACCTGGAGAGTTGAGACCCGTGGAATGGGTACCATGCAATATGACTTCAAAGGGTCTTCATTTGCTCACCGAACCTCTCCAATCCTATCACTGCTGCGTTTATGCCCCTGTACACATGCTTGATTTTCTTTCAGAGACATAGCAGTGCATAGGTTTTAAGATACTTACTAGTCAGGTACATTCTTAGGCGTTTAATATGGGGTGTTGAGTCCATTTCGTTGAGCAAGGAGTAGTTCTTGTCTATTCTATATTTGGCTTAAGGAACTTTATCTGTGCTCATTTCAATCTCTGGTTTTATGCAGCACCCCAACTCACCTTTCCCCTTAAGCAAGCATAAGTTGGTTTTCTAAATTTGAGACCCTGTTCTGTTTTGTAATCCAGTTCCTGTGTAGCCAAGTTTACATTCCGTGTATTAGTGATATCTTATGATGTTTCTTTTTCTGTGTGACTTATTTCAGTTAGAATCATCATACCTGAATCCACTCATTATGCTGCTACGGGCCTGATGACATAGATTTCATTGCTGAGTGATATTGCATTGTACGTAAGTACCACAACTTCTTTATCCATTTTTCACTTTCTGCGATATTGAACTTGTACTGTAAACGAGGTTCTTGTAAACAGAGCCGTCCCAAACTTTGGGGTGGCTGTGTCTTTTTGATTTTAATTTCCCTAAGCTATAGGACCATAAGTGGAAGTGCCCTAGGCTCTGTTGCTTTGTTTTTTAGATGTTTCAGGAAACACCATACACCTCTCCCGAGTGGCTGTTGGCAATTTACATCCCGCCCATCAGCATAACAAGGCTCCCAGTTCTCCATGGCCTGTCCTGCCTTTCTGGATTTTACACTTTTTTCAGATGGCCCTTTTGACCGGGGGGAAGTGAGACTTCATTGTAGTGCAGATTTCCTTTGCAAGCTTGCTTGGTTGGCCAAAAAGGGCGTATGCGTTTTTTCCTGAATATATTCAGGAAAAAACGCATACGCCCTTTTTGGCCAAGTGCATCATTGTGGACGTTCTGCCTCTTTTCCTATGCTTTAAATGCAATTCCAGTCTACCTCCTGAAATCGGTTTCCTGCAATTCTGCCCCGCTTTCAAGTCCTCTTGGCAGCCTTACTTCAGTATATTTTTGGACGATAGCTGTCATTTATAACTCTGCAGGTTTGTGAATTACAGTGCCCCTGAGCTCCTTTCTTCAACTCGCTTTCTTGTGAGCTGGCCGCAACACCGCAGGATTGCTTCAGGCCCTAATCTGGTTCCGGCACGGCACGCTGAGCCTTTGGTTAATTCCTCTTCCTGGTGGGAAATGAGAGTTAAATTTGCCGGTCCAGACACCTCCAGCTAGTCTCTCATTGGTTCTCCCTATTCCTGTTCATTTTCCGCAGAAATTGCAAACTGGGCCAAACAGGAGGTTAAAGGCACTGACTCTCCAAGTCGGGAGAGTGTTAGTAAAGCGTCTGGAATGTTGCACCCGAGTACCAGGGGACGAGAACTGAGACATATTGGAACACGTCTCCCGATCACACGGGTGATCATACTCTGGGTTCCACGTGCATGTTTTACCTGAAGGAAGAATCCCTTAAACCTGGAGAGTTGAGACCCGTGGAATGGGTACCATGCAATATGACTTCAAAGGGTCTTCATTTGCTCACCGAACCTCTCCAATCCTATCACTGCTGCGTTTATGCCCCTGTACACACGCTTGATTTTCTTTCAGAGACATAGCAATTCATAGGTTTTAAGATACCTACTAGTCAGGTACATTCTTAGGCGTTTAATATGGGGTGTTGAGTCCATTTCGTTGAGCAAGGAGTAGTTCTTGTCTATTCCATATTTGGCTTAAGGAACTTTATCTGTGTTCATTTAAATCTCTGGTTTTATGCAGCACCCCAACTCACCTTTCCCCTTAAGCAAGCATAAGTTGGTTTTCTAAATTTGAGACCCTGTTCTGTTTTGTAATCCAGTTCCTGTGTAGCCAAGTTTACATTCCGTGTATTAGTGATATCTTATGATGTTTCTTTTTCTGTGTGACTTATTTCAGTTAGAATCATCATACCTGAATCCACTCATTATGCTGCTACGGGCCTGATGACATAGATTTCATTGCTGAGTGATATTGCATTGTACGTAAGTACCACAACTTCTTTATCCATTTTTCACTTTCTGCGATATTGAACTTGTACTGTAAACGAGGTTCTTGTAAACAGAGCCGTCCCAAACTTTGGGGTGGCTGTGTCTTTTTGATTTTAATTTCCCTAAGCTATAGGACCATAAGTGGAAGTACCCTAGGCTCTGTTGCTTTGTTTTTTAGATGTTTCAGGAAACACCATACACCTCTCCCGAGTGGCTCTTGGCAATTTACATCCCGCCCATCAGCATAACAAGGCTCCCAGTTCTCCATGGCCTGTCCTGCCTTTCTGGATTTTACACTTTTTTCAGATGGCCCTTTTGACCGGGGGGAAGTGAGACTTCATTGTAGTGCAGATTTCCTTTGCAAGCTTGCTTGGTTGGCCAAAAAGGGCGTATGCGTTTTTTCCTGAATATATTCAGGAAAAAACGCATACGCCCTTTTTGGCCAAGTGCATCATTGTGGACGTTCTGCCTCTTTTCCTATGCTTTAAATGCAATTCCAGTCTACCTCCTGAAATCGGTTTCCTGCAATTCTGCCCCACTTTCAAGTCCTCTTGGCAGCCTTACTTCAGTATATTTTTGGACGATAGCTGTCATTTATAACTCTGCAGGTTTGTGAATTACAGTGCCCCTGAGCTCCTTTCTTCAACTCGTTTTCTTGTGAGCTGGCCGCAACACCGCAGGATTGCTTCAGGCCCTAATCTGGTTCCGGCACGGCACGCTGAGCCTTTGGTTAATTCCTCTTCCTGGTGGGAAATGAGAGTTAAATTTGCCCGTCCAGACACCTCCAGCTAGTCTCTCATTGGTTCTCCCTATTCCTGTTCATCTTCCGCAGAAATTGCAAACTGGGCCAAACAGGAGGTTAAAGGCACTGACTCTCCAAGTCGGGAGAGTGTTAGTAAAGCGTCTGGAATGTTGCACCCGAGTACCAGGGGACGAGAACTGAGACATATTGGAACACGTCTCCCGATCACACGGTTGATCATACTCTGGGTTCCACGTGCATGTTTTAGCTGAAGGAAGAATCCCTTAAACCTGGAGAGTTGAGACCCGTGGAATGGGTACCATGCAATATGACTTCAAAGGGTCTTCATTTGCTCACCGAACCTCTCCAATCCTATCACTGCTGCGTTTGTGCCCCTGTACACACGCTTGATTTTCTTTCAGACACATAGCAATCCATAGGTTTTAAGATACTTACTAGTCAGGTACATTCTTAGGCGTTTAATATGGGGTGTTGAGTCCATTTCGTTGAGCAAGGAGTAGTTCTTGTCTATTCTATATTTGGCTTAAGGAACTTTATCTGTGCTCATTTCAATCTCTGGTTTTATGCAGCACCCCAACTCACCTTTCCCCTTAAGCAAGCATAAGTTGGTTTTCTAAATTTGAGACCCTGTTCTGTTTTGTAATCCAGTTCCTGTGTAGCCAAGTTTACATCCCGTGTATTAGTGATATCTTATGATGTTTCTTTTTCTGTGTGACTTATTTCAGTTAGAATCATCATACCTGAATCCACTCATTATGCTGCTACGGGCCTGATGACATAGATTTCATTGCTGAGTGATATTGCATTGTACGTAAGTACCACAAGTTCTTTATCCATTTTTCACTTTCTGCGATATTGAACTTGTACCGTAAACGAGGTTCTTGTAAACAGAGCCGTCCCAAACTTTGGGGTGGCTGTGTCTTTTTGATTTTAATTTCCCTAAGCTATAGGACCATAAGTGGAAGTGCCCTAGGCTCTGTTGCTTTGTTTTTTAGATGTTTCAGGAAACACCATACACCTCTCCCGAGTGGCTGTTGGCAATTGACATCCCGCCCATCAGCATAACAAGGCTCCCAGTTCTCCATGGCCTGTCCTGCCTTTCTGGATTTTACACTTTTTTCAGATGGCCCTTTTGACCGGGGGGAAGTGAGACTTCATTGTAGTGCAGATTTCCTTTGCAAGCTTGCTTGGTTGGCCAAAAAGGGCGTATGCGTTTTTTCCTGAATATATTCAGGAAAAAACGCATACGCCCTTTTTGGCCAAGTGCATCATTGTGGACGTTCTGCCTCTTTTCCTATGCTTTAAATGCAATTCCAGTCTACCTCCTGAAATCGGTTTCCTGCAATTCTGCCCCGCTTTCAAGTCCTCTTGGCAGCCTTACTTCAGTATATTTTTGGACGATAGCTGTCATTTATAACTCTGCAGGTTTGTGAATTACAGTGCCCCTGAGCTCCTTTCTTCAACTCGTTTTCTTGTGAGCTGGCCGCAACACCGCAGGATTGCTTCAGGCCCTAATCTGGTTCCGGCACGGCACGCTGAGCCTTTGGTTAATTCCTCTTCCTGGTGGGAAATGAGAGTTAAATTTGCCCGTCCAGACACCTCCAGCTAGTCTCTCATTGGTTCTCCCTATTCCTGTTCATCTTCCGCAGAAATTGCAAACTGGGCCAAACAGGAGGTTAAAGGCACTGACTCTCCAAGTCGGGAGAGAGTTAGTAAAGCGTCTGGAATGTTGCACCCGAGTACCAGGGGACGAGAACTGAGACATATTGGAACACGTCTCCCGATCACACGGTTGATCATACTCTGGGTTCCACGTGCATGTTTTAGCTGAAGGAAGAATCCCTTAAACCTGGAGAGTTGAGACCCGTGGAATGGGTACCATGCAATATGACTTCAAAGGGTCTTCATTTGCTCACCGAACCTCTCCAATCCTATCACTGCTGCGTTTGTGCCCCTGTACACACGCTTGATTTTCTTTCAGAGACATAGCAATCCATAGGTTTTAAGATACTTACTAGTCAGGTACATTCTTAGGCGTTTAATATGGGGTGTTGAGTCCATTTCGTTGAGCAAGGAGTAGTTCTTGTCTATTCTATATTTGGCTTAAGGAACTTTATCTGTGCTCATTTCAATCTCTGGTTTTATGCAGCACCCCAACTCACCTTTCCCCTTAAGCAAGCATAAGTTGGTTTTCTAAATTTGAGACCCTGTTCTGTTTTGTAATCCAGTTCCTGTGTAGCCAAGTTTACATCCCGTGTATTAGTGATATCTTATGATGTTTCTTTTTCTGTGTGACTTATTTCAGTTAGAATCATCATACCTGAATCCACTCATTATGCTGCTACGGGCCTGATGACATAGATTTCATTGCTGAGTGATATTGCATTGTACGTAAGTACCACAACTTCTTTATCCATTTTTCACTTTCTGCGATATTGAACTTGTACCGTAAACGAGGTTCTTGTAAACAGAGCCGTCCCAAACTTTGGGGTGGCTGTGTCTTTTTGATTTTAATTTCCCTAAGCTATAGGACCATAAGTGGAAGTGCCCTAGGCTCTGTTGCTTTGTTTTTTAGATGTTTCAGGAAACACCATACACCTCTCCCGAGTGGCTCTTGGCAATTTACATCCCGCCCATCAGCATAACAAGGCTCCCAGTTCTCCATGGCCTGTCCTGCCTTTCTGGATTTTACACTTTTTTCAGATGGCCCTTTTGACCGGGGGGAAGTGAGACTTCATTGTAGTGCAGATTTCCTTTGCAAGCTTGCTTGGTTGGCCAAAAAGGGCGTATGCGTTTTTTCCTGAATATATTCAGGAAAAAACGCATACGCCCTTTTTGGCCAAGTGCATCATTGTGGACGTTCTGCCTCTTTTCCTATGCTTTAAATGCAATTCCAGTCTACCTCCTGAAATCGGTTTCCTGCAATTCTGCCCCGCTTTCAAGTCCTCTTGGCAGCCTTACTTCAGTATATTTTTGGACGATAGCTGTCATTTATAACTCTGCAGGTTTGTGAATTACAGTGCCCCTGAGCTCCTTTCTTCAACTCGCTTTCTTGTGAGCTGGCCGCAACACCGCAGGAATGCTTCAGGCCCTAATCTGGTTCCGGCACGGCACGCTGAGCCTTTGGTTAATTCCTCTTCCTGGTGGGAAATAAGAGTTAAATTTGCCCGTCCAGACACCTCCAGCTAGTCTCTCATTGGTTCTCCCTATTCCTGTTCATTTTCCGCAGAAATTGCAAACTGGGCCAAACAGGAGGTTAAAGGCACTGACTCTCCAAGTCGGGAGAGTGTTAGTAAAGCGTCTGGAATGTTGCACCCGAGTACCAGGGGACGAGAACTGAGACATATTGGAACATGTCTCCCGATCACACGGTTGATCATACTCTGGGTTCCACGTGCATGTTTTACCTGAAGGCAGAATCCCTTAAACCTGGAGAGTTGAGACCCGTGGAATGGGTACCATGCAATATGACTTCAAAGGGTCTTCATTTGCTCACCGAACCTCTCCAATCCTATCACTGCTGCGTTTATGCCCCTGTACACACGCTTGATTTTCTTTCAGAGACATAGCAATTCATAGGTTTTAAGATACTTACTAGTCAGGTACATTCTTAGGCGTTTAATATGGGGTGTTGAGTCCATTTCGTTGAGCAAGGAGTAGTTCTTGTCTATTCCATATTTGGCTTAAGGAACTTTATCTGTGTTCATTTAAATCTCTGGTTTTATGCAGCACCCCAACTCACCTTTCCCCTTAAGCAAGCATAAGTTGGTTTTCTAAATTTGAGACCCTGTTCTGTTTTGTAATCCAGTTCCTGTGTAGCCAAGTTTACATTCCGTGTATTAGTGATATCTTATGATGTTTCTTTTTCTGTGTGACTTATTTCAGTTAGAATCATCATACCTGAATCCACTCATTATGCTGCTACGGGCCTGATGACATAGATTTCATTGCTGAGTGATATTGCATTGTACGTAAGTACCACAACTTCTTTATCCATTTTTCACTTTCTGCGATATTGAACTTGTACCGTAAACGAGGTTCTTGTAAACAGAGCTGTCCCAAACTTTGGGGTGGCTGTGTCTTTTTGATTTTAAATTCCCTAAGCTATAGGACCATAAGTGGAAGTGTCCTAGGCTCTGTTGCTTTGTTTTTTGGATGTTTCTGGAAACACCATACACTTCTCCAGAGTGGCTGCTGGCAATTTACATCCCGCCCATCAGCATAACAAGGCTCCTAGTTCTCCTTGGCCTGTCCTGCCTTTCTGGATTTTACACTTTTTTCGGATGGCCCTTTTGACCGGGGGGCAGTGAGACTTCATTGTAGTGCAGATTTCCTTTGCAAGCTTGCTTGGTTGGCCAAAAAGGGCGTATGCGTTTTTTCCTGAATATATTCAGGAAAAAACGCATACGCCCTTTTTGGCCAAGTGCATCATTGTGGACGTTCTGCCTCTTTTCCTATGCTTTACATGCAATTCCAGTCTACCTCCTGAAATCGGTTTCCTGGAATCCTGCCCCGCTTTCAAGTCCTCTTGGCAGCCTTCCTTCAATATATTTTTGGAAGATAGCTGTCATTTATAACTCTGCAGGTTTGTGAATTACAGTGTCCCTGAGCTCCTTTCTTCAACTCGCTTTCTTGTGAACTGGCCGCAATACCGCAGGATTGCGTCGGGCCCTAGTGTGGTTCCGGCATGGCACGCTGAGCCTTTGGTTAATTCCTCTTCCTGGTGGGAAATGAGAGTTAAATTTGCCCGTCCGGACACCTCCACCTAGTCTCTCATTGGTTCTCCCTATTCCTGTTTATGTTCCACTGAAATTGCAAACTGGGCCAAACAGGAGGTTAAAGGCACTGACTCTCCAAGTGGGGAGAGTGTTAGTAAAGCGTCTGGAATGTTGCACCCGAGTACCAGGGGATGAAAACTGAGACACATTTGAACACGTTTCCCGATCACACAGTGTATCATACTCTGGGTTCCACATGCATGTTTTAGCTGAAGGAAGAATCCCTTAAACCTGGAGAGTTGAGACCCATGGAATGGGTACCATGCAATATGACTTCAAAGGGTCTGCATTTGCTCACCGAACCTCACCAATCCTATCACTGCTGCGTTTATGCCACTGTACACACGCTTGATTCTCTTTCAGAGACATATAAAACCTTAGGTTTTAAGATTCTTACTAGTCAGTTATATTCTTATCCGTTTAATATGGGGTGTTGAATCCACTTCGTTGAGCAAGGAGTAGCTCTTGTCTATTACATATTTGGCTTATGGAATGGTATCTGTGCTAATTTCAATCTCTGATTTTATGCAGCACCCCAACTCACCTTTCCCCTTAAGCAAGCATAAGTTGGTTTTCTACATTTGACAAACTGTTCTGTTTTGTAATTCAGTTCCTGTGTAGCCAAGTTTACATTCCGTGTATTAGTGATATCTTATGATGTTTCTTTTTCTGTGTGACTTATTTCACTTAGAATCATCGTACCTGAATCCACTCATTATGCTGCTACGGGCCTGATGACATAGATTTCATTGCTGAGTGATATTGCATTGTACGTAAGTACCACAACTTCTTTATCCATTTTTCGCTTTCTGTGATATTGAACTTGTACCGTAAACGAGGTTCTTGTAAACAGAGCCGTCCCAAACTTTGGGGTGGCTGTGTCTTTTTGATTTTAATTTCCCTAAGCTATAGGACCATAAGTGGAAGTGCCCTAGGCTCTGTTGCTTTGTTTTTTGGATGTTTCAGGAAACACCATACACTTCTCCAGAGTGGCTGCTGGCAATTTACATCCCACCCATCAGCATAACAAGGCTCCCAGTTCTCCATGGCCTGTCCTACCTTTCTGGATTTTACACTTTTTTCAGATGGCCCTTTTGACCGGGGGGCAGTGAGACTTCATTGTAGTGCAGATTTCCTTTGCAAGCTTGCTTGGTTGGCCAAAAAGGGCGTATGCGTTCTTTCCTGAATATATTCAGGAAAAAACGCATACGCCCTTTTTGGCCAAGTGCATTATTGTGGACGTTCTGCCTCTTTTCCTATGCTTTACATGCAATTCCAGTCTACCTCCTGAAATCGGTTTCCTGCAATTCTGCCCGCTTTCAACTCCTCTTGGCAGCCTTACTTCAATATATTTTTGGAAGATAGCTGTCATTTATAACTCTGCAGGTTTGTGAATTACAGTGCCCCTGAGCTCCTTTCTTCAACTCGCTTTCTTGTGAGCTGGCCGCAACACCGCAGGATTGCTTCAGGCCCTAGTTTGGTTCCGGCACGGCATGCTGAGCCTTTGGTTAATTCCTCTTCCTGGTGGGAAATGAGAGTTAAATTTGCCCGTCCAGACACCTCCACCTAGTCTCTCATTGGTTCTCCCTATTCCTGTTCATTTTCCACAGAATTTGCAAACTGGGCCAAACAGGAGGTTAAAGGCACTGACTCTCCAAGTGAGGAGAGTGTTAGTAAAGCGTCTGGAATGTTGCACCCGAGTACCAGGGAACGAAAACTGAGACACATTTGAACACTTTTTCCGACCACATGGTGGATCATACTCTGGGTAACACATGCATGTTTTAGCTGAAGGAAGAATCCCTTAAACATGTAGAGTTGAGACCCATGGAATGGGTACCATGCAATATGACTTCAAAGGGTCTGCATTTGCTCACCGAACCTCACCAATCCTATCACTGCTACGTTTATGCCTCTGTACACATGCTTGATTCTCTTTCGGAGACATATAAATCCATAGGTTTTAAGATTCTTACTAGTCAGGTATATTCTTAGGCGTTTAATATGGGGTGTTGAGTCCACTTCGTTGAGCAAGGAGTAGCTCTTGTCTATTACATATTTGGCTTATGGAACGGTATCTGTGCTAATTTCAATCTCTGGTTTTATGCAGCACCCCAACTCACCTTTCCCCTTAAGCAAGCATAAGTTGGTTTTCTACATTTGACACCCTGTTCTGTTTTGTAATTCAGTTCCTGTGTAGCCAAGTTTACATTCCGTGTGTTAGTGATATCTTATGATGTTTCTTTTTCTGTGTGACTTATTTCACTTAGAATCATCGTACCTGAATCCACTCATTATGCTGCTACGGGCCTGATGACATAGATTTCATTGCTGAGTGATATTGCATTGTACGTAAGTACCACAACTTCTTTATCCATTTTTCGCTTTCTGTGATATTGAACTTGTACCGTAAACGAGGTTCTTGTAAACAGAGCCGTCCCAAACTTTGGGGTGGCTGTGTCTTTTTGATTTTAATTTCCCTAAGCTAAAGGACCATAAGTGGAAGTGCCCTAGGCTCTGTTGCTTTGTTTTTTGGATGTTTCAGGAAACACCATACACTTCTCCAGAGTGGCTGCTGGCAATTTACATCCCACCCATCAACATAAGAAGGCTCCTAGTTCTCCTTGGCCTGTCCTGCCTGTCTGGATTTTAAACTTTTATCGGATGGCCTTTTTGACCGGGGGGCAGTGAGACTTCATTGTAGTGCAGATTTCCTTTTCAAGCTTGCTTGGTTGGCCAAAAAGGTCGTATGCGTTTTTTCCTGAATATATTCAGGAAAAAACGCATACGCACTTTTTGGCCAAGTGCATCATTGTGGACGTTCTGCCTCTTTTCCTATGCTTTAAATGCAATTCCAGTCTACCTCCTGAAATCGGTTTCCTGCAATTCTGCCCCGCTTTCAAGTCCTCTTGGCAGCCTTACTTCAGTATATTTTTGGACGATAGCTGTCATTTATAACTCTGCAGGTTTGTGAATTACAGTGCCCCTGAGCTCCTTTCTTCAACTCGCTTTCTTGTGAGCTGGCCGCAACACCGCAGGATTGCTTCAGGCCCTAATCTGGTTCCGGCACGGCACGCTGAGCCTTTGGTTAATTCCTCTTCCTGGTGGGAAATGAGAGTTAAATTTGCCCGTCCAGACACCTCCAGCTAGTCTCTCATTGGTTCTCCCTATTCCTGTTCATCTTCCGCAGAAATTGCAAACTGGGCCAAACAGGAGGTTAAAGGCACTGACTCTCCAAGTTGGGAGAGTGTTAGTAAAGCGTCTGGAATGTTGCACCCGAGTACCAGGGGACGAGAACTGAGACATATTGGAACACGTCTCCCGATCACACGGTTGATCATACTCTGGGTTCCACGTGCATGTTTTAGCTGAAGGCAGAATCCCTTAAACCTGGAGAGTTGAGACCCGTGGAATGGGTACCATGCAATATGACTTCAAAGGGTCTTCATTTGCTCACCGAACCTCTCCAATCCTATCACTGCTGCGTTTATGCCCCTGTACACATGCTTGATTTTCTTTCAGAGACATAGCAGTGCATAGGTTTTAAGATACTTACTAGTCAGGTACATTCTTAGGCGTTTAATATGGGGTGTTGAGTCCATTTCGTTGAGCAAGGAGTAGTTCTTGTCTATTCTATATTTGGCTTAAGGAACTTTATCTGTGCTCATTTCAATCTCTGGTTTTATGCAGCACCCCAACTCACCTTTCCCCTTAAGCAAGCATAAGTTGGTTTTCTAAATTTGAGACCCTGTTCTGTTTTGTAATCCAGTTCCTGTGTAGCCAAGTTTACATTCCGTGTATTAGTGATATCTTATGATGTTTCTTTTTCTGTGTGACTTATTTCAGTTAGAATCATCATACCTGAATCCACTCATTATGCTGCTATGGGCCTGATGACATAGATTTCATTGCTGAGTGATATTGCATTGTACGTAAGTACCACAACTTCTTTATCCATTTTTCACTTTCTGCGATATTGAACTTGTACTGTAAACGAGGTTCTTGTAAACAGAGCCGTCCCAAACTTTGGGGTGGCTGTGTCTTTTTGATTTTAATTTCCCTAAGCTATAGGACCATAAGTGGAAGTGCCCTAGGCTCTGTTGCTTTGTTTTTTAGATGTTTCAGGAAACACCATACACCTCTCCCGAGTGGCTCTTGGCAATTTACATCCCGCCCATCAGCATAACAAGGCTCCCAGTTCTCCATGGCCTGTCCTGCCTTTCTGGATTTTACACTTTTATCAGATGGCCCTTTTGACCGGGGGGAAGTGAGACTTCATTGTAGTGCAGATTTCCTTTGCAAGCTTGCTTGGTTGGCCAAAAAGGGCGTATGCATTTTTTCCTGAATATATTCAGGAAAAAACGCATACGCCCTTTTTGGCCAAGTGCATCATTGTGGACGTTCTGCCTCTTTTCCTATGCTTTAAATGCAATTCCAGTCTACCTCCTGAAATCGGTTTCCTGCAATTCTGCCCCGCTTTCAAGTCCTCTTGGCAGCCTTACTTCAGTATATTTTTGGACGATAGCTGTCATTTATAACTCTGCAGGTTTGTGAATTACAGTGCCCCTGAGCTCCTTTCTTCAACTCGCTTTCTTGTGAGCTGGCCGCAACACCGCAGGATTGCTTCAGGCCCTAATCTGGTTCCGGCACGGCACGCTGAGCCTTTGGTTAATTCCTCTTCCTGGTGGGAAATGAGAGTTAAATTTGCCCGTCCAGTCACCTCCAGCTAGTCTCTCATTGGTTCTCCCTATTCCTGTTCATCTTCCGCAGAAATTGCAAACTGGGCCAAACAGGAGGTTAAAGGCACTGACTCTCCAAGTCGGGAGAGTGTTAGTAAAGCGTCTGGAATGTTGCACCCGAGTACCAGGGGACGAGAACTGAGACATATTGGAACACGTCTCCCGATCACACGGTTGATCATACTCTGGGTTCCACGTGCATGTTTTAGCTGAAGGAAGAATCCCTTAAACCTGGAGAGTTGAGACCCGTGGAATGGGTACCATGCAATATGACTTCAAAGGGTCTTCATTTGCTCACCAAACCTCTCCAATCCTATCACTGCTGCGTTTGTGCCCCTGCACACACGCTTGATTTTCTTTCAGAGACATAGCAATTCATAGGTTTTAAGATACTTACTAGTCAGGTACATTCTTAGGCGTTTAATATGGGGTGTTGAGTCCATTTCGTTGAGCAAGGAGTAGTTCTTGTCTATTCCATATTTGGCTTAAGGAACTTTATCTGTGTTCATTTAAATCTCTGGTTTTATGCAGCACCCCAACTCACCTTTCCCCTTAAGCAAGCATAAGTTGGTTTTCTAAATTTGAGACCCTGTTCTGTTTTGTAATCCAGTTCCTGTGTAGCCAAGTTTACATCCCGTGTATTAGTGATATCTTATGATGTTTCTTTTTCTGTGTGACTTATTTCAGTTAGAATCATCATACCTGAATCCACTCATTATGCTGCTATGGGCCTGATGACATAGATTTCATTGCTGAGTGATATTGCATTGTACGTAAGTACCACAACTTCTTTATCCATTTTTTACTTTCTGCGATATTGAACTTGTACCGTAAACGAGGTTCTTGTAAACAGAGCCGTCCCAAACTTTGGGGTGGCTGTGTCTTTTTGATTTTAATTTCCCTAAGCTATAGGACCATAAGTGGAAGTACCCTAGGCTCTGTTGCTTTGTTTTTTAGATGTTTCAGGAAACACCATACACTTCTCTGGAGTGGCTCTTGGCAATTTACATCCCGCCCATCAGCATAACAAGGCTCCCAGTTCTCCATGGCCTGTCCTGCCTTTCAGGATTTTACACTTTTTTCAGATGGCCCTTTTGACCGGGGGGAAGTGAGACTTCATTGTAATGCAGATTTCCTTTGCAAGCTTGCTTGGTTGGCCAAAAAGGGCGTATGCGTTTTTTCCTGAATATATTCAGGAAAAAACGCATACGCCCTTTTTGGCCAAGTGCATCATTTTGGACGTTCTGCCTCTTTTCCTATGCTTTAAATGCAATTCCAGTCTACCTCCTGAAATCGGTTTCCTGCAATTCTGCCCCGCTTTCAAGTCCTCTTGGCAGCCTTACTTCAGTATATTTTTGGACGATAGCTGTCATTTATAACTCTGCAGGTTTGTGAATTACAGTGCCCCTGAGCTCCTTTCTTCAACTCGCTTTCTTGTGAGCTGGCCGCAACACCACAGGATTGCTTCAGGCCCTAATCTGGTTCCGGCACGGCACGCTGAGCCTTTGGTTAATTCCTCTTCCTCGTGGGAAATGAGAGTTAAATTTGCCCGTCCAGACACCTCCAGCTAGTCTCTCATTGGTTCTCCCTATTCCTGTTCATCTTCCGCAGAAATTGCAAACTGGGCCAAACAGGAGGTTAAAGGCACTGACTCTCCAAGTCGGGAGAGTGTTAGTAAAGCGTCTGGAATGTTGCACCCGAGTACCAGGGGACGAGAACTGAGACATATTGGAACACGTCTCCCGATCACACGGTTGATCATACTCTGGGTTCCACGTGCATGTTTTAGCTGAAGGAAGAATCCCTTAAACCTGGAGAGTTGAGACCCGTGGAATGGGTACCATGCAATATGACTTCAAAGGGTCTTCATTTGCTCACCGAACCTCTCCAATCCTATCACTGCTGCGTTTGTGCCCCTGTACACACGCTTGATTTTCTTTCAGAGACATAGCAATCCATAGGTTTTAAGATACTTACTAGTCAGGTACATTCTTAGGCGTTTAATATGGGGTGTTGAGTCCATTTCGTTGAGCAAGGAGTAGTTCTTGTCTATTCTATATTTGGCTTAAGGAACTTTATCTGTGCTCATTTCAATCTCTGGTTTTATGCAGCACCCCAACTCACCTTTCCCCTTACGCAAGCATAAGTTGGTTTTCTAAATTTGAGACCCTGTTCTGTTTTGTAATCCAGTTCCTGTGTAGCCAAGTTTACATCCCGTGTATTAGTGATATCTTATGATGTTTCTTTTTCTGTGTGACTTATTTCAGTTAGAATCATCATACCTGAATCCACTCATTATGCTGCTACGGGCCTGATGACATAGATTTCATTGCTGAGTGATATTGCATTGTACGTAAGTACCACAACTTCTTTATCCATTTTTCACTTTCTGCGATATTGAACTTGTACCGTAAACGAGGTTCTTGTAAACAGAGCCGTCCCAAACTTTGGGGTGGCTGTGTCTTTTTGATTTTAATTTCCCTAAGCTATAGGACCATAAGTGGAAGTGCCCTAGGCTCTGTTGCTTTGTTTTTTAGATGTTTCAGGAAACACCATACACCTCTCCCGAGTGGCTCTTGGCAATTTACATCCCGCCCATCAGCATAACAAGGCTCCCAGTTCTCCATGGCCTGTCCTGCCTTTCTGGATTTTACACTTTTTTCAGATGGCCCTTTTGACCGGGGGGAAGTGAGACTTCATTGTAGTGCAGATTTCCTTTGCAAGCTTGCTTGGTTGGCCAAAAAGGGCGTATGCGTTTTTTCCTGAATATATTCAGGAAAAAACGCATACGCCCTTTTTGGCCAAGTGCATCATTGTGGACGTTCTGCCTCTTTTCCTATGCTCTAAATGCAATTCCAGTCTACCTCCTGAAATCGGTTTCCTGCAATTCTGCCCCGCTTTCAAGTCCTCTTGGCAGCCTTACTTCAGTATATTTTTGGACGATAGCTGTCATTTATAACTCTGCAGGTTTGTGAATTACAGTGCCCCTGAGCTCCTTTCTTCAACTCGCTTTCTTGTGAGCTGGCCGCAACACCGCAGGATTGCTTCAGGCCCTAATCTGGTTCCGGCACGGCACGCTGAGCCTTTGGTTAATTCCTCTTCCTGGTGGGAAATGAGAGTTAAATTTGCCCGTCCACACACCTCCAGCTAGTCTCTCATTGGTTCTCCCTATTCCTGTTCATCTTCCGCAGAAATTGCAAACTGGGCCAAACAGGAGGTTAAAGGCACTGACTCTCCAAGTCGGGAGAGTGTTAGTAAAGCGTCTGGAATGTTGCACCCGAGTACCAGGGGACGAGAACTGAGACATATTGGAACACGTCTCCCGATCACACGGTTGATCATACTCTGGGTTCCACGTGCATGTTTTACCTGAAGGCAGAATCCCTTAAACCTGGAGAGTTGAGACCCGTGGAATGGGTACCATGCAATATGACTTCAAAGGGTCTTCATTTGCTCACCGAACCTCTCCAATCCTATCACTGCTGCGTTTATGCCCCTGTACACACGCTTGATTTTCTTTCAGACACATAGCAATCAATAGGTTTTAAGATACTTACTAGTCAGGTACATTCTTAGGCGTTTAATATGGGGTGTTGAGTCCATTTCGTTGAGCAAGGAGTAGTTCTTGTCTATTCCATATTTGGCTTAAGGAACTTTATCTGTGCTCATTTCAATCTCTGGTTTTATGCAGCACCCCAACTCACCTTTCCCCTTAAGCAAGCATAAGTTGGTTTTCTAAATTTGAGACCCTGTTCTGTTTTGTAATCCAGTTCCTGTGTAGCCAAGTTTACATTCCGTGTATTAGTGATATCTTATGATGTTTCTTTTTCTGTGTGACTTATTTCAGTTAGAATCATCATACCTGAATCCACTCATTATGCTGCTACGGGCCTGATGACATAGATTTCATTGCTGAGTGATATTGCATTGTACGTAAGTACCACAACTTCTTTATCCATTTTTCACTTTCTGCGATATTGAACTTGTACCGTAAACGAGGTTCTTGTAAACAGAGCCGTCCCAAACTTTGGGGTGGCTGTGTCTTTTTGATTTTAATTTCCCTAAGCTATAGGACCATAAGTGGAAGTGCCCTAGGCTCTGTTGCTTTGTTTTTTAGATGTTTCAGGAAACACCATACACCTCTCCCGAGTGGCTCTTGGCAATTTACATCCCGCCCATCAGCATAACAAGGCTCCCAGTTCTCCATGGCCTGTCCTGCCTTTCTGGATTTTACACTTTTTTCAGATGGCCCTTTTGACCGGGGGGAAGTGAGACTTCATTTTAGTGCAGATTTCCTTTGCAAGCTTGCTTGGTTGGCCAAAAAGGGCGTATGCGTTTTTTCCTGAATATATTCAGGAAAAAACGCATACGCCCTTTTTGGCCAAGTGCATCATTGTGGACGTTCTGCCTCTTTTCCTATGCTTTAAATGCAATTCCAGTCTACCTCCTGAAATCGGTTTCCTGCAATTCTGCCCCGCTTTCAAGTCCTCTTGGCAGCCTTACTTCAGTATATTTTTGGACGATAGCTGTCATTTATAACTCTGCAGGTTTGTGAATTACAGTGCCCCTGAGCTCCTTTCTTCAACTCGCTTTCTTGTGAGCTGGCCGCAACACCGCAGGATTGCTTCAGGCCCTAATCTGGTTCCGGCACGGCACGCTGAGCCTTTGGTTAATTCCTCTTCCTGGTGGGAAATGAGAGTTAAATTTGCCCGTCCACACACCTCCAGCTAGTCTCTCATTGGTTCTCCCTATTCCTGTTCATCTTCCGCAGAAATTGCAAACTGGGCCAAACAGGAGGTTAAAGGCACTGACTCTCCAAGTCGGGAGAGTGTTAGTAAAGCGTCTGGAATGTTGCACCCGAGTACCAGGGGACGAGAACTGAGACATATTGGAACACGTCTCCCGATCACACGGTTGATCATACTCTGGGTTCCACGTGCATGTTTTAGCTGAAGGAAGAATCCCTTAAACCTGGAGAGTTGAGACCCGTGGAATGGGTACCATGCAATATGACTTCAAAGGGTCTTCATTTGCTCACCGAACCTCTCCAATCCTATCACTGCTGCGTTTATGCCCCTGTACACACGCTTGATTTTCTTTCAGACACATAGCAATCAATAGGTTTTAAGATACTTACTAGTCAGGTACATTCTTAGGCGTTTAATATGGGGTGTTGAGTCCATTTCGTTTAGCAAGGAGTAGTTCTTGTCTATTCCATATTTGGCTTAAGGAACTTTATCTGTGCTCATTTCAATCTCTGGTTTTATGCAGCACCCCAACTCACCTTTCCCCTTAAGCAAGCATAAGTTGGTTTTCTAAATTTGAGACCCTGTTCTGTTTTGTAATCCAGTTCCTGTGTAGCCAAGTTTACATTCCGTGTATTAGTGATATCTTATGATGTTTCTTTTTCTGTGTGACTTATTTCAGTTAGAATCATCATACCTGAATCCACTCATTATGCTGCTACGGGCCTGATGACATAGATTTCATTGCTGAGTGATATTGCATTGTACGTAAGTACCACAACTTCTTTATCCATTTTTCACTTTCTGCGATATTGAACTTGTACCGTAAACGAGGTTCTTGTAAACAGAGCCGTCCCAAACTTTGGGGTGGCTGTGTCTTTTTGATTTTAATTTCCCTAAGCTATAGGACCATAAGTGGAAGTGCCCTAGGCTCTGTTGCTTTGTTTTTTAGATGTTTCAGGAAACACCATACACCTCTCCCAAGTGGCTCTTGGCAATTTACATCCCGCCCATCAGCATAACAAGGCTCCCAGTTCTCCATGGCCTGTCCTGCCTTTCTGGATTTTACACTTTTTTCAGATGGCCCTTTTGACCGGGGGGGAGTGAGACTTCATTGTAGTGCAGATTTCCTTTGCAAGCTTGCTTGGTTGGCCAAAAAGGGCGTATGCGTTTTTTCCTGAATATATTCAGGAAAAAACGCATACGCCCTTTTTGGCCAAGTGCATCATTGTGGACGTTCTGCCTCTTTTCCTATGCTCTAAATGCAATTCCAGTCTACCTCCTGAAATCGGTTTCCTGCAATTCTGCCCCGCTTTCAAGTCCTCTTGGCAGCCTTACTTCAGTATATTTTTGGACGATAGCTGTCATTTATAACTCTGCAGGTTTGTGAATTACAGTGCCCCTGAGCTCCTTTCTTCAACTCGCTTTCTTGTGAGCTGGCCGCAACACCGCAGGATTGCTTCAGGCCCTAATCTGGTTCCGGCACGGCACGCTGAGCCTTTGGTTAATTCCTCTTCCTGGTGGGAAATGAGAGTTAAATTTGCCCGTCCACACACCTCCAGCTAGTCTCTCATTGGTTCTCCCTATTCCTGTTCATCTTCCGCAGAAATTGCAAACTGGGCCAAACAGGAGGTTAAAGGCACTGACTCTCCAAGTCGGGAGAGTGTTAGTAAAGCGTCTGGAATGTTGCACCCGAGTACCAGGGGACGAGAACTGAGACATATTGGAACACGTCTCCCGATCACACGGTTGATCATACTCTGGGTTCCACGTGCATGTTTTACCTGAAGGCAGAATCCCTTAAACCTGGAGAGTTGAGACCCGTGGAATGGGTACCATGCAATATGACTTCAAAGGGTCTTCATTTGCTCACCGAACCTCTCCAATCCTATCACTGCTGCGTTTATGCCCCTGTACACACGCTTGATTTTCTTTCAGACACATAGCAATCAATAGGTTTTAAGATACTTACTAGTCAGGTACATTCTTAGGCGTTTAATATGGGGTGTTGAGTCCATTTCGTTGAGCAAGGAGTAGTTCTTGTCTATTCCATATTTGGCTTAAGGAACTTTATCTGTGCTCATTTCAATCTCTGGTTTTATGCAGCACCCCAACTCACCTTTCCCCTTAAGCAAGCATAAGTTGGTTTTCTAAATTTGAGACCCTGTTCTGTTTTGTAATCCAGTTCCTGTGTAGCCAAGTTTACATTCCGTGTATTAGTGATATCTTATGATGTTTCTTTTTCTGTGTGACTTATTTCAGTTAGAATCATCATACCTGAATCCACTCATTATGCTGCTACGGGCCTGATGACATAGATTTCATTGCTGAGTGATATTGCATTGTACGTAAGTACCACAACTTCTTTATCCATTTTTCACTTTCTGCGATATTGAACTTGTACCGTAAACGAGGTTCTTGTAAACAGAGCCGTCCCAAACTTTGGGGTGGCTGTGTCTTTTTGATTTTAATTTCCCTAAGCTATAGGACCATAAGTGGAAGTGCCCTAGGCTCTGTTGCTTTGTTTTTTAGATGTTTCAGGAAACACCATACACCTCTCCCAAGTGGCTCTTGGCAATTTACATCCCGCCCATCAGCATAACAAGGCTCCCAGTTCTCCATGGCCTGTCCTGCCTTTCTGGATTTTACACTTTTTTCAGATGGCCCTTTTGACCGGGGGGGAGTGAGACTTCATTGTAGTGCAGATTTCCTTTGCAAGCTTGCTTGGTTGGCCAAAAAGGGCGTATGCGATTTTTCCTGAATATATTCAGGAATATATTCAGGAATATATTCAGGAATATATTCAGGAAAAAACGCATATGCCCTTTTTGGCCAAGTGCATCATTGTGGACGTTCTGCCTCTTTTCCTATGCTTTAAATGCAATTCCAGTCTACCTCCTGAAATCGGTTTCCTGCAATTCTGCCCCGCTTTCAAGTCCTCTTGGCAGCCTTACTTCAGTATATTTTTGGACGATAGCTGTCATTTATAACTCTGCAGGTTTGTGAATTACAGTGCCCCTGCGCTCCTTTCTTCAACTCGCTTTCTTGTGAGCTGGCCGCAACACCGCAGGATTGCTTCAGGCCCTAATCTGGTTCCGGCACGGCACGCTGAGCCTTTGGTTAATTCCTCTTCCTGGTGGGAAATGAGAGTTAAATTTGCCCGTCCAGACACCTCCACCTAGTCTCTCATTGGTTCTCCCTATTCCTGTTCATCTTCCGCAGAAATTGCAAACTGGGCCAAACAGGAGGTTAAAGGCACTGACTCTCCACGTCGGGAGAGTGTTAGTAAAGCGTCTGGAATGTTGCACCCGAGTACCAGGGGACGAGAACTGAGACATATTGGAACATGTCTCCCGATCACACGGGTGATCATACTCTGGGTTCCACGTGCATGTTTTACCTGAAGGCAGAATCCCTTAAACCTGGAGAGTTGAGACCCGTGGAATGGGTACCATGCAATATGACTTCAAAGGGTCTTCATTTGCTCACCGAACCTCTCCAATCCTATCACTGCTACGTTTATGCCCCTGTACACACGCTTGATTTTCTTTCAGAGACATAGCAATTCATAGGTTTTAAGATACTTACTAGTCAGGTACATTCTTAGGCGTTTAATATGGGGTGTTGAGTCCATTTCGTTGAGCAAGGAGTAGTTCTTGTCTATTCCATATTTGGCTTAAGGAACTTTATCTGTGTTCATTTAAATCTCTGGTTTTATGCAGCACCCCAACTCACCTTTCCCCTTAAGCAAGCATAAGTTGGTTTTCTAAATTTGAGACCCTGTTCTGTTTTGTAATCCAGTTCCTGTGTAGCCAAGTTTACATTCCGTGTATTAGTGATATCTTATGATGTTTCTTTTTCTGTGTGACTTATTTCAGTTAGAATCATCATACCTGAATCCACTCATTATGCTGCTATGGGCCTGATGACATAGATTTCATTGCTGAGTGATATTGCATTGTACGTAAGTACCACAACTTCTTTATCCATTTTTCACTTTCTGCGATATTGAACTTGTACCGTAAACGAGGTTCTTGTAAACAGAGCCGTCCCAAACTTTGGGGTGGCTGTGTCTTTTTGATTTTAATTTCCCTAAGCTATAGGACCATAAGTGGAAGTGCCCTAGGCTCTGTTGCTTTGTTTTTTAGATGTTTCAGGAAACACCATACACCTCTCCCGAGTGGCTCTTGGCAATTTACATCCCGCCCATCAGCATAACAAGGCTCCCAGTTCTCCATGGCCTGTCCTGCCTTTCTGGATTTTACACTTTTTTCAGATGGCCCTTTTGACCGGGGGGAAGTGAGACTTCATTGTAGTGCAGATTTCCTTTGCAAGCTTGCTTGGTTGGCCAAAAAGGGCGTATGCGTTTTTTCCTGAATATATTCAGGAAAAAACGCATACGCCCTTTTTGGCCAAGTGCATCATTGTGGACGTTCTGCCTCTTTTCCTATGCTTTAAATGCAATTCCAGTCTACCTCCTGAAATCGGTTTCCTGCAATTCTGCCCCGCTTTCAAGTCCTCTTGGCAGCCTTACTTCAGTATATTTTTGGACGATAGCTGTCATTTATAACTCTGCAGGTTTGTGAATTACAGTGCCCCTGAGCTCCTTTCTTCAACTCGCTTTCTTGTGAGCTGGCCGCAACACCGCAGGATTGCTTCAGGCCCTAATCTGGTTCCGGCACGGCACGCTGAGCCTTTGGTTAATTCCTCTTCCTGGTGGGAAATGAGAGTTAAATTTGCCCGTCCAGACACCTCCAGCTAGTCTCTCATTGGTTCTCCCTATTCCTGTTCATTTTCCGCAGAAATTGCAAACTGGGCCAAACAGGAGGTTAAAGGCACTGACTCTCCAAGTCGGGAGAGTGTTAGTAAAGCGTCTGGAATGTTGCACCCGAGTACCAGGGGACGAGAACTGAGACATATTGGAACATGTCTCCCGATCACACGGGTGATCATACTCTGGGTTCCACGTGCATGTTTTACCTGAAGGCAGAATCCCTTAAACCTGGAGAGTTGAGACCCGTGGAATGGGTACCATGCAATATGACTTCAAAGGGTCTTCATTTGCTCACCGAACCTCTCCAATCCTATCACTGCTGCGTTTGTGCCCCTGTACACACGCTTGATTTTCTTTCAGAGACATAGCAATCCATAGGTTTTAAGATACTTACTAGTCAGGTACATTCTTAGGCGTTTAATATGGGGTGTTGAGTCCATTTCGTTGAGCAAGGAGTAGTTCTTGTCTATTCTATATTTGGCTTAAGGAACTTTATCTGTGCTCATTTCAATCTCTGGTTTTATGCAGCACCCCAACTCACCTTTCCCCTTAAGCAAGCATAAGTTGGTTTTCTAAATTTGAGACCCTGTTCTGTTTTGTAATCCAGTTCCTGTGTAGCCAAGTTTACATCCCGTGTATTAGTGATATCTTATGATGTTTCTTTTTCTGTGTGACTTATTTCAGTTAGAATCATCATACCTGAATCCACTCATTATGCTGCTACGGGCCTGATGACATAGATTTCATTGCTGAGTGATATTGCATTGTATGTAAGTACCACAACTTCTTTATCCATTTTTCACTTTCTGCGATATTGAACTTGTACCGTAAACGAGGTTCTTGTAAACAGAGCCGTCCCAAACTTTGGGGTGGCTGTGTCTTTTTGATTTTAATTTCCCTAAGCTATAGGACCATAAGTGGAAGTGCCCTAGGCTCTGTTGCTTTGTTTTTTAGATGTTTCAGGAAACACCATACACCTCTCCCGAGTGGCTCTTGGCAATTTACATCCCGCCCATCAGCATAACAAGGCTCCCAGTTCTCCATGGCCTGTCCTGCCTTTCTGGATTTTACACTTTTTTCAGATGGCCCTTTTGACCGGGGGGAAGTGAGACTTCATTGTAGTGCAGATTTCCTTTGCAAGCTTGCTTGGTTGGCCAAAAAGGGCGTATGCGTTTTTTCCTGAATATATTCAGGAAAAAACGCATACGCCCTTTTTGGCCAAGTGCATCATTGTGGACGTTCTGCCTCTTTTCCTATGCTTTAAATGCAATTCCAGTCTACCTCCTGAAATCGGTTTCCTGCAATTCTGCCCCGCTTTCAAGTCCTCTTGGCAGCCTTACTTCAGTATATTTTTGGACGATAGCTGTCATTTATAACTCTGCAGGTTTGTGAATTACAGTGCCCCTGAGCTCCTTTCTTCAACTCGCTTTCTTGTGAGCTGGCCGCAACACCGCAGGATTGCTTCAGGCCCTAATCTGGTTCCGGCACGGCACGCTGAGCCTTTGGTTAATTCCTCTTCCTGGTGGGAAATGAGAGTTAAATTTGCCCGTCCAGACACCTCCAGCTAGTCTCTCATTGGTTCTCCCTATTCCTGTTCATTTTCCGCAGAAATTGCAAACTGGGCCAAACAGGAGGTTAAAGGCACTGACTCTCCAAGTCGGGAGAGTGTTAGTAAAGCGTCTGGAATGTTGCACCCGAGTACCAGGGGACGAGAACTGAGACATATTGGAACATGTCTCCCGATCACACGGGTGATCATACTCTGGGTTCCACGTGCATGTTTTACCTGAAGGCAGAATCCCTTAAACCTGGAGAGTTGAGACCCGTGGAATGGGTACCATGCAATATGACTTCAAAGGGTCTTCATTTGCTCACCAAACCTCTCCAATCCTATCACTGCTGCGTTTATGCCCCTGTACACACGCTTGATTTTCTTTCAGAGACATAGCAATCCATAGGTTTTAAGATACTTACTAGTCAGGTACATTCTTAGGCGTTTAATATGGGGTGTTGAGTTCATTTCGTTGAGCAAGGAGTAGTTCTTGTCTATTCTATATTTGGCTTAAGGAACTTTATCTGTGCTCATTTCAATCTCTGGTTTTATGCAGCACCCCAACTCACCTTTCCCCTTAAGCAAGCATAAGTTGGTTTTCTGAATTTGAGACCCTGTTCTGTTTTGTAATCCAGTTCCTGTGTAGCCAAGTTTACATCCCGTGTATTAGTGATATCTTATGATGTTTCTTTTTCTGTGTGACTTATTTCAGTTAGAATCATCATACCTGAATCCACTCATTATGCTGCTACGGGCCTGATGACATAGATTTCATTGCTGAGTGATATTGCATTGTACGTAAGTACCACAACTTCTTTATCCATTTTTCACTTTCTGCGATATTGAACTTGTACCGTAAACGAGGTTCTTGTAAACAGAGCCGTCCCAAACTTTGGGGTGGCTGTGTCTTTTTGATTTTAATTTCCCTAAGCTATAGGACCATAAGTGGAAGTGCCCTAGGCTCTGTTGCTTTGTTTTTTAGATGTTTCAGGAAACACCATACACCTCTCCCGAGTGGCTGTTGGCAATTTACATCCCGCCCATCAGCATAACAAGGCTCCCAGTTCTCCATGGCCTGTCCTGCCTTTCTGGATTTTACACTTTTTTCAGATGGCCCTTTTGACCAGTGGGAAGTGAGACTTCATTGTAGTGCAGATTTCCTTTGCAAGCTTGCTTGGTTGGCCAAAAAGGGCGTATGCGTTTTTTCCTTTTTGGCCAAGTGCATCATTGTGGACGTTCTGCCTCTTTTCCTATGCTTTAAATGCAATTCCAGTCTACCTCCTGAAATCGGTTTCCTGCAATTCTGCCCCGCTTTCAAGTCCTCTTGGCAGCCTTACTTCAGTATATTTTTGGACGATAGCTGTCATTTATAACTCTGCAGGTTTGTGAATTACAGTGCCCCTGAGCTCCTTTCTTCAACTCGCTTTCTTGTGAGCTGGCCGCAACACCGCAGGATTGCTTCAGGCCCTAATCTGGTTCCGGCACGGCACGCTGAGCCTTTGGTTAATTCCTCTTCCTGGTGGGAAATGAGAGTTAAATTTGCCCGTCCAGACACCTCCAGCTAGTCTCTCATTGGTTCTCCCTATTCCTGTTCATCTTCCGCAGAAATTGCAAACTGGGCCAAACAGGAGGTTAAAGGCACTGACTCTCCAAGTCGGGAGAGTGTTAGTAAAGCGTCTGGAATGTTGCACCCGAGTACCAGGGGACGAGAACTGAGACATATTGGAACATGTCAACCGATCACACGGGTGATCATACTCTGAGTTCCACGTGCATGTTTTACCTGAAGGCAGAATCCCTTAAACCTGGAGAGTTGAGACCCGTGGAATGGGTACCATGCAATATGACTTCAAAGGGTCTTCATTTGCTCACCGAACCTCTCCAATCCTATCACTGCTGCGTTTATGCCCCTGTACACACGCTTGATTTTGTTTCAGAGACATAGCAATTCATAGGTTTTAAGATACTTACTAGTCAGGTACATTCTTAGGCGTTTAATATGGGGTGTTGAGTCCATTTCGTTGAGCAAGGAGTAGTTCTTGTCTATTCCATATTTGGCTTAAGGAACTTTATCTGTGTTCATTTAAATCTCTGGTTTTATGCAGCACCCCAACTCACCTTTCCCCTTAAGCAAGCATAAGTAGGTTTTCTAAATTTGAGACCCTGTTCTGTTTTGTAATCCAGTTCCTGTGTAGCCAAGTTTACATTCCGTGTATTAGTGATATCTTATGATGTTTCTTTTTCTGTGTGACTTATTTCAGTTAGAATCATCATACCTGAATCCACTCATTATGCTGCTATGGGCCTGATGACATAGATTTCATTGCTGAGTGATATTGCATTGTACGTAAGTACCACAACTTCTTTATCCATTTTTCACTTTCTATGATATTGAACTTGTACAGTAAACGAGGGTCTTGTAAACAGAGCCGTCCCAAACTTTGGGGTGGCTGTGTCTTTTTGATTTTAATTTCCCTAAGCTATAGGACCATAAGTGGAAGTGCCCTAGGCTCTGTTGCTTTGTTTTTTAGATGTTTCAGGAAACACCATACACCTCTCCCGAGTGGCTCTTGGCAATTTACATCCCGCCCATCAGCATAACAAGGCTCCCAGTTCTTCATGGCCTGTCCTGCCTTTCTGGATTTTACACTTTTTTCAGATGGCCCTTTTGACCGGTGGGAAGTGAGACTTCATTGTAGTGCAGATTTCCTTTGCAAGCTTGCTTGGTTGGCCAAAAAGGGCGTATGCGTTTTTTCCTTTTTGGCCAAGTGCATCATTGTGGACGTTCTGCCTCTTTTCCTATGCTTTAAATGCAATTCCAGTCTACCTCCTGAAATCGGTTTCCTGCAATTCTGCCCCGCTTTCAAGTCCTCTTGGCAGCCTTACTTCAGTATATTTTTGGACGATAGCTGTCATTTATAACTCTGCAGGTTTGTGAATTACAGTGCCCCTGAGCTCCTTTCTTCAACTCGCTTTCTTGTGAGCTGGCCGAAACACCGCAGGATTGCTTCAGGCCCTAATCTGGTTCCGGCACGGCACGCTGAGCCTTTGGTTAATTCCTCTTCCTGGTGGGAAATGAGAGTTAAATTTGCCCGTCCAGACACCTCCAGCTAGTCTCTCATTGGTTCTCCCTATTCCTGTTCATCTTCCGCAGAAATTGCAAACTGGACCAAACAGGAGGTTAAAGACACTGACTCTCCAAGTCGGGAGAGTGTTAGTAAAGCGTCTGGAATGTTGCACCCGAGTACCAGGGGACGAGAACTGAGACATATTGGAACACGTCTCCCGATCACACGGTTGATCATACTCTGGGTTCCACGTGCATGTTTTAGCTGAAGGAAGAATCCCTTAAACCTGGAGAGTTGAGACCCGTGGAATGGGTACCATGCAATATGACTTCAAAGGGTCTTCATTTGCTCACCGAACCTCTCCAATCCTATCACTGCTGCGTTTATGCCCCTGTACACACGCTTGATTTTCTTTCAGAGACATAGCAATCCATAGGTTTTAAGATACTTACTAGTCAGGTACATTCTTAGGCGTTTAATATGGGGTGTTGAGTCCATTTCGTTGAGCAAGGAGTAGCTCTTGTCTATTCCTTATTTGGCTTAAGGAACTTTATCTGTGCTCATTTCAATCTCAGGTTTTATGCAGCACCCCAACTCACCTTTCCCCTTAAGCAAGCATAAGTACGTTTTCTAAATTTGAGACCCTGTTCTGTTTTGTAATCCAGTTCCTGTGTAGCCAAGTTTACATTCCGTGTATTAGTGATATCTTATGATGTTTCTTTTTCTGTGTGACTTATTTCAGTTAGAATCATCATACCTGAATCCACTCATTATGCTGCTACGGGCCTGATGACATAGATTTCATTGCTGAGTGATATGGCATTGTACGTAAGTACCACAACTTCTTTATCCATTTTTCACTTTCTGTGATATTGAACTTGTACCGTAAATGAAGTTCTTGTAAACAGAGCCGTCCCAAACTTTGGGGTGGCTGTGTCTTTTTGATTTTAATTTCCCTAAACTATAGGACCATAAGTGGAAGTGCCCTAGGCTCTGTTGCTTTGTTTTTTAGATGTTTCAGGAATCACCATACACTTCTCTGGAGTGGCTGTTGGCAATTTACATCCCGCCCATCAGCATAACAAGGCTCCCAGTTCTCCATGGCCTGTCCTGCCTTTCTGGATTTTACACTTTTTTCAGGTGGCCCTTTTGACCGGGGGGAAGTGAGACTTCATTGTAGTGCAGATTTCCTTTGCAAGCTTGCTTGGTTGGCCAAAAAGGGCGTATGCGTTTTTTCCTGAATATATTCAGGAAAAAACGCATACGTCCTTTTTGGCCAAGTGCATCATTGTGGACGTTCTGCCTCTTTTCCTATGCTTTAAATGCAATTCCGGTCTACCTCCTGAAATCGGTTTCCTGCAATTCTGCCCCGCTTTCAAGTCCTCTTGGCAGCCTTACTTCAGTATATTTTTGGACGATAGCTGTCATTTATAACTCTGCAGGTTTGTGAATTACAGTGCCCCTGAGCTCCTTTCTTCAACTCGCTTTCTTGTGAGCTGGCCGCAACACCGCAGGATTGCTTCAGGCCCTAATCTGGTTCCGGCACGGCACGCTGAGCCTTTGGTTAATTCCTCTTCCTGGTGGGATATGAGAGTTAAATTTGCCCGTCCAGACACCTCCAGCTAGTCTCTCATTGGTTCTCCCTATTCCTGTTCATCTTCCGCAGAAATTGCAAACTGGGCCAAACAGGAGGTTAAAGGCACTGACTCTCCAAGTCGGGAGAGTGTTAGTAAAGCGTCTGGAATGTTGCACCCGAGTACCAGGGGACGAGAACTGAGACATATTGGAACACGTCTCCCGATCACATGGTTGATCATACTCTGGGTTCCACGTGCATGTTTTAGCTGAAGGAAGAATCCCTTAAACCTGGACAGTTGAGACCCGTGGAATGGGTACCATGCAATATGACTTCAAAGGGTCTTCATTTGCTCACCGAACCTCTCCAATCCTATCACTGCTGCGTTTATGCCCCTGTACACACGCTTGATTTTGTTTCAGAGACATAGCAATCCATAGGTTTTAAGATACTTACTAGTCAGGTACATTCTTAGGCGTTTAATATGGGGTGTTGAGTCCATTTCGTTGAGCAAGGAGTAGTTCTTGTCTATTCCATATTTGGCTTAAGGAACTTTATCTGTGCTCATTTCAATCTCTGGTTTTATGCAGCACCCCAACTCAACTTTCTCCTTAAGCAAGCATATGTTGGTTTTCTAAATTTGAGACCCTGTTCTGTTTTGTAATCCAGTTCCTGTGTAGCCAAGTTTACATTCCATGTATTAGTGATATCTTATGATGTTTCTTTTTCTGTGTGACTTATTTCACTTAGAATCATCATACCTGAATCCAGTCATTATGCTGCTACGGGCCTGATAACATAGATTTTATTGCTGAGTGATATTGCATTGTACGTAAGTACCACAACTTCTTTATTCATTTTTCAATTTCTGCGATATTGAACTTGTACCATAAACGGGGTTCTTGTAAACAGAGCCGTCCCAAATTTTGGGGTGGCTGTGTCTTTTTGATTTTAATTTCCCTAAGCTATAGGACCATAAGTGGAAGTGCCCTAGGCTCTGTGGCTTTGTTTTTTAGATGGTTCAGGAAACACCATACACTTCTCCCAAGTGGCTGTTGGCAATTTACATCCCGCCCATCAGCATAACAAGGTTCCCAGTTCTCCATGGCCTGTCCTGCCTTTCTGGATTTTACACTTTTTTCAGATGGCCCTTTTGACCGGGGGGAAGTGAGACTTCATTGTAGTGCAGATTTCCTTTGCAAGCTTGCTTGGTTGGCCGAAAAGGGCGTATGCGTTTTTTCCTGAATATATTCAGGAAAAAACGCATACGCCCTTTTTGGACAAGTGCATCATTGTGGACGTTCTGCCTCTTTTCCTATGCTTTAAATGCAATTCCAGTCTACCTCCTGAAATCGGTTTCCTGCAATTCTGCCTTGCTTTCAATGCCTCTTCATAGCCTTACCTCAATATACTTTTTGAAAATAGTTGGCCTTTATAACTCTGCAGATTTTGAATTGCAGTGGCCCTTAGCTCCATTTTACAGCTCTTATTTTTGTGATCTTGCCTCATAACCACAGAATTCCTTCAGGCCCTATTGTTCTTCTGGGGCACCTTACTGTGCCTTTGGTTTATTTTTCTCACTGATATGAAATTAGAGTGACATGTGCCCATTGAAACTGCTACAGCTAGTTTCTTACTGGTTCCCCCTATTCCCATTCATCCTCTGCACTAACTGCAGACTGTGCGATACCAGAACTTAAAGGCATTGACTCTCCATGTGGGGATATTTTTAGTAAAGCGGCTGGAATGTCGATCCGGAGCCCCAGGAGAGGAAAAATGAGGTGCGTTTTAGAAACCTTTCCCGATCATATGGTATACCAGTCGCTGGGTTTCCCAAGCATGGTTTAGCTGTAGGAAGATTCCCTTCAACCTGGAGTGTTGGGACCCTTGGAATGAGTAGCATGAAGTATTGCATTAAACTTTTGGCAGTTGCTCACCAAAGCTCACCAATCCTCTCAGCCCCAAGTGTCCAGCCTTATGTCTTATCCAGCTGTGGGTTTATATGTGGTCAATCCAGGTTGCATCACAGCCCCTGAGCGAATTTTGTAAGAATTTTTCTCTCTTTCATTGTTTCTGCGTTTTGTTTTTAAAATTTATTTCTATAATGGGGTTTAGCTCATTTTCACTGCTGTGTTTGTGCCGCTCTGCACACACTTGATTCCCTTATGGAGATATATCAATACATGGGTTTTAAGATTCTTATTACTCAGATATATTTCTCTGCGGTGTATAGGGTGTGTTGAGGCCAGTTCATTGAGCAAGGTGTAGATCTTGTCTAATATCTATTTGGTTTATTGAACGGTATCTGTGCTAATTTCAAACTCTGGTTTTATGCATCACCCCACCTCTCCTTTCCCCTTAAGCTGAAATAAGTGTGTTTTCTAAATGTGAGACACTGTTCTGTTTTGTAATTCATTTCTTGTGCAGCCATATTTACCCTCCCTCTATAAGTGATATCTTATGATATGTTTCTTTTTCTGTTTGACTTATTTCAAGTAGTATTATCGGACCTAAATCCACTCTTTATCCTTCTACTAGCCTTATTACATTGATTTCATGGTGAAGAGATATTCCATTGTACATAAGTACCACATCTTCTTTATCCATTGTTCTCTTTCCTGGGATATTTAAGGTGTACTGAAGTTGAGGTTCTTGTAAACAGAGTAGCCCTAAACTGTGGTGTGCTTGTGTCTTGTTGATTTTTAGACTTCCCTAGATATACTCCCATGATTGGAAGTGTCCTATGCTCTGTAGCTCTGTTTTTTAGATGATTTAGGAACCACCATACACTTCTCCAGAGTGGCTCTCGGCAGTTCACACACTGCCCATCAGCGTATAAAGGCTCCCTGTTCTCCATGGCCTGTCCTGCATTTCTGGTTTTTACAATTGTTTAGGATGGCCCTTTTGACTGGTGGGAAATGAGACTTCTTTGTTGTGCACATTTGCATTGCTTGCTTGCTTCGTTGCCCATAAAGTGTGTATGCGTTTTTTCCTGGATATAATCAGGAAAAAACGCATACGCCCTTTTGGGCCAACTGCATCATTGTCGAAATTCTGCCGCTTTTCATGTGCTTTAAAGACGAGTCCAATCTATCTCTTGAAATCTGTTTCTTGCAATTCTGTCTTGCATTCAGATCCTCTTCTTTGCCTTACCTCAACATATTTTTGGACGTTAGTTTTCATTTATAACTCTGCAGGTTTGTGAATTGCAGTGACCCTGAGCTCCATTTTTTAAGTTGCTCTTTTGTGAGCTGGCCTCAAACCCGCAGGATTGCTTCAGGCCCTATTTTGGCTCGGGCGAGGCGGGCTGAGCCTTTTTTCAATTCTTATTCTTAATGGGAAATTAGAGTGATATGTGCCCGTCCAAACCCCTACAACTATTCTCTCATTGGTTCCCCCTCTTCCCGTTCATCCTCCTCACAATTTGCAAAATGTTTGAAACAGAAGTTGAAATGTGCTGATTCTCCAAGTGGGGAGATTCTAAGTAACGTGGCTGGAATGGTGAACAGGAGCACCAGGAGAGGATAAATGAGCTGCATTTTAGACACATCTCCCGATCACATGGTGTACAGTCCTCTGGGTTTTCCATGCATGTTTTAGCTGTAGGAAGATCCCTTGAACCTGCAGATTTGGGACCCATTGAATGGGTACCAGGTAGTATTACTTTAAAGGGTGTGCATTTCCTCACCCAACCTCACATTTCTCTTAGTGCAAACAGTTTCCAGCCTTATGTCTCATCCTGCTGTGGGTCTAGATGTGTTCAATCCATGTTGCATCACCGGCCCTGAGGAAAAGTTGTAAGAGGTTTTCTCTGTCTCTCTGTCGTTTATTTTTTTCAATTTATTACTATATTGGTTACAGCTGATTTTCAAAGCTCTGTTTCTTGCTGCTGTACATCCACTTGATTCACGTACAGAGAGACATCAGTAAATTCTTTTTCAGATTCTTACCAGTCGTATATATTCTTTTCCGGTGACTTGAGTGTGCTGAGTGCAGTTCTTTTAGCTACCGTGTAGGCCTTGTTGATTATCAGTTTGGTATTTGGAATGGTATCTTTGCTAATTTCAACCTCCTGGATGATGCCTCACCCCTCCCCACCTTTCCCGTTTAGCAGCCTTATGCGTGTTTTCTACATATTTGACTATGTTTTTGTTTTGTAATTTATTTCATGTGTAGCCATTTTGGATTCCACCTTTAAGTGATATCTTATGATATGTGTCTTTTTCTTTTTGAATTATGTCACTTAGAATGATCATACGTAACTCCTCCGGAGTTGTTACAACTGGCCATATTTCATTGATTTCCAGGCTGAATAATATTCCACTCTACCTAAGTACCACATCTCTATCCATTTTTTCTCTCCAGAGACATTTAAGTTATATCCTAGTCGAGGATCTTTTAAACAGAGAGGGGGTAAACATTGGGGTGCCTGTGTCCTCTCGATTTTTGTTTTTCCCAAGATATACGCCCATGAGTGCAAGTGCCCTATGCTCTGTAGCTCATTTTTTAGATGCTTTAGTAAACACAATACACTTCTCCAGAATGGCCGTTGGCAATATACATTTCCACTATAAGTCTCACAGGGCTCCCTCTTCTCCTTGCCCTGTCCTGCATTTCTGTTGTTTACGCTTTATGAGGATGGCTCTTCTGACTGATGCGAAGTGATATCTCTTGTAGTATTGACTTCCAGTGCCCACCTGTTTGGTTGGCTAAAAAAGTGTATGCCCTTTTCTTGAATATATACAGAAAAAAACGCATACACCCTTTTTGGCCAACTGCAATGTTGGCAATGTTCAGCTCCTTTTCTTGTGCTTAATGGCGAGTCCTTTCTACCTCCTCAAATCCCTTTCCTGCCATTCTCCCTTGCTTACAAGTCCTTTTCTCTGACTTTCCTCAAGACATTTTTCAGTGATGGATATTTTCAACTCTGCAGTTTCGTGAATTTTACTGTCCCTGAGTTCCATTGTTCAACTTGTGTTTATGGGAACTGGCCACAAAGCAGTGGGATTTCCTCAAGCCCTATACTGTTTCCATGGGCAACCCTAGCCTTTGGTCAATTCGTCTTCCTGATTGGAAATTAGAGTGACATGTGCCTGTCTGAACACCTAGGACTTGTCTCTCATTGTTCCTCATCCTTCCGCTTCATCCTCTGGACAAATTCCAAACTGTACGCAACAGGATGTTGACAGTGCTGTCATCTCCAAGTGGGGAGACTGTTAGTAAAGACGCTGGATGGGTGAACCCGAGCACCAGGAGATGAGGAGATGAGATGCCTTTTCCAAACTCTTCCCGATCAGACGGTATACCATCCTCTGGGTGTGACAGACATGTTTTAGCAGTAGGAAGAGTCCCATTCATGTAAGGAGAACACCAGGGCTTTTTCAAAATCAGTGTCTCCCCGAAACCCAAACTGGGGAATTTTTTAAGCTACGGCTACACATATGTTCATTAAGGGCCTTGGGAAGTAGGCAGAGTCCAAACTTTAGATGATTGAAGTCTTCAGGGTCAGAAGCACTCACCACCAGCTTCCCTTAGGTTACACTTTAACTGTCATTGATAGATGATGTCAATAAAAATATCTATTCTTTTTCAGATTATTTCCCCTTATAGGTTATTGCAAAATGTTGAGTGTAGTTCCCTGTGCTATACAGTAGTTCCTTGTTGATGATCTATTTTATACATAGCAGTGTGTATGTGTTAATCCCAAACTGTTAATTTATCCCTCCTCCCACCTTTCCGCTTTGGTAATAATAAATTATAAGATTTTATACTTCTCAGAAATGGGGGAGCTGAAAGAGAGGTATCATTTTCAATGGAAAAGCATTTAAAACAAGATTGAAGCTTTAACCAAGATTATTAGATGTACATCCTTGGAAAGAAATCACTTCGTTTCTCTAATATTGACCTGACAAATAAGACAAACCTTTTCACTGAACTTGCTTATAATAAAGTGATGGAAATATCCAATGGAAGCGTTAGAAACATCTTATTTTACCCGAGCCTTATACACTGTTCTATGTTAACTACAGTTTGGCTCACACATCTGTTCATTGAGGTTACAATAGTCTCAGTTTCTGTTACTGATCCTCCAGAGTGGACCCCAACAAGTGTCCCCCTGCCCAGTGTCATTGGGGCCAACAGATCGAGACTGAGTTTGGTTCACAAGCAAAGGAAACTTTATATTTTGATCAGAGAATGGAGAGGTGAGAGCATGCACTACCCCGTGGGCTGTGGGCTGGGCTGCTGTGTAGAGATCCTGTCAGAGTCAGTGGGAGGGAGGGGGCGGAGCTCTCGAGGGCCGGGTTGGCTGCAGCTCAGGCTCTATATCTCGGAGTCTGCACTGGGCCCCAGGAGCTGAGGTGTCGACCCAGCCATTCTGCACTAGGAAATCTGGTCTGAAGTGCCGGGTGTGGAACCTCTGCATGCGGGACCCTAGGAGCACATGAAATTAGACAAAGCACAAAGGATAAAAAAGGTTAGACTTGACTTTATTGCCCAGATTCTATTTTTATCTCCCAGGGATTTTTAATGGGCTTTGCTGGGGACAAACCCCTCCTCTGCCTTTTGTCCCGTTCCTCATTCTTGGAGTGCTGAGGGTGCAGACCCTTCTTCTGTAACTGCTGAGTGCTGAGTTGGGAGCCCTCATACCAAGGGGTGAGGGTCAGAGCTTCTCCCCAGCAGCCTCCAGGTGACGTTGATTGTCCCCAGGCCCCCTGCCTCCCTGCTCGTCCACCCGAGCACCAGCATTGGAAGCGTTATAGATTCTAATGACCTTTAAGGGTCCAGGAAAGAGATGTGCAGAGACGCTGTGGGGGCCGGTTTCACCCCGCCCCACATTTGTTCGGCCACCTTAGGCTGACCGTTTCTGCCAGCCTAGATGCTCTGACCAGTAGTCTGCGCTTTCTTCAATTAGGCCCCTGAATTAACGTACAAACAGCACCAGGTGTCAGAGCCCTGCCCGCTCAACTCCCAGACAGTCCAGGGTCAGTGGTGATCAAGGACCATGATGGCCACTGAGTCAACAGCCTTTTGAAGTAAACAGGAGTCCAGCCAGTCTTATTGGCCACCATCATCACGGTGCCTGTAGGCTTTTCTATGGTGACAGTGTGATATACGGTTCCCCCGCCAAGATTACTAGCTCCCCTCTGGGTGCAGTAAGTCCTGCAAGCAGTAGTCTACTCTTTTGGGACACACTCCTGTTGTTTTATGAGAGAAACTCCAGGTCAAGTGATGTTCACACGAGTCGTCATGGTGCCCTGTTGCCCCCGGTTATCTCTCTGGATGTTGGAGTTGGAGGGCCTCCTCACTCGAGGTTGGTGTGCCCACGGAGCAAACCCTGCAACTTCAGGGCATGGTTGGTGGTTAGGATCACCACGTGGGGTCCTTTTCCCTTAGGAGGGAGGAGGCCTTTTGGGCTGCTGATTTCCAGGTTTTTAGATACCGCCAGTATCTTGGCCAGATGCGGCAGTGGGCCAAGCCCCTTGGTGACCATAGTTTATCCTACCTGGATGGCATTCTTGCATTGTTCCATTTCAAGTGGTCCCAGTTTTTACACTAATTCTCCAATGGCGATTCACCTTTCACCGGGAATGTAAAGGTCAAAGGGTTTAGCTAAATTAGGGAGTTCCAGGGCAAGGGTCTGAATTGACTGCTCTTTCCATTCTTGAAAGGCCACTTCTGGATTCTATTCAAAAGGATCATCATCTTTTCCTTTCAGTGTTTCATATAGAGGCCCAGCTAGTAGACTGCAGTTAGGGATCCAGAAGCAGCAAATCCTGGCCTCCCCAGGAACCCCTAAGCTGTCTTCTAGTTTTAGAAAGGAGTAAGGCCGAAAATGGTTTCTTCCCTTTCCTGGGATGGGCTTCTCCGACCTTCTGTGAGAATGAAGCCCAGGCAGGTCACCGCAGTCTGTGATATTTGAGCTTTTTCTTGGACAACTTCTATCCTTTATTGGCTTGGTAGTTCAGAGGCCTCCTTAGTAGGGCTGGCGATCAGAATGTCGTCTGCGTACTGAAGGAGGGTTTCCTTTTCCAGAGGTAGAACTTTTAGGTCTTTAGCTAAGGTTTCCCCAAAGATGGTGTGGGAATTTTTGCACCCTTGGGGCAAGACGGCCCGGAAGTATTGTTTTAGTTGTATGTTGAGTCCTGCCACTCACAAGCCAAAATTTCTTGTGACTCTGGGACTAATGGAATACAAAAGAAGGCATCATTGAAGACTAATACAGAATACCATGTCCTGGTGGTTGGTAGAATGACCAGCAGGGTGTAGGAATTAGGAGCAACTGGAGGTATATCCTCGGTGGCTTCACTGACTGTCCTGACATCCTTTACCAGGTCCCCAGCAGCCCATGGGGCTCTCGTGGTCAGACCAATCCCAGAATATGGAGCTCACCTGGGCAGGTACCCCACCCCCACCCCAGCCCACGGGGCTCTCGTGGTCAGGCCCTTCCCAGGATACAGAGCTACCCTTGCAGGTCCCGTGGCAGGGCTGGGCACACAGGAACCATGCACATAGCCCTCATTGCAGAGCACCCCCAGCTCACCTGTCGCTCAGAGCTGACACAGAGCACCTCAGAGCAGGACTTGAACTAACAAACAGCAGCTGCGACAGGTCTGTGACCCTGGGCATCACTCTGTGCGGCCTCCCTCCACCTGGTCTTCCAGAGACTTCCACTGTACCCGGGGCACCAGGCCTCTGTCTCCAACCACCACTCACCCCTCCTCTCCCTGATTCCTGGGTTCCTCTCATTAGGAGAGGGTTTTCTTGAAGTTGTCTCCCACTCATGGGCCAGATAAAATGATTAGAAAACAAGCCAAAGCTGCAGCCCCTTGTCTATCCTGACTCTCAGGAGCCCACACCTGTTCCTTGGACCTGGCCGGTTCAGCAAGTTCCATTTTCTGCAACTGTGAGCCCCTGAGGGGTGATGATTGGCTGAGCTGGGCAGCCTTACCGTGCCGGCCAGCCCTCCCCAGGTGTGCCTGGGTTGAGATCAATATAAATACCACTCCAGGCAGCAAGAGCCCCTGCAGCCGTGCCTGACGCCATTTTCTCTGCCCTGTCAGCAGTCTCGGGGCTGGGCTGGTGGGAGGGAGTGAGAGGCCACGGCTTTGTGGGTGGCCCAGTGTGAGTGGGGCTCTGCTGGACTTTCTACAGCAGTTGCCAGGCTGCCACCTGCTAAAGAAGAGGATGTGTCACCCATACCTGCTGCTGGAATTTCTCCCTGGGCAGAGGTGAGGAAGGAAAAAAGCAGTGGGGGCAGGGACAGGACGGGTATCTCAGGCAGGGAAATGGAAATCTTCCAGAAGAGCACCCAGGGCCAGGACCATCCTGGCTGGCCTGCAGGCACCAAGTCGGCTGGCATGCTGTCACTCGTGTGGCTCTATGGCCCTTCCTCTAGGCTTTCAAGTCCTTGTATATATTCAGGTGTTTTACCTGGGACGGGTGGGAATAGTTCAGCAGCAACTGGCCTGGGGCTCAGCTCACGTTTACTCACAGATGCCTCGGCACGGTGCCCCAGCTTTGCAATGAGGATGCTTGTTACGTGGGGGCTGCTGGCTGAATGGGAGACGATTCCCCACCACTGACCAACTTCAGAATTGTTTACAACTGGAGCAAGTGCCCTGATACGGTTTTCCTCTGTGGAACTGGTGGGTTCTGTGTTTTTTTTCTCTTTTTCGTTTTTGGTTCAAGGTAGATTTTATTCCTCTTTTTTGTATTTACAGATATAAGCATGGAAATAATTTATTCATATAAATACATGTATGTGAAGGGAATAATTGTTTTTTCTGTTTTATTTTTTAAATTTTCTTTTCAATTTTGAATTTTATTTTATATTTTTATACAGCAGGTTCTTATTGGTTATCTATTTTATACATATAAATGTATACATGCCAATCCCAGTCTCTCAACTCCTCCCACCACCACCCCCCCAACAGCTTTCCCCCCTTGTTGTCCATACATTTGTTGTCTACATCTGTTGCTCTATTTATGCCTTGCAAAATGGTTAATCTGTACGGTTTTTCTAGGTTCCACATATATGCATGAATATACAAGATTTGTTTTTCTCTTTCTGACTTACTTCACTCTGTATGACAGTCTCTAGATCCATCGACGTCTCTACAAATGACCCAATTTCATTCCTTTTCATGGCTTAGTAATATTCCATTTTATATATGTACCACAGCTTTATGCATTCTTCTGTCTGTGGGCATTTAGGTTGCTTCCATTACCTCGATATTGTAAATAGTGATGCAATGAACATTGCGGTGAATGTCTCTTTTTGATTTATGGTTTTGTCTGGGTATATGTCCAGTACTGGGATTGCTGTATCATATGGTAATTCTATTGTTAGTTTCTTAAGAAACTCCATATTGTTCTCCATAGTGAATGTAACAATTTATATTCCCAACAATAGTGGAAGAGGGTTCCTTTTCTCCACACCCTTTCCAGCATTTATTGTTTGTAGATTTTCTGATGATGCCCATTCTATCAGGTGTGAGGTGATACCTCATTGTTGAGTCCATTTTGTTGAGCAAGGGGTAGGTCTTGTCTATTACACATTTGGCTTATGGAACAGTATCTGTGCTAATGTCAAACTCTGGTATTATGCAGCACCCCAACTCACCTTCCCCCTTAAAAAAGCATAAGTTGGTTTTCTAAACTTGAGACCCTGTTCTGTTTTATAATTCAGTTCATGTGTAGCCAAGTTCACATTCCGTGTATTAGTGATATCTTATGATGTTTCTTTTTCTGTGTGACTTATTTCAGTTAGAATCATCATACCTGAATCCACTCATTATGCTGCTACGGGCCTGATGACATAGGTTTCATTGCTGAGTGATATTGCATTGTACGTAAGTACCACAACTTCTTTATCCATTTTTCACTTTCTGCGATATTGAACTTGTACCGTAAACGAGGTTCTTGTAAACAGAGCCGTCCCAAACTTTGGGGTGGCTGTGTCTTTTTGATTTTACTTTCCCTAAGCTACAGCACCATAAGTGGAAGTGCCCTAGGCTCTCTTGCGTTGTTTTTTAGATGTTTCAGAAAACACCATACACTTCTCCCGAGTGGCTCTTGGCAATTTACATCCCGCCCATCAGCATAACAAGGCTCCCAGTTCTCCATGGCCTGTCCTGCCTTTCTGGATTTTACACATTTTTCAGATGGCCCCTTTGACTGGGGGGAAGTGAGACTTCATTGTAGTGCAGATTTCCTTTGCAAGCTTGCTTGGTTGGCCAAAAAGGGCGTATGCGTTTTTTCCTGCACGAAAAAACGCATACGCCCTTTTTGGCCAAGTGCATCATTGTGGACTTTCTGCCTCTTTTCCTATGCTTTAAATGCAATTCCAGTCTACCTCCTGAAATCGGTTTCCTGCAATTCTGCCCCGCTTTCAAGTCCTCTTGGCAGCCTTACTTCAGTATATTTTTGGACGATAACTGTCATTTATAACTCTGCAGGTTTGTGAATTACAGTGCCCCTGAGCTCCTTTCTTCAACTCGCTTTCTTGTGATCTGGCCGCAACACCGCAGGATTGCTTCAGGCCCTAATCTGGTTCCGGCACGGCACGCTGAGCCTTTGGTTAATTCCTCTTCCTGGTGGGAAATGAGAGTTAAATTTGCTCGTCCAGACACCTCCACCTAGTCTCTCATTGGTTCTCCCTATTCCTGTTCATCTTCCTCAGAAATTGCAAATGGGCCAAACAGGAGGTTAAAGGCACTGACTCTCCAAGTCGGGAGAGTGTTAGTAAAGCGTCTGGAATGTTGCACCCGAGTACCAGGGGACGAGAACTGAGACATATTGGAACATGTCTCCCGACCACACGGTTGATCATACTCTGGGTTCCATGTGCATGTTTTACCTGAAGGCAGAATCCCTTAAACCTGGAGAGTTGAGTCCCGTGGAATGGGTACCATGCAATATGACTTCAAAGGGTCTTCATTTGCTCACCGAACCTCTCCAATCCTATCACTGCTGCGTTTATGCCCCTGTACACACGCTTGATTTTCTTTCAGAGACATAGCAATCCATAGGTTTTAAGATACTTACTAGTCAGGTACATTCTTAGGCGTTTTATATGGGGTGTTGAGTCCATTTCGTTGAGCAAGGAGTAGTTCTTGTCTATTCCATATTTGGCTTAAGGAACTTTATCTGTGCTCATTTCAATCTCTGGTTTGATGCAGCACCCCAACTCACCTTTCCCCTTAAGCAAGCATAAGTTGGTTTTCTAAATTTGAGACCCTGTTCTGTTTTGTAATCCAGTTCCTGTGTAGCCAAGTTTACATCCCGTGTATTAGTGATATCTTATGATGTTTCTTTTTCTGTGTGACTTATTTCAGTTAGAATCATCATACCTGAATCCACTCATTATGCTGCTACGGGCCTGATGACATAGATTTCATTGCTGAGTGATATTGCATTGTACGTAAGTACCACAACTTCTTTATCCATTTTTCACTTTCTGCGCTATTGAACTTGTACCGTAAACGAGGTTCTTGTAAACAGAGCCGTTCCAAACTTTGGGGTGGCTGTGTCTTTTTGATTTTAATTTCCCTAAGCTATAGGACCATAAGTGGAAGTGCCCTAGGCTCTGTTGCTTTGTTTTTTAGATGTTTCAGGAAACACCATACACCTCTCCCGAGTGGCTGTTGGCAATTTACATCCCGCCCATCAGCATAACAAGGCTCCCAGTTCTCCATGGCCTGTCCTGCCTTTCTGGATTTTACACTTTTTTCAGATGGCCCTTTTGACCGGGGGGAAGTGAGACTTCATTGTAGTGCAGATTTCCTTTGCAAGCTTGCTTGGTTGGCCAAAAAGGGCGTATGCGTTTTTTCCTGAATATATTCAGGAAAAAACGCATACGCCCTTTTTGGCCAAGTGCATCATTGTGGACGTTCTGCCTCTTTTCCTATGCTTTAAATGCAATTCCAGTCTACCTCCTGAAATCGGTTTCCTGCAATTCTGCCCCGCTTTCAAGTCCTCTTGGCAGCCTTACTTCAGTATATTTTTGGACGATAGCTGTCATTTATAACTCTGCAGGTTTGTGAATTACAGTGCCCCTGAGCTCCTTTCTTCAATTCGCTTTCTTGTGAGCTGGCCGCAACACCGCAGGATTGCTTCAGGCCCTAATCTGGTTCCGGCACGGCATGCTGAGCCTTTGGTTAATTCCTCTTCCTGGTGGGATATGAGAGTTAAATTTTGCGCGTCCAGACACCTCCAGCTAGTCTCTCTTTGGTTCTCCCTATTCCTGTTCATCTTCCGCAGAAATTGCAAACTGGGCCAAACAGGTGGTTAAAGGCACTGACTCTCCAAGTCGGGAGAGTGTTATTAAAGCGTCTGGAATGTTGCACCCGAGTACCAGGGGACGAGAACTGAGACATATTGGAACACGTCTCCCGATCACACGGTTGATCATACTCTGGGTTCCACGTGCATGTTTTAGCTGAAGGAAGAATCCCTTAAACCTGGAGAGTTGAGACCCGTGGAATGGGTACCATGCAATATGACTTCAAAGGGTCTTCATTTGCTCACCGAACCTCTCCAATCCTATCACTGCTGCTTTTATGCCCCTGTACACACGCTTGATTTTCTTTCAGAGACATAGCAATCCATAGGTTTTAAGATACTTACTAGTCAGGTACATTCTTAGGCGTTTAATATGGGGTGTTGAGTCCATTTCGTTGAGCAAGGAGTAGTTCTTGTCTATTCCATATTTGGCTTAAGGAACTTTATCTGTGCTCATTTCAATCTCTGGTTTTATGCAGCACCCCAACTCACCTTTCCCCTTAAGCAAGCATAAGTTGGTTTTCTAAATTTGAGACCCTGTTCTGTTTTGTAATCCAGTTCCTGTATAGCCAAGTTTACATTCCGTGTATTAGTGATATCTTATGATATTTCTTTTTCTGTGTGACTTATTTCAGTTAGAATCATCATACCTGAATCCACTCATTATTCTGCTACGGGCCTGATGACATAGATTTCATTGCTGAGTGATATTGCATTGTACGTAAGTACCACAACTTCTTTATCCATTTTTCACTTTCTGCGATATTGAACTTGTACCGTAAACGAGGTTCTTGTAAACAGAGCCGTCCCAAACTTTGGGGTGGCTGTGTCTTTTTGATTTTAATTTCCCTAAGCTATAGGACCATAAGTGGAAGTGCCCTAGGCTCCGCTGCTATGTTTTTTAGATGTTTCAGGAAGCACCATACACCTCTCCCGAGTGGCTGTTGGCAATTTACATCCCGCCCATCAGCATAACAAGGCTCCCAGTTCTCCATGGCCTGTCCTGCCTTTCTGGATTTTACACTTTTTTCAGATGGCCCTTTTGACCGGGGGGAAGTGAGACTTCATTGTAGTGCAGATTTCCTTTGCAAGCTTGCTTGGTTGGCCAAAAAGGGCGTATGCGTTGTTTCCTGAATATATTCAGGAAAAAACGCATACGCCCTTTTTGGCCAAGTGCATCATTGTGGACGTTCTGCCTCTTTTCCTATGCTTTACATGCAATTCCGGTCTACCTGCTGAAATCGGTTTCCTGCAATTCTGCCCCGCTTTCAAGTCCTCTTGGCAGCCTTACTTCAGTATATTTTTGGACGATAGCTGTCATTTATAACTCTGCAGGTTTGTGAATTACAGTGCCCCTGAGCTCCTTTCTTCAACTCGCTTTCATGGGAGCTGGCCGGAACACCGCAGCATTGCTTCAGGCCCTAATCTGGTTCCGGCACGGCACGCTGAACCTTTGGTTAATTCCTCTTCCTGGTGGGAAATGAGAGTTAAATTTGCCCGTCCAGACACCTCCAGCTAGTCTCTCATTGGTTCTCCCTATTCCTGTTCATCTTCCGCAGAAATTGCAAACTGGGCCAAACAGGAGGTTAAAGGCACTGACTCTCCAAGTCGGGAGAGTGTTAGTAAAGCGTCTGGAATGTTGCACCCGAGTACCAGGGGACGAGAACTGAGACATATTGGAACACGTCTCCCGATCACACGGTTGATCATACTCTGGGTTCCACGTGCATGTTTTAGCTGAAGGAAGAATCCCTTAAACCTGGACAGTTGAGACCCGTGGAATGGGTACCATGCAATATGACTTCAAAGGGTCTTCATTTGCTCACCGAACCTCTCCAATCCTATCACTGCTGCGTTTATGCCCCTGTACACACGCTTGATTTTTTTTCAGAGACATAGCAATCCATAGGTTTTAAGATACTTACTAGTCAGGTACATTCTTAGGCGTTTAATATGTGGTGTTGAGTCCATTTCGTTGAGCAAGGAGTAGTTCTTGTCTATTCCATATTTGGCTTAAGGAACTTTATCTGTGCTCATTTCAATCTCTGGTTTTATGCAGCACCCCAACTCAACTTTCTCCTTAAGCAAGCATATGTTGGTTTTCTAAATTTGAGACCCTGTTCTGTTTTGTAATCCAGTTCCTGTGTAGCCAAGTTTACATTCCATGTATTAGTGATATCTTATGATATTTCTTTTTCTGTGTGACTTATTTCAGTTAGAATCATCATACCTGAATCCACTCATTATGCTGCTACGGGCCTGATGACATAGATTTCATTGCTGAGTGATATTGCATTGTACGTAAGTACCACAACTTCTTTATCCATTTTTCACTTTCTGTGATATTGAACTTGTACCGTAAACGAGGTTCTTGTAAACAGAGCCATCCCAAACTTTGGGGTGGCTGTGTGTTTTTGATTTTAATTTCCCTAAGCTATAGGACCATAAGTGGAAGTGCCCTAGACTCTGTTGCTTTGTTCTTTAGATGTTTCAGGAAACACCATACACCTCTCCCGAGTGGCTCTTGGCAATTTACATCCCGCCCATCAGCATAACAAGGCTCCCAGTTCTCCATGGCCTGTCCTGCCTTTCTGGATTTTACACTTTTTTCAGGTAGCCCTTTTGACCGGGGGAAGTGAGACTTCATTGTAGTGCAGATTTCCTTTGCAAGCTTGCTTGGTTGGCCAAAAAGGGCGTATGCGTTTTTTCCTGAATATATTCAGGAAAAAGCGCATACGCCCTTTTTGGCCAAGTGCATCATTGTGGACGTTCTGCCTCTTTTCCTATGCTTTAAATGCAATTCCAGTCTACCTCCTGAAATCGGTTTCCTGCAATTCTGCCCCGCTTTCAAGTCCTCTTGGCAGCCTTACTTCAGTATATTTTTGGACGATAACTGTCATTTATAACTCTGCAGGTTTGTGAATTACAGTGCCCCTGAGCTCCTTTCTTCAACTCGCTTTCTTGTGATCTGGCCGCAACACCGCAGGATTGCTTCAGGCCCTAATCTGGTTCCGGCACGGCACGCTGAGCCTTTGGTTAATTCCTCTTCCTGGTGGGAAATGAGAGTTAAATTTGCCCGTCCAGACACCTCCACCTAGTCTCTCAGTGGTTCTCCCTATTCCTGTTCATCTTCCTCAGAAATTGCAAATGGGCCAAACAGGAGGTTAAAGGCACTGACTCTCCAAGTCGGGAGAGTGTTAGTAAAGCGTCTGGAATGTTGCACCCGAGTACCAGGGGACGAGAACTGAGACATATTGGAACATGTCTCCCGACCACACGGTTGATCATACTCTGGGTTCCATGTGCATGTTTTACCTGAAGGCAGAATCCCTTAAACCTGGAGAGTTGAGTCCCGTGGAATGGGTACCATGCAATATGACTTCAAAGGGTCTTCATTTGCTCACCGAACCTCTCCAATCCTATCACTGCTGCGTTTATGCCCCTGTACACACGCTTGATTTTCTTTCAGAGACATAGCAATCCATAGGTTTTAAGATAGTTACTAGTCAGGTACATTCTTAGGCGTTTTATATGGGGTGTTGAGTCCATTTCGTTGAGCAAGGAGTAGTTCTTGTCTATTCCATATTTGGCTTAAGGAACTTTATCTGTGCTCATTTCAATCTCTGGTTTGATGCAGCACCCCAACTCACCTTTCCCCTTAAGCAAGCATAAGTTGGTTTTCTAAATTTGAGACCCTGTTCTGTTTTGTAATCCAGTTCCTGTGTAGCCAAGTTTACATCCCGTGTATTAGTGATATCTTATGATGTTTCTTTTTCTGTGTGACTTATTTCAGTTAGAATCATCATACCTGAATCCACTCATTATGCTGCTACGGGCCTGATGACATAGATTTCATTGCTGAGTGATATTGCATTGTACGTAAGTACCACAACTTCTTTATCCATTTTTCACTTTCTGCGCTATTGAACTTGTACCGTAAACGAGGTTCTTGTAAACAGAGCCGTTCCAAACTTTGGGGTGGCTGTGTCTTTTTGATTTTAATTTCCCTAAGCTATAGGACCATAAGTGGAAGTGCCCTAGGCTCTGTTGCTTTGTTTTTTAGATGTTTCAGGAAACACCATACACCTCTCCCGAGTGGCTGTTGGCAATTTACATCCCGCCCATCAGCATAACAAGGCTCCCAGTTCTCCATGGCCTGTCCTGCCTTTCTGGATTTTACACTTTTTTCAGATGGCCCTTTTGACCGGGGGGAAGTGAGACTTCATTGTAGTGCAGATTTCCTTTGCAAGCTTGCTTGGTTGGCCAAAAAGGGCGTATGCGTTTTTTCCTGAATATATTCAGGAAAAAACGCATACGCCCTTTTTGGCCAAGTGCATCATTGTGGACGTTCTGCCTCTTTTCCTATGCTTTAAATGCAATTCCAGTCTACCTCCTGAAATCGGTTTCCTGCAATTCTGCCCCGCTTTCAAGTCCTCTTGGCAGCCTTACTTCAGTATATTTTTGGACGATAGCTGTCATTTATAACTCTGCAGGTTTGTGAATTACAGTGCCCCTGAGCTCCTTTCTTCAACTCGCTTTCTTGTGAGCTGGCCGCAACACCGCAGGAATGCTTCAGGCCCTAATCTGGTTCCGGCACGGCACGCTGAGCCTTTGGTTAATTCCTCTTCCTGGTGGGAAATAAGAGTTAAATTTGCCCGTCCAGACACCTCCAGCTAGTCTCTCATTGGTTCTCCCTATTCCTGTTCATTTTCCGCAGAAATTGCAAACTGGGCCAAACAGGAGGTTAAAGGCACTGACTCTCCAAGTGGGGAGAGTGTTAGTAAAGCGTCTGGAATGTTGCACCCGAGTACCAGGGGACGAGAACTGAGACATATTGGAACATGTCTCCCGATCACACGGTTGATCATACTCTGGGTTCCACGTGCATGTTTTACCTGAAGGCAGAATCCCTTAAACCTGGAGAGTTGAGACCCGTGGAATGGGTACCATGCAATATGACTTCAAAGGGTCTTCATTTGCTCACCGAACCTCTCCAATCCTATCACTGCTGCGTTTATGCCCCTGTACACACGCTTGATTTTCTTTCAGAGACATAGCAATTCATAGGTTTTAAGATACTTACTAGTCAGGTACATTCTTAGGCGTTTAATATGGGGTGTTGAGTCCATTTCGTTGAGCAAGGAGTAGTTCTTGTCTATTCCATATTTGGCTTAAGGAACTTTATCTGTGTTCATTTAAATCTCTGGTTTTATGCAGCACCCCAACTCACCTTTCCCCTTAAGCAAGCATAAGTTGGTTTTCTAAATTTGAGACCCTGTTCTGTTTTGTAATCCAGTTCCTGTGTAGCCAAGTTTACATTCCGTGTATTAGTGATATCTTATGATGTTTCTTTTTCTGTGTGACTTATTTCAGTTAGAATCATCATACCTGAATCCACTCATTATGCTGCTACGGGCCTGATGACATAGATTTCATTGCTGAGTGATATTGCATTGTACGTAAGTACCACAACTTCTTTATCCATTTTTCACTTTCTGCGATATTGAACTTGTACCGTAAACGAGGTTCTTGTAAACAGAGCTGTCCCAAACTTTGGGGTGGCTGTGTCTTTTTGATTTTAAATTCCCTAAGCTATAGGACCATAAGTGGAAGTGTCCTAGGCTCTGTTGCTTTGTTTTTTGGATGTTTCTGGAAACACCATACACTTCTCCAGAGTGGCTGCTGGCAATTTACATCCCGCCCATCAGCATAACAAGGCTCCTAGTTCTCCTTGGCCTGTCCTGCCTTTCTGGATTTTACACTTTTTTCGGATGGCCCTTTTGACCGGGGGGCAGTGAGACTTCATTGTAGTGCAGATTTCCTTTGCAAGCTTGCTTGGTTGGCCAAAAAGGGCGTATGCGTTTTTTCCTGAATATATTCAGGAAAAAACGCATACGCCCTTTTTGGCCAAGTGCATCATTGTGGACGTTCTGCCTCTTTTCCTATGCTTTACATGCAATTCCAGTCTACCTCCTGAAATCGGTTTCCTGGAATCCTGCCCCGCTTTCAAGTCCTCTTGGCAGCCTTCCTTCAATATATTTTTGGAAGATAGCTGTCATTTATAACTCTGCAGGTTTGTGAATTACAGTGTCCCTGAGCTCCTTTCTTCAACTCGCTTTCTTGTGAACTGGCCGCAATACCGCAGGATTGCGTCGGGCCCTAGTGTGGTTCCGGCATGGCACGCTGAGCCTTTGGTTAATTCCTCTTCCTGGTGGGAAATGAGAGTTAAATTTGCCCGTCCGGACACCTCCACCTAGTCTCTCATTGGTTCTCCCTATTCCTGTTTATGTTCCACTGAAATTGCAAACTGGGCCAAACAGGAGGTTAAAGGCACTGACTCTCCAAGTGGGGAGAGTGTTAGTAAAGCGTCTGGAATGTTGCACCCGAGTACCAGGGGATGAAAACTGAGACACATTTGAACACGTTTCCCGATCACACAGTGTATCATACTCTGGGTTCCACATGCATGTTTTAGCTGAAGGAAGAATCCCTTAAACCTGGAGAGTTGAGACCCATGGAATGGGTACCATGCAATATGACTTCAAAGGGTCTGCATTTGCTCACCGAACCTCACCAATCCTATCACTGCTGCGTTTATGCCACTGTACACACGCTTGATTCTCTTTCAGAGACATATAAAACCTTAGGTTTTAAGATTCTTACTAGTCAGTTATATTCTTATCCGTTTAATATGGGGTGTTGAATCCACTTCGTTGAGCAAGGAGTAGCTCTTGTCTATTACATATTTGGCTTATGGAATGGTATCTGTGCTAATTTCAATCTCTGATTTTATGCAGCACCCCAACTCACCTTTCCCCTTAAGCAAGCATAAGTTGGTTTTCTACATTTGACAAACTGTTCTGTTTTGTAATTCAGTTCCTGTGTAGCCAAGTTTACATTCCGTGTATTAGTGATATCTTATGATGTTTCTTTTTCTGTGTGACTTATTTCACTTAGAATCATCGTACCTGAATCCACTCATTATGCTGCTACGGGCCTGATGACATAGATTTCATTGCTGAGTGATATTGCATTGTACGTAAGTACCACAACTTCTTTATCCATTTTTCGCTTTCTGTGATATTGAACTTGTACCGTAAACGAGGTTCTTGTAAACAGAGCCGTCCCAAACTTTGGGGTGGCTGTGTCTTTTTGATTTTAATTTCCCTAAGCTATAGGACCATAAGTGGAAGTGCCCTAGGCTCTGTTGCTTTGTTTTTTGGATGTTTCAGGAAACACCATACACTTCTCCAGAGTGGCTGCTGGCAATTTACATCCCACCCATCAGCATAACAAGGCTCCCAGTTCTCCATGGCCTGTCCTACCTTTCTGGATTTTACACTTTTTTCAGATGGCCCTTTTGACCGGGGGGCAGTGAGACTTCATTGTAGTGCAGATTTCCTTTGCAAGCTTGCTTGGTTGGCCAAAAAGGGCGTATGCGTTCTTTCCTGAATATATTCAGGAAAAAACGCATACGCCCTTTTTGGCCAAGTGCATTATTGTGGACGTTCTGCCTCTTTTCCTATGCTTTACATGCAATTCCAGTCTACCTCCTGAAATCGGTTTCCTGCAATTCTGCCCGCTTTCAACTCCTCTTGGCAGCCTTACTTCAATATATTTTTGGAAGATAGCTGTCATTTATAACTCTGCAGGTTTGTGAATTACAGTGCCCCTGAGCTCCTTTCTTCAACTCGCTTTCTTGTGAGCTGGCCGCAACACCGCAGGATTGCTTCAGGCCCTAGTTTGGTTCCGGCACGGCATGCTGAGCCTTTGGTTAATTCCTCTTCCTGGTGGGAAATGAGAGTTAAATTTGCCCGTCCAGACACCTCCACCTAGTCTCTCATTGGTTCTCCCTATTCCTGTTCATTTTCCACAGAATTTGCAAACTGGGCCAAACAGGAGGTTAAAGGCACTGACTCTCCAAGTGAGGAGAGTGTTAGTAAAGCGTCTGGAATGTTGCACCCGAGTACCAGGGAACGAAAACTGAGACACATTTGAACACTTTTTCCGACCACATGGTGGATCATACTCTGGGTAACACATGCATGTTTTAGCTGAAGGAAGAATCCCTTAAACATGTAGAGTTGAGACCCATGGAATGGGTACCATGCAATATGACTTCAAAGGGTCTGCATTTGCTCACCGAACCTCACCAATCCTATCACTGCTACGTTTATGCCTCTGTACACATGCTTGATTCTCTTTCGGAGACATATAAATCCATAGGTTTTAAGATTCTTACTAGTCAGGTATATTCTTAGGCGTTTAATATGGGGTGTTGAGTCCACTTCGTTGAGCAAGGAGTAGCTCTTGTCTATTACATATTTGGCTTATGGAACGGTATCTGTGCTAATTTCAATCTCTGGTTTTATGCAGCACCCCAACTCACCTTTCCCCTTAAGCAAGCATAAGTTGGTTTTCTACATTTGACACCCTGTTCTGTTTTGTAATTCAGTTCCTGTGTAGCCAAGTTTACATTCCGTGTGTTAGTGATATCTTATGATGTTTCTTTTTCTGTGTGACTTATTTCACTTAGAATCATCGTACCTGAATCCACTCATTATGCTGCTACGGGCCTGATGACATAGATTTCATTGCTGAGTGATATTGCATTGTACGTAAGTACCACAACTTCTTTATCCATTTTTCGCTTTCTGTGATATTGAACTTGTACCGTAAACGAGGTTCTTGTAAACAGAGCCGTCCCAAACTTTGGGGTGGCTGTGTCTTTTTGATTTTAATTTCCCTAAGCTAAAGGACCATAAGTGGAAGTGCCCTAGGCTCTGTTGCTTTGTTTTTTGGATGTTTCAGGAAACACCATACACTTCTCCAGAGTGGCTGCTGGCAATTTACATCCCACCCATCAACATAAGAAGGCTCCTAGTTCTCCTTGACCTGTCCTGCCTGTCTGGATTTTAAACTTTTATCGGATGGCCTTTTTGACCGGGGGGCAGTGAGACTTCATTGTAGTGCAGATTTCCTTTTCAAGCTTGCTTGGTTGGCCAAAAAGGTCGTATGCGTTTTTTCCTGAATATATTCAGGAAAAAACGCATACGCACTTTTTGGCCAAGTGCATCATTGTGGACGTTCTGCCTCTTTTCCTATGCTTTAAATGCAATTCCAGTCTACCTCCTGAAATCGGTTTCCTGCAATTCTGCCCCGCTTTCAAGTCCTCTTGGCAGCCTTACTTCAGTATATTTTTGGACGATAGCTGTCATTTATAACTCTGCAGGTTTGTGAATTACAGTGCCCCTGAGCTCCTTTCTTCAACTCGCTTTCTTGTGAGCTGGCCGCAACACCGCAGGATTGCTTCAGGCCCTAGTTTGGTTCCGGCACGGCATGCTGAGCCTTTGGTTAATTCCTCTTCCTGGTGGGAAATGAGAGTTAAATTTGCCCGTCCAGACACCTCCACCTAGTCTCTCATTGGTTCTCCCTATTCCTGTTCATTTTCCACAGAATTTGCAAACTGGGCCAAACAGGAGGTTAAAGGCACTGACTCTCCAAGTGAGGAGAGTGTTAGTAAAGCGTCTGGAATGTTGCACCCGAGTACCAGGGAACGAAAACTGAGACACATTTGAACACTTTTTCCGACCACATGGTGGATCATACTCTGGGTAACACATGCATGTTTTAGCTGAAGGAAGAATCCCTTAAACATGTAGAGTTGAGACCCATGGAATGGGTACCATGCAATATGACTTCAAAGGGTCTGCATTTGCTCACCGAACCTCACCAATCCTATCACTGCTACGTTTATGCCTCTGTACACATGCTTGATTCTCTTTCGGAGACATATAAATCCATAGGTTTTAAGATTCTTACTAGTCAGGTATATTCTTAGGCGTTTAATATGGGGTGTTGAGTCCACTTCGTTGAGCAAGGAGTAGCTCTTGTCTATTACATATTTGGCTTATGGAACGGTATCTGTGCTAATTTCAATCTCTGGTTTTATGCAGCACCCCAACTCACCTTTCCCCTTAAGCAAGCATAAGTTGGTTTTCTACATTTGACACCCTGTTCTGTTTTGTAATTCAGTTCCTGTGTAGCCAAGTTTACATTCCGTGTGTTAGTGATATCTTATGATGTTTCTTTTTCTGTGTGACTTATTTCACTTAGAATCATCGTACCTGAATCCACTCATTATGCTGCTACGGGCCTGATGACATAGATTTCATTGCTGAGTGATATTGCATTGTACGTAAGTACCACAACTTCTTTATCCATTTTTCGCTTTCTGTGATATTGAACTTGTACCGTAAACGAGGTTCTTGTAAACAGAGCCGTCCCAAACTTTGGGGTGGCTGTGTCTTTTTGATTTTAATTTCCCTAAGCTAAAGGACCATAAGTGGAAGTGCCCTAGGCTCTGTTGCTTTGTTTTTTGGATGTTTCAGGAAACACCATACACTTCTCCAGAGTGGCTGCTGGCAATTTACATCCCACCCATCAACATAAGAAGGCTCCTAGTTCTCCTTGGCCTGTCCTGCCTGTCTGGATTTTAAACTTTTATCGGATGGCCTTTTTGACCGGGGGGCAGTGAGACTTCATTGTAGTGCAGATTTCCTTTTCAAGCTTGCTTGGTTGGCCAAAAAGGTCGTATGCGTTTTTTCCTGAATATATTCAGGAAAAAACGCATACGCACTTTTTGGCCAAGTGCATCATTGTGGACGTTCTGCCTCTTTTCCTATGCTTTAAATGCAATTCCAGTCTACCTCCTGAAATCGGTTTCCTGCAATTCTGCCCCGCTTTCAAGTCCTCTTGGCAGCCTTACTTCAGTATATTTTTGGACGATAGCTGTCATTTATAACTCTGCAGGTTTGTGAATTACAGTGCCCCTGAGCTCCTTTCTTCAACTCGCTTTCTTGTGAGCTGGCCGCAACACCGCAGGATTGCTTCAGGCCCTAATCTGGTTCCGGCACGGCACGCTGAGCCTTTGGTTAATTCCTCTTCCTGGTGGGAAATGAGAGTTAAATTTGCCCGTCCAGACACCTCCAGCTAGTCTCTCATTGGTTCTCCCTATTCCTGTTCATCTTCCGCAGAAATTGCAAACTGGGCCAAACAGGAGGTTAAAGGCACTGACTCTCCAAGTTGGGAGAGTGTTAGTAAAGCGTCTGGAATGTTGCACCCGAGTACCAGGGGACGAGAACTGAGACATATTGGAACACGTCTCCCGATCACACGGTTGATCATACTCTGGGTTCCACGTGCATGTTTTAGCTGAAGGCAGAATCCCTTAAACCTGGAGAGTTGAGACCCGTGGAATGGGTACCATGCAATATGACTTCAAAGGGTCTTCATTTGCTCACCGAACCTCTCCAATCCTATCACTGCTGCGTTTATGCCCCTGTACACATGCTTGATTTTCTTTCAGAGACATAGCAGTGCATAGGTTTTAAGATACTTACTAGTCAGGTACATTCTTAGGCGTTTAATATGGGGTGTTGAGTCCATTTCGTTGAGCAAGGAGTAGTTCTTGTCTATTCTATATTTGGCTTAAGGAACTTTATCTGTGCTCATTTCAATCTCTGGTTTTATGCAGCACCCCAACTCACCTTTCCCCTTAAGCAAGCATAAGTTGGTTTTCTAAATTTGAGACCCTGTTCTGTTTTGTAATCCAGTTCCTGTGTAGCCAAGTTTACATTCCGTGTATTAGTGATATCTTATGATGTTTCTTTTTCTGTGTGACTTATTTCAGTTAGAATCATCATACCTGAATCCACTCATTATGCTGCTATGGGCCTGATGACATAGATTTCATTGCTGAGTGATATTGCATTGTACGTAAGTACCACAACTTCTTTATCCATTTTTCACTTTCTGCGATATTGAACTTGTACTGTAAACGAGGTTCTTGTAAACAGAGCCGTCCCAAACTTTGGGGTGGCTGTGTCTTTTTGATTTTAATTTCCCTAAGCTATAGGACCATAAGTGGAAGTGCCCTAGGCTCTGTTGCTTTGTTTTTTAGATGTTTCAGGAAACACCATACACCTCTCCCGAGTGGCTCTTGGCAATTTACATCCCGCCCATCAGCATAACAAGGCTCCCAGTTCTCCATGGCCTGTCCTGCCTTTCTGGATTTTACACTTTTATCAGATGGCCCTTTTGACCGGGGGGAAGTGAGACTTCATTGTAGTGCAGATTTCCTTTGCAAGCTTGCTTGGTTGGCCAAAAAGGGCGTATGCGTTTTTTCCTGAATATATTCAGGAAAAAACGCATACGCCCTTTTTGGCCAAGTGCATCATTGTGGACGTTCTGCCTCTTTTCCTATGCTTTAAATGCAATTCCAGTCTACCTCCTGAAATCGGTTTCCTGCAATTCTGCCCCGCTTTCAAGTCCTCTTGGCAGCCTTACTTCAGTATATTTTTGGACGATAGCTGTCATTTATAACTCTGCAGGTTTGTGAATTACAGTGCCCCTGAGCTCCTTTCTTCAACTCGCTTTCTTGTGAGCTGGCCGCAACACCGCAGGATTGCTTCAGGCCCTAATCTGGTTCCGGCACGGCACGCTGAGCCTTTGGTTAATTCCTCTTCCTGGTGGGAAATGAGAGTTAAATTTGCCCGTCCAGTCACCTCCAGCTAGTCTCTCATTGGTTCTCCCTATTCCTGTTCATCTTCCGCAGAAATTGCAAACTGGGCCAAACAGGAGGTTAAAGGCACTGACTCTCCAAGTCGGGAGAGTGTTAGTAAAGCGTCTGGAATGTTGCACCCGAGTACCAGGGGACGAGAACTGAGACATATTGGAACACGTCTCCCGATCACACGGTTGATCATACTCTGGGTTCCACGTGCATGTTTTAGCTGAAGGAAGAATCCCTTAAACCTGGAGAGTTGAGACCCGTGGAATGGGTACCATGCAATATGACTTCAAAGGGTCTTCATTTGCTCACCAAACCTCTCCAATCCTATCACTGCTGCGTTTGTGCCCCTGCACACACGCTTGATTTTCTTTCAGAGACATAGCAATTCATAGGTTTTAAGATACTTACTAGTCAGGTACATTCTTAGGCGTTTAATATGGGGTGTTGAGTCCATTTCGTTGAGCAAGGAGTAGTTCTTGTCTATTCCATATTTGGCTTAAGGAACTTTATCTGTGTTCATTTAAATCTCTGGTTTTATGCAGCACCCCAACTCACCTTTCCCCTTAAGCAAGCATAAGTTGGTTTTCTAAATTTGAGACCCTGTTCTGTTTTGTAATCCAGTTCCTGTGTAGCCAAGTTTACATTCCGTGTATTAGTGATATCTTATGATGTTTCTTTTTCTGTGTGACTTATTTCAGTTAGAATCATCATACCTGAATCCACTCATTATGCTGCTACGGGCCTGATGACATAGATTTCATTGCTGAGTGATATTGCATTGTACGTAAGTACCACAACTTCTTTATCCATTTTTTACTTTCTGCGATATTGAACTTGTACCGTAAACGAGGTTCTTGTAAACAGAGCCGTCCCAAACTTTGGGGTGGCTGTGTCTTTTTGATTTTAATTTCCCTAAGCTATAGGACCATAAGTGGAAGTACCCTAGGCTCTGTTGCTTTGTTTTTTAGATGTTTCAGGAAACACCATACACTTCTCTGGAGTGGCTCTTGGCAATTTACATCCCGCCCATCAGCATAACAAGGCTCCCAGTTCTCCATGGCCTGTCCTGCCTTTCAGGATTTTACACTTTTTTCAGATGGCCCTTTTGACCGGGGGGAAGTGAGACTTCATTGTAATGCAGATTTCCTTTGCAAGCTTGCTTGGTTGGCCAAAAAGGGCGTATGCGTTTTTTCCTGAATATATTCAGGAAAAAACGCATACGCCCTTTTTGGCCAAGTGCATCATTGTGGACGTTCTGCCTCTTTTCCTATGCTTTAAATGCAATTCCAGTCTACCTCCTGAAATCGGTTTCCTGCAATTCTGCCCCGCTTTCAAGTCCTCTTGGCAGCCTTACTTCAGTATATTTTTGGACGATAGCTGTCATTTATAACTCTGCAGGTTTGTGAATTACAGTGCCCCTGAGCTCCTTTCTTCAACTCGCTTTCTTGTGAGCTGGCCGCAACACCGCAGGATTGCTTCAGGCCCTAATCTGGTTCCGGCACGGCACGCTGAGCCTTTGGTTAATTCCTCTTCCTCGTGGGAAATGAGAGTTAAATTTGCCCGTCCAGACACCTCCAGCTAGTCTCTCATTGGTTCTCCCTATTCCTGTTCATCTTCCGCAGAAATTGCAAACTGGGCCAAACAGGAGGTTAAAGGCACTGACTCTCCAAGTCGGGAGAGTGTTAGTAAAGCGTCTGGAATGTTGCACCCGAGTACCAGGGGACGAGAACTGAGACATATTGGAACACGTCTCCCGATCACACGGTTGATCATACTCTGGGTTCCACGTGCATGTTTTAGCTGAAGGAAGAATCCCTTAAACCTGGAGAGTTGAGACCCGTGGAATGGGTACCATGCAATATGACTTCAAAGGGTCTTCATTTGCTCACCGAACCTCTCCAATCCTATCACTGCTGCGTTTGTGCCCCTGTACACACGCTTGATTTTCTTTCAGAGACATAGCAATCCATAGGTTTTAAGATACTTACTAGTCAGGTACATTCTTAGGCGTTTAATATGGGGTGTTGAGTCCATTTCGTTGAGCAAGGAGTAGTTCTTGTCTATTCTATATTTGGCTTAAGGAACTTTATCTGTGCTCATTTCAATCTCTGGTTTTATGCAGCACCCCAACTCACCTTTCCCCTTAAGCAAGCATAAGTTGGTTTTCTAAATTTGAGACCCTGTTCTGTTTTGTAATCCAGTTCCTGTGTAGCCAAGTTTACATCCCGTGTATTAGTGATATCTTATGATGTTTCTTTTTCTGTGTGACTTATTTCAGTTAGAATCATCATACCTGAATCCACTCATTATGCTGCTACGGGCCTGATGACATAGATTTCATTGCTGAGTGATATTGCATTGTACGTAAGTACCACAACTTCTTTATCCATTTTTCACTTTCTGCGATATTGAACTTGTACCGTAAACGAGGTTCTTGTAAACAGAGCCGTCCCAAACTTTGGGGTGGCTGTGTCTTTTTGATTTTAATTTCCCTAAGCTATAGGACCATAAGTGGAAGTGCCCTAGGCTCTGTTGCTTTGTTTTTTAGATGTTTCAGGAAACACCATACACCTCTCCCGAGTGGCTCTTGGCAATTTACATCCCGCCCATCAGCATAACAAGGCTCCCAGTTCTCCATGGCCTGTCCTGCCTTTCTGGATTTTACACTTTTTTCAGATGGCCCTTTTGACCGGGGGGAAGTGAGACTTCATTGTAGTGCAGATTTCCTTTGCAAGCTTGCTTGGTTGGCCAAAAAGGGCGTATGCGTTTTTTCCTGAATATATTCAGGAAAAAACGCATACGCCCTTTTTGGCCAAGTGCATCATTGTGGACGTTCTGCCTCTTTTCCTATGCTTTAAATGCAATTCCAGTCTACCTCCTGAAATCGGTTTCCTGCAATTCTGCCCCGCTTTCAAGTCCTCTTGGCAGCCTTACTTCAGTATATTTTTGGACGATAGCTGTCATTTATAACTCTGCAGGTTTGTGAATTACAGTGCCCCTGAGCTCCTTTCTTCAACTCGCTTTCTTGTGAGCTGGCCGCAACACCGCAGGATTGCTTCAGGCCCTAATCTGGTTCCGGCACGGCACGCTGAGCCTTTGGTTAATTCCTCTTCCTGGTGGGAAATGAGAGTTAAATTTGCCCGTCCACACACCTCCAGCTAGTCTCTCATTGGTTCTCCCTATTCCTGTTCATCTTCCGCAGAAATTGCAAACTGGGCCAAACAGGAGGTTAAAGGCACTGACTCTCCAAGTCGGGAGAGTGTTAGTAAAGCGTCTGGAATGTTGCACCCGAGTACCAGGGGACGAGAACTGAGACATATTGGAACACGTCTCCCGATCACACGGTTGATCATACTCTGGGTTCCACGTGCATGTTTTACCTGAAGGCAGAATCCCTTAAACCTGGAGAGTTGAGACCCGTGGAATGGGTACCATGCAATATGACTTCAAAGGGTCTTCATTTGCTCACCGAACCTCTCCAATCCTATCACTGCTGCGTTTATGCCCCTGTACACACGCTTGATTTTCTTTCAGACACATAGCAATCAATAGGTTTTAAGATACTTACTAGTCAGGTACATTCTTAGGCGTTTAATATGGGGTGTTGAGTCCATTTCGTTGAGCAAGGAGTAGTTCTTGTCTATTCCATATTTGGCTTAAGGAACTTTATCTGTGCTCATTTCAATCTCTGGTTTTATGCAGCACCCCAACTCACCTTTCCCCTTAAGCAAGCATAAGTTGGTTTTCTAAATTTGAGACCCTGTTCTGTTTTGTAATCCAGTTCCTGTGTAGCCAAGTTTACATTCCGTGTATTAGTGATATCTTATGATGTTTCTTTTTCTGTGTGACTTATTTCAGTTAGAATCATCATACCTGAATCCACTCATTATGCTGCTACGGGCCTGATGACATAGATTTCATTGCTGAGTGATATTGCATTGTACGTAAGTACCACAACTTCTTTATCCATTTTTCACTTTCTGCGATATTGAACTTGTACCGTAAACGAGGTTCTTGTAAACAGAGCCGTCCCAAACTTTGGGGTGGCTGTGTCTTTTTGATTTTAATTTCCCTAAGCTATAGGACCATAAGTGGAAGTGCCCTAGGCTCTGTTGCTTTGTTTTTTAGATGTTTCAGGAAACACCATACACCTCTCCCGAGTGGCTCTTGGCAATTTACATCCCGCCCATCAGCATAACAAGGCTCCCAGTTCTCCATGGCCTGTCCTGCCTTTCTGGATTTTACACTTTTTTCAGATGGCCCTTTTGACCGGGGGGAAGTGAGACTTCATTTTAGTGCAGATTTCCTTTGCAAGCTTGCTTGGTTGGCCAAAAAGGGCGTATGCGTTATTTCCTGAATATATTCAGGAAAAAACGCATACGCCCTTTTTGGCCAAGTGCATCATTGTGGACGTTCTGCCTCTTTTCCTATGCTTTAAATGCAATTCCAGTCTACCTCCTGAAATCGGTTTCCTGCAATTCTGCCCCGCTTTCAAGTCCTCTTGGCAGCCTTACTTCAGTATATTTTTGGACGATAGCTGTCATTTATAACTCTGCAGGTTTGTGAATTACAGTGCCCCTGAGCTCCTTTCTTCAACTCGCTTTCTTGTGAGCTGGCCGCAACACCGCAGGATTGCTTCAGGCCCTAATCTGGTTCCGGCACGGCACGCTGAGCCTTTGGTTAATTCCTCTTCCTGGTGGGAAATGAGAGTTAAATTTGCCCGTCCACACACCTCCAGCTAGTCTCTCATTGGTTCTCCCTATTCCTGTTCATCTTCCGCAGAAATTGCAAACTGGGCCAAACAGGAGGTTAAAGGCACTGACTCTCCAAGTCGGGAGAGTGTTAGTAAAGCGTCTGGAATGTTGCACCCGAGTACCAGGGGACGAGAACTGAGACATATTGGAACACGTCTCCCGATCACACGGTTGATCATACTCTGGGTTCCACGTGCATGTTTTAGCTGAAGGAAGAATCCCTTAAACCTGGAGAGTTGAGACCCGTGGAATGGGTACCATGCAATATGACTTCAAAGGGTCTTCATTTGCTCACCGAACCTCTCCAATCCTATCACTGCTGCGTTTATGCCCCTGTACACACGCTTGATTTTCTTTCAGACACATAGCAATCAATAGGTTTTAAGATACTTACTAGTCAGGTACATTCTTAGGCGTTTAATATGGGGTGTTGAGTCCATTTCGTTTAGCAAGGAGTAGTTCTTGTCTATTCCATATTTGGCTTAAGGAACTTTATCTGTGCTCATTTCAATCTCTGGTTTTATGCAGCACCCCAACTCACCTTTCCCCTTAAGCAAGCATAAGTTGGTTTTCTAAATTTGAGACCCTGTTCTGTTTTGTAATCCAGTTCCTGTGTAGCCAAGTTTACATTCCGTGTATTAGTGATATCTTATGATGTTTCTTTTTCTGTGTGACTTATTTCAGTTAGAATCATCATACCTGAATCCACTCATTATGCTGCTACGGGCCTGATGACATAGATTTCATTGCTGAGTGATATTGCATTGTACGTAAGTACCACAACTTCTTTATCCATTTTTCACTTTCTGCGATATTGAACTTGTACCGTAAACGAGGTTCTTGTAAACAGAGCCGTCCCAAACTTTGGGGTGGCTGTGTCTTTTTGATTTTAATTTCCCTAAGCTATAGGACCATAAGTGGAAGTGCCCTAGGCTCTGTTGCTTTGTTTTTTGGATGTTTCAGGAAACACCATACACTTCTCCAGAGTGGCTGCTGGCAATTTACATCCCGCCCATCAGCATAACAAGGCTCCCAGTTCTCCATGGCCTGTCCTGCCTTTCTGGATTTTACACTTTTTTCAGATGGCCCTTTTGACCGGGGGGCAGTGAGACTTCATTGTAGTGCAGATTTCCTTTGCAAGCTTGCTTGGTTGGCCAAAAAGGGCGTATGCGTTTTTTCCTGAATATATTCAGGAAAAAACGCATACGCCCTTTTGGGCCAAGTGCATCATTGTGGACGTTCTGCCTCTTTTCCTATGCTTTACATGCAATTCCAGTCTACCTCCTGAAATCGGTTTCTTGCAATTCTGCCCCACTTTCAAGTCCTCTTGGCAGCCTTACTTCAATATATTTTTGGACGATAGCTGTCATTTATAACTCTGCAGGTTTGTGAATTACAGTGCCCCTGAGCTCCTTTCTTCAACTCGCTTTCTTGTGAGCTGGCCGCAACACCGCAGGATTGCTTCAGGCCCTAGTTTGGTTCTGGCATCGCATGCTGAGCCTTTGGTTAATTCCTCTTCCTGGTGGGAAATGAGAGTTAAATTTGTCCGTCCAGACACCTCCAGCTAGTCTCTCATTGGTTCTCCCTCTTCCTGTTCATCTTACGCAGAAATTGCAAACTGGGCCAAACAGGAGGTTAAAGGCACTGACTCTCCAAGTGGGGAGAGTGTTAGTAAAGCGTCTGGAATGTTGCACCCGAGTACCAGGGGACGAAAACTGAGACACATTTGAACACGTTTTCCGATCACACGGTGGATCATATTCTGGGTTCCACATGCGTGTTTTAACTGAAGGAAGAATCCCTTAAACATGGAGAGTTGAGACCCATGGAATGGGTACTATGCAATATGACTTCAAAGGGTCTGCATTTGCTCACCGAACCTCACCAATCCTACCACTGCTGCGTTTATGCCGCTGTACACACGCTTGATTCTCTTTCGGAGACATATAAATCCATAGGTTTTAAGATTCTTACTAGTCAGGTATATTCTTAGGCGTTTAATATGGGGTGTTGAGTCCACTTGGTTGAGCAAGGAGTAGCTCTTGTCTATTACATATTTGGCTTATGGAACGGTATCTGTGCTAATTTCAATCTCTGGTTTTATGCCGCACCCCAACTCACCTTTCCCCTTAAGCAAGCATAAGTTGGTTTTCTACATTTGAGACCCTCTTCTGTTTTGTAATTCAGTTCCTGTGTAGCCAAGTTTACATTCCGTGTAGTAGTGATATCTTATGATGTTTCTTTTTCTGTGTGACTTATTTCACTTAAAATCATCGTACCTGAATCCACTCATTATGCTGCTACGGGCCTGATGACATAGATTTCATTGCTGAGTGATATTGCATTGTACGTAAGTACCACAACTTCTTTATCCATTTTTCGCTTTCTGTGATATTGAACTTGTACCGTAAACGAGGTTCTTGTAAACAGAGTCGGCCCAAACTTTGGGGTGGCTGTGTCTTTTTGATTTTCATTTCCCTAAGCTATAGGACCATAAGTGGAAGTGCCCTAGGCTCTGTTGCTTTGTTTTTTGGATGTTTCAGGAAACACCATACACTTCTCCAGAGTGGCTGTTGGCAATTTACATGCCGCCCATCAGCATAACAAGGCTCCCAGTTCTCCATGGCCTGTCCTGCCTTTCTGGATTTTACACTTTTTTCAGATGTCACTTTTGACCGGGGGGCAGTGAGACTTCATTGTAGTGCAGATTTCCTTTGCAAGCTTGCTTGGTTGGCCAAAAAGGGCGTATGCGTTTTTTCCTGAATATATTCAGGAAAAAACGCATACGCCCTTTTTGGCCAAGTGCATCATTGTGGACGTTCTGCCTCTTTTCCTATGCTTTACATGCAATTCCAGTCTACCTCCTGAAATCGGTTTCCTGCAATTCTGCCCCACTTTCAAGTCCTCTTGGCAGCCTTACTTCAAAATATTTTTGAACGATAGCTGTCATTTATAACTCTGCAGGTTTGTGAATTACAGTGCCCCTGAGCTCCTTTCTTCAACTCGCTTTCTTGTGAGCTGGCCGCAACACCGCAGCATTGCTTTAGGCCCTAGTTTGGTTCCGCAATGGCATGCTGAGCCTTTGGTTAATTCCTCTTCCTGGTGAGAAATGAGAGTTAAATTTGCCCTTCCGGACACCTCCACCTAGTCTCTCATTGGTTCTCCCTATTCCTGTTCATTTTCCACAGAAATTGCAAACTGGGCCAAACAGGAGGTTAAAGGCACTGACTCTCCAAGTGGGGAGAGTGTTAGTAAAGCGTCTGGAATGTTGCACCCGAGTACCAGGGGACGAAAACTGAGACACATTTGAACACGTTTCCCGATCACACGGTGGATCATACTCTGGGTCCACATAAATGTTTTAGCTGAAGGAAGAATTCCTTAAACCTGGAGAGTTGAGACCCATGGAATGGGTACCATGCAATAGGACTTCAGAGGGTCTGCATTTGCTCACCGAACCTAACCAATCCTATCACTGCTGCGTTTATGCTGCTGTACACACGCTTGATTCCCTTTCGGAGACATATAAATCCATAGGTTTTAAGATTCTTACTACTCAGGTATATTCTTAGGTGTTTAATATGGGTTGTTGAGTCCACTTCTTTGAGCAAGGAGTAGCTCTTGTCTATTACATATTTGGCTTATGGAACGGTATCTGTGCTAATTTCAATCTCTGGTTTTATGCAGCACCCCAACTCACCTTTCCCCTTAAGCAAGCATAAGTTGGTTTTCTACATTTGAGACCCTGTTCTGTTTTGTAATTCAGTTCCTGTGTAGCCAAGTTTACATTCCGTGTAGTAGTGATATCTTATGATGTTTCTTTTTCTGTGTAACTTATTTCACTTAGAATCATCGTATCTGAATCCACTCATTATGCTGCTACGGGCCTGATGACATAGATTTCATTGCTGACTGATATTGCATTGTACGTAAGTACCACAACTTCTTTATCCATTTTTCGCTTTCTGTGATATTGAACTTGTACCGTAAACGAGGTTCTTGTAAACAGAGCCGGCCGAAACTTTGGGGTGGCTGTGTCTTTTTGATTTTAATTTCCCTAAGCTATAGGACCATAAGTGGAAGTGCCCTAGGCTCTGTTGCTTTGTATTTTAGATGTTTCAGGAAACACCATACACTTCTCCCGAGTGGCTGTTGGCAATTTACATCCCGCCCATCAGCATAACAAGGCTCCCAGTTCTCCATGGCCTGTCCTGCCTTTCTGGATATTACACTTTTTCAGATGGTCCTTTTGACCGGGGGGCAGTGAGACTTCATTGTAGTGCAGATTTCCTTTGCAAGCTTGCTTGGTTGGCCAGAAAGGGCATATGCGTTTTATCATGAATATATTCAGGATAAAACGCATATGCCCTTTTTGGCCAAGTGCATCATTGTGGACGTTCTGCCTCTTTTCCTATACTTTACATGCAATTTCAGTCTACCTCCTGAAATCGGTTTCCTGCAATTCTGCCCCGCTTTCAACTCCTCTTGGCAGCGTTACTTCAATATATTTTTGGAAGATAGCTGTCATTTATAACTCTGCAGGTTTGTGAATTACAGTGCCCCTGAGCTCCTTTCTTCAACTCGCTTTCTTGTGAGCTGGCCACAACACCGCAGGATTGCTTCTGGCCCTAGTGTGGTTCGGGCATGACACGCTGAGCCTTTGGTTAATTCCTCTTCCTGGTGGGAAATGAGAGTTAAATTTGCCCGTCCAGAAACCTCCACCTAGTCTCTCATTTGTTCTCCGTATTCCTGTTCATTTTCCACAGAAATAGCAAACTGGGCCAAACAGGAGGTTAAAGGCACTGACTCTCCAAGTGGGGAGAGTGTTAGTAAAGCGTCTGGAATGTTGCACCCGAGTACCAGGGGACGAAAACTGAGACACATTTGAACACGTTTCCCAATCACACGGTGGATCATACTGTGGGTTCCACATGCATGTTTTAGCTGAAGGAAGAATCCCTTAAACCTGGAGATTTGAGACCCATGGAATGGGTACCATGCAATATGACTTCAAAGAGTCTGCATTTGCTCACCGAACCTCACCAATCCTATCACTGCTGCGTTTATGACACTGTACACACGCTTGATTCTCTTTCAGAGACATATAAATCCATAGGTTTTAAGATTCTTACTAGTCAGGTATATTCTTAGGCGTTTAATATGGGGTGTTGAGTCCACTTCGTTGAGCAAGGAGTAGCTCTTGTCTATTACATATTTGGCTTATGGAACGGTATCTGTGTTAATTTCAATCTCTGGTTTTATGCCGCACCCCAACTCACCTTTCCCCTTAAGCAAGCATAAGTTGGTTTTCTACATTTGAGACCCTCTTCTGTTTTGTAATTCAGTTCCTGTGTAGCCAAGTTTACATTCCGTGTAGTAGTGATATCTTATGATGTTTCTTTTTCTGTGTGACTTATTCCACTTAAAATCATCGTACCTGAATCCACTCATTATGCTGCTACGGGCCTGATGACATAGATTTCATTGCTGAGTGATATTGCATTGTACGTAAGTACCACAACTTCTTTATCCATTTTTCGCTTTCTGTGATATTGAACTTGTACCGTAAACGAGGTTCTTGTAAACAGAGCCGTCCCAAACTTTGGGGTGGCTGTGTCTTTTTGATTTTCATTTCCCTAAGCTATAGGACCATAAGTGGAAGTGCCCTAGGCTCTGTTGCTTTGTTTTTTGGATGTTTCAGGAAACACCATACACTTCTCCAGAGTGGCTGCTGGCAATTTACATCCCGCCCATCAGCATAACAAGGCTCCCAGTTCTCCATGGCCTGTCCTGCCTTTCTGGATTTTACACTTTTTTCAGATGGCCCTTTTGACCGGGGGGCAGTGAGACTTCATTGTAGTGCAGATTTCCTTTGCAAGCTTGCTTGGTTGGCCAAAAAGGGCGTATGCGTTTTTTCCTGAATATATTCAGGAAAAAACGCATACGCCCTTTTTGGCCAAGTGCATCATTGTGGACGTTCTGCCTCTTTTCCTATGCTTTACATGCAATTCCAGTCTACCTCCTGAAATCGGTTTCTTGCAATTCTGCCCCACTTTCAAGTCCTCTTGGCAGCCTTACTTCAATATATTTTTGGACGATAGCTGTCATTTATAACTCTGCAGGTTTGTGAATTACAGTGGCCCTGAGCTCCTTTCTTCAACTCGCTTTCTTGTGAGCTGGCCGCAACACCGCAGGATTGCTTCAGGCCCTAGTTTGGTTCTGGCATCGCATGCTGAGCCTTTGGTTAATTCCTCTTCCTGGTGGGAAATGAGAGTTAAATTTGCCCGTCCAGACACCTCCAGCTAGTCTCTCATTGGTTCTCCCTCTTCCTGTTCATCTTCCGCAGAAATTGCAAACTGGGCCAAACAGGAGGTTAAAGGCACTGACTCTCCAAGTGGGGAGAGTGTTAGTAAAGCGTCTGGAATGTTGCACCCGAGTACCAGGGGACGAAAACTGAGACACATTTGAACACGTTTCCCAATCACACGGTGGATCATACTCTGGGTCCACATGAATGTTTTAGCTGAAGGAAGAATTCCTTAAAACTGGAGAGTTGAGACCCATGGAATGGGTACCATGCAATAGGACTTCAAAGGGTCTGCATTTGCTCACCGAACCTCACCAATCCTATCACTGCTGCGTTTATGCTGCTGTACACACGCTTGATTCTCTTTCGGAGACATATAAATCCATAGGTTTTAAGATTCTTACTAGTCAGGTATATTCTTAGGCGTTTAATATGGGGTGTTGAGTCCACTTGGTTGAGCAAGGAGTAGCTCTTGTCTATTACATATTTGGCTTATGGAACGGTATCTGTGCTAATTTCAATCTCTGGTTTTATGCCGCACCCCAACTCACCTTTCCCCTTAAGCAAGCATAAGTTGCTTTTCTACATTTGAGACCCTTTTCTGTTTTGTAATTCAGTTCCTGTGTAGCCAAGTTTACATTCCGTGTAGTAGTGATATCTTATGATGTTTCTTTTTCTGTGTGACATATTTCACTTAAAATCATCGTACCTGAATCCACTCATTATGCTGCTACGGGCCTGATGACATAGATTTCATTGCTGAGTGATATTGCATTGTACGTAAGTACCACAACTTCTTTATCCATTTTTCGCTTTCTGTGATATTGAACTTGTACCGTAAACGAGGTTCTTGTAAACAGAGCCAGCCCAAACTTTGGGGTGGCTGTGTCTTTTTGATTTTCATTTCCCTAAGCTATAGGACCATAAGTGGAAGTGCCCTAGGCTCTGTTGCTTTGTTTTTTGGATGTTTCAGGAAACACCATACACTTCTCCAGAGTGGCTGTTGGCAATTTACATGCCGCCCATCAGCATAACAAGGCTCCCAGTTCTCCATGGCCTGTCCTGCCTTTCTGGATTTTACACTTTTTTCAGATGTCACTTTAGACCAGGGGGCAGTGAGACTTCATTGTAGTGCAGATTTCCTTTGCAAGCTTGCTTGGTTGGCCAAAAAGGGCGTATGTGTTTTTTCCTGAATATATTCAGGAAAAAACGCATACGCCCTTTTTGGCCAAGTGCATCATTGTGGACGTTCTGCCTCTTTTCCTATGCTTTACATGCAATTCCAGTCTACCTCCTGAAATCGGTTTCCTGCAATTCTGCCCCACTTTCAAGTCCTCTTGGCAGCCTTACTTCAAAATATTTTTGGACGATAGCTGTCATTTATAACTCTGCAGGTTTGTGAACTACAGTGCCCCTGAGCTCCTTTCTTCAACTCGCTTTCTTGTAAGCTGGCCGCAACACCGCAGCATTGCTTCAGGCCCTAGTTTGGTTCCGGAATGGCATGCTGAGCCTTTGGTTAATTCCTCTTCCTGGTGAGAAATGAGAGTTAAATTTGCCCTTCCGGACACCTCCACCTAGTCTCTCATTGGTTCTCCCTATTCCTGTTCATTTTCCACAGAAATTGCAAACTGGGCCAAACAGGAGGTTAAAGGCACTGACTCTCCAAGTGGGGAGAGTGTTAGTAAAGCGTCTGGAATGTTGCACCCGAGTACCAGGGGGCGAAAACTGAGACACATTTGAACACGTTTCCCGATCACACGGTGGATCATACTCTGGGTCCACATGAATGTTTTAGCTGAAGGAAGAATTCCTTAAACCTGGAGAGTTGAGACCCATGGAATGGGTACCATGCAATAGGACTTCAAAGGGTCTGCATTTGCTCACCGAACTTCACCAATCCTATCACTGCTGCGTTTATGCTGCTGTACACACGCTTGATTCCCTTTCGGAGACATATAAATCCATAGGTTTTAAGATTCTTACTACTCAGGTATATTCTTAGGCGTTTAATATGGGTTGTTGAGTCCACTTCTTTGAGCAAGGAGTAGCTCTTGTCTATTACATATTTGGCTTATGGAACGGTATCTGTGCTAATTTCAATCTCTGGTTTTATGCAGCACCCCAACTCACCTTTCCCCTTAAGCAAGCATAAGTTGGTTTTCTACATTTGAGACCCTGTTCTGTTTTGTAATTCAGTTCCTGTGTAGCCAAGTTTATATTCCGTGTAGTAGTGATATCTTATGATGTTTCTTTTTCTGTGTGACTTATTTCACTTAGAATCATCGTATCTGAATCCACTCATTATGCTGCTACGGGCCTGATGACATAGATTTCATTGCTGACTGATATTGCATTGTACGTAAGTACCACAAATTCTTTATCCATTTTTCGCTTTCTGTGATATTGAACTTGTACCGTAAACGAGGTTCTTGTAAACAGAGCCGGCCGAAACTTTGGGGTGGCTGTGTCTTTTTGATTTTAATTTCCCTAAGCTATAGGACCATAAGTGGAAGTGCCCTAGGCTCTGTTGCTTTGTATTTTAGATGTTTCAGGAAACACCATACACTTCTCCAGAGTGGCTGTTGGCAATTTACATCCCGCCCATCAGCATAACAAGGCTCCCAGTTCTCCATGGCCTGTCCTGCCTTTCTGGATATTACACTTTTTCAGATGTCCCTTTTGACAGGGGGGCAGTGAGACTTCATTGTAGTGCAGATTTCCTTTGCAAGCTTGCTTGTTTGGCCAGAAAGGGCATATGCGTTTTATCCTGAATATATTCAGGATAAAACACATATGCCCTTTTTGGCCAAGTGCATCATTGTGGACGTTCTGCCTCTTTTCCTATACTTTACATGCAATTCCAGTCTACCTCCTGAAATCGGTTACCTGCAATTCTGCCCCGCTTTCAACTCCTCTTGGCAGCGTTACTTCAATATATTTTTGGAAGATAGCTGTCATTTATAACTCTGCAGGTTTGTGAATTACAGTGCCCCTGAGCTCCTTTCTTCAACTCGCTTTCTTGTAAGCTGGCCGCAACACCGCAGCATTGCTTCAGGCCCTAGTTTGGTTCCGGAATGGCATGCTGAGCCTTTGGTTAATTCCTCTTCCTGGTGAGAAATGAGAGTTAAACTTGCCCTTCCGGACACCTCCACCTAGTCTCTCATTGGTTCTCCCTATTCCTGTTCATTTTCCACAGAAATTGCAAACTGGGCCAAACAGGAGGTTAAAGGCACTGACTCTCCAAGTGGGGAGAGTGTTAGTAAAGCGTCTGGAATGTTGCACCCGAGTACCAGGGGGCGAAAACTGAGACACATTTGAACACGTTTCCCGATCACACGGTGGATCATACTCTGGGTCCACATGAATGTTTTAGCTGAAGGAAGAATTCCTTAAACCTGGAGAGTTGAGACCCATGGAATGGGTACCATGCAATAGGACTTCAAAGGGTCTGCATTTGCTCACCGAACCTCACCAATCCTATCACTGCTGCGTTTATGCTGCTGTACACACGCTTGATTCCCTTTCGGAGACATATAAATCCATAGGTTTTAAGATTCTTACTACTCAGGTATATTCTTAGGCGTTTAATATGGGTTGTTGAGTCCACTTCTTTGAGCAAGGAGTAGCTCTTGTCTATTACATATTTGGCTTATGGAACGGTATCTGTGCTAATTTCAATCTCTGGTTTTATGCAGCACCCCAACTCACCTTTCCCCTTAAGCAAGCATAAGTTGGTTTTCTACATTTGAGACCCTGTTCTGTTTTGTAATTCAGTTCCTGTGTAGCCAAGTTTACATTCCGTGTAGTAGTGATAACTTATGATGTTTCTTTTTCTGTGTGACTTATTTCACTTAGAATCATCGTATCTGAATCCACTCATTATGCTGCTACGGGCCTGATGACATAGATTTCATTGCTGAGTGATATTGCATTGTACGTAAGTACCACAACTTCTTTATCCATTTTTCGCTTTCTGTGATATTGAACTTGTACCGTAAACGAGGTTCTTGTAAACAGAGCCGTCCCAAACTTTGGGGTGGCTGTGTCTTTTTGATTTTAATTTCCCTAAGCTAAAGGACCATAAGTGGAAGTGCCCTAGGCTCTGTTGCTTTGTTTTTTGGATGTTTCAGGAAACACCATACACTTCTCCAGAGTGGCTGCTGGCAATTTACATCCCACCCATCAACATAAGAAGGCTCCTAGTTCTCCTTGGCCTGTCCTGCCTGTCTGGATTTTAAACTTTTATCGGATGGCCTTTTTGACCGGGGGGCAGTGAGACTTCATTGTAGTGCAGATTTCCTTTTCAAGCTTGCTTGGTTGGCCAAAAAGGTCGTATGCGTTTTTTCCTGAATATATTCAGGAAAAAACGCATACGCACTTTTTGGCCAAGTGCATCATTGTGGACGTTCTGCCTCTTTTCCTATGCTTTAAATGCAATTCCAGTCTACCTCCTGAAATCGGTTTCCTGCAATTCTGCCCCGCTTTCAAGTCCTCTTGGCAGCCTTACTTCAGTATATTTTTGGACGATAGCTGTCATTTATAACTCTGCAGGTTTGTGAATTACAGTGCCCCTGAGCTCCTTTCTTCAACTCGCTTTCTTGTGAGCTGGCCGCAACACCGCAGGATTGCTTCAGGCCCTAATCTGGTTCCGGCACGGCACGCTGAGCCTTTGGTTAATTCCTCTTCCTGGTGGGAAATGAGAGTTAAATTTGCCCGTCCAGACACCTCCAGCTAGTCTCTCATTGGTTCTCCCTATTCCTGTTCATCTTCCGCAGAAATTGCAAACTGGGCCAAACAGGAGGTTAAAGGCACTGACTCTCCAAGTTGGGAGAGTGTTAGTAAAGCGTCTGGAATGTTGCACCCGAGTACCAGGGGACGAGAACTGAGACATATTGGAACACGTCTCCCGATCACACGGTTGATCATACTCTGGGTTCCACGTGCATGTTTTAGCTGAAGGCAGAATCCCTTAAACCTGGAGAGTTGAGACCCGTGGAATGGGTACCATGCAATATGACTTCAAAGGGTCTTCATTTGCTCACCGAACCTCTCCAATCCTATCACTGCTGCGTTTATGCCCCTGTACACATGCTTGATTTTCTTTCAGAGACATAGCAGTGCATAGGTTTTAAGATACTTACTAGTCAGGTACATTCTTAGGCGTTTAATATGGGGTGTTGAGTCCATTTCGTTGAGCAAGGAGTAGTTCTTGTCTATTCTATATTTGGCTTAAGGAACTTTATCTGTGCTCATTTCAATCTCTGGTTTTATGCAGCACCCCAACTCACCTTTCCCCTTAAGCAAGCATAAGTTGGTTTTCTAAATTTGAGACCCTGTTCTGTTTTGTAATCCAGTTCCTGTGTAGCCAAGTTTACATTCCGTGTATTAGTGATATCTTATGATGTTTCTTTTTCTGTGTGACTTATTTCAGTTAGAATCATCATACCTGAATCCACTCATTATGCTGCTATGGGCCTGATGACATAGATTTCATTGCTGAGTGATATTGCATTGTACGTAAGTACCACAACTTCTTTATCCATTTTTCACTTTCTGCGATATTGAACTTGTACTGTAAACGAGGTTCTTGTAAACAGAGCCGTCCCAAACTTTGGGGTGGCTGTGTCTTTTTGATTTTAATTTCCCTAAGCTATAGGACCATAAGTGGAAGTGCCCTAGGCTCTGTTGCTTTGTTTTTTAGATGTTTCAGGAAACACCATACACCTCTCCCGAGTGGCTCTTGGCAATTTACATCCCGCCCATCAGCATAACAAGGCTCCCAGTTCTCCATGGCCTGTCCTGCCTTTCTGGATTTTACACTTTTATCAGATGGCCCTTTTGACCGGGGGGAAGTGAGACTTCATTGTAGTGCAGATTTCCTTTGCAAGCTTGCTTGGTTGGCCAAAAAGGGCGTATGCGTTTTTTCCTGAATATATTCAGGAAAAAACGCATACGCCCTTTTTGGCCAAGTGCATCATTGTGGACGTTCTGCCTCTTTTCCTATGCTTTAAATGCAATTCCAGTCTACCTCCTGAAATCGGTTTCCTGCAATTCTGCCCCGCTTTCAAGTCCTCTTGGCAGCCTTACTTCAGTATATTTTTGGACGATAGCTGTCATTTATAACTCTGCAGGTTTGTGAATTACAGTGCCCCTGAGCTCCTTTCTTCAACTCGCTTTCTTGTGAGCTGGCCGCAACACCGCAGGATTGCTTCAGGCCCTAATCTGGTTCCGGCACGGCACGCTGAGCCTTTGGTTAATTCCTCTTCCTGGTGGGAAATGAGAGTTAAATTTGCCCGTCCAGTCACCTCCAGCTAGTCTCTCATTGGTTCTCCCTATTCCTGTTCATCTTCCGCAGAAATTGCAAACTGGGCCAAACAGGAGGTTAAAGGCACTGACTCTCCAAGTCGGGAGAGTGTTAGTAAAGCGTCTGGAATGTTGCACCCGAGTACCAGGGGACGAGAACTGAGACATATTGGAACACGTCTCCCGATCACACGGTTGATCATACTCTGGGTTCCACGTGCATGTTTTAGCTGAAGGAAGAATCCCTTAAACCTGGACAGTTGAGACCCGTGGAATGGGTACCATGCAATATGACTTCAAAGGGTCTTCATTTGCTCACCAAACCTCTCCAATCCTATCACTGCTGCGTATGTGCCCCTGCACACACGCTTGATTTTCTTTCAGAGACATAGCAATTCATAGGTTTTAAGATACTTACTAGTCAGGTACATTCTTAGGCGTTTAATATGGGGTGTTGAGTCCATTTCGTTGAGCAAGGAGTAGTTCTTGTCTATTCTATATTTGGCTTAAGGAACTTTATCTGTGCTCATTTCAATCTCTGGTTTTATGCAGCACCCCAACTCACCTTTCCCCTTAAGCAAGCATAAGTTGGTTTTCTAAATTTGAGACCCTGTTCTGTTTTGTAATCCAGTTCCTGTGTAGCCAAGTTTACATCCCGTGTATTAGTGATATCTTATGATGTTTCTTTTTCTGTGTGACTTATTTCAGTTAGAATCATCATACCTGAATCCACTCATTATGCTGCTACGGGCCTGATGACATAGATTTCATTGCTGAGTGATATTGCATTGTACGTAAGTACCACAACTTCTTTATCCATTTTTCACTTTCTGCGATATTGAACTTGTACCGTAAACGAGGTTCTTGTAAACAGAGCCGTCCCAAACTTTGGGGTGGCTGTGTCTTTTTGATTTTAATTTCCCTAAGCTATAGGACCATAAGTGGAAGTGCCCTAGGCTCTGTTGCTTTGTTTTTTAGATGTTTCAGGAAACACCATACACCTCTCCCGAGTGGCTCTTGGCAATTTACATCCCGCCCATCAGCATAACAAGGCTCCCAGTTCTCCATGGCCTGTCCTGCCTTTCTGGATTTTACACTTTTTTCAGATGGCCCTTTTGACCGGGGGGAAGTGAGACTTCATTGTAGTGCAGATTTCCTTTGCAAGCTTGCTTGGTTGGCCAAAAAGGGCGTATGCGTTTTTTCCTGAATATATTCAGGAAAAAACGCATACGCCCTTTTTGGCCAAGTGCATCATTGTGGACGTTCTGCCTCTTTTCCTATGCTTTAAATGCAATTCCAGTCTACCTCCTGAAATCGGTTTCCTGCAATTCTGCCCCGCTTTCAAGTCCTCTTGGCAGCCTTACTTCAGTATATTTTTGGACGATAGCTGTCATTTATAACTCTGCAGGTTTGTGAATTACAGTGCCCCTGAGCTCCTTTCTTCAACTCGCTTTCTTGTGAGCTGGCCGCAACACCACAGGATTGCTTCAGGCCCTAATCTGGTTCCGGCACGGCACGCTGAGCCTTTGGTTAATTCCTCTTCCTGGTGGGAAATGAGAGTTAAATTTGCCCGTCCACACACCTCCAGCTAGTCTCTCATTGGTTCTCCCTATTCCTGTTCATCTTCCGCAGAAATTGCAAACTGGGCCAAACAGGAGGTTAAAGGCACTGACTCTCCAAGTCGGGAGAGTGTTAGTAAAGCGTCTGGAATGTTGCACCCGAGTACCAGGGGACGAGAACTGAGACATATTGGAACACGTCTCCCGATCACACGGTTGATCATACTCTGAGTTCCACGTGCATGTTTTACCTGAAGGCAGAATCCCTTAAACCTGGAGAGTTGAGACCCGTGGAATGGGTACCATGCAATATGACTTCAAAGGGTCTTCATTTGCTCACCGAACCTCTCCAATCCTATCACTGCTGCATTTATGCCCCTGTACACACGCTTGATTTTCTTTCAGACACATAGCAATCAATAGGTTTTAAGATACTTACTAGTCAGGTACATTCTTAGGCGTTTAATATGGGGTGTTGAGTCCATTTCGTTGAGCAAGGAGTAGTTCTTGTCTATTCCATATTTGGCTTAAGGAACTTTATCTGTGCTCATTTCAATCTCTGGTTTTATGCAGCACCCCAACTCACCTTTCCCCTTAAGCAAGCATAAGTTGGTTTTCTAAATTTGAGACCCTGTTCTGTTTTGTAATCCAGTTCCTGTGTAGCCAAGTTTACATTCCGTGTATTAGTGATATCTTATGATGTTTCTTTTTCTGTGTGACTTATTTCAGTTAGAATCATCATACCTGAATCCACTCATTATGCTGCTACGGGCCTGATGACATAGATTTCATTGCTGAGTGATATTGCATTGTACGTAAGTACCACAACTTCTTTATCCATTTTTCACTTTCTGCGATATTGAACTTGTACCGTAAACGAGGTTCTTGTAAACAGAGCCGTCCCAAACTTTGGGGTGGCTGTGTCTTTTTGATTTTAATTTCCCTAAGCTATAGGACCATAAGTGGAAGTGCCCTAGGCTCTGTTGCTTTGTTTTTTAGATGTTTCAGGAAACACCATACACCTCTCCCGAGTGGCTCTTGGCAATTTACATCCCGCCCATCAGCATAACAAGGCTCCCAGTTCTCCATGGCCTGTCCTGCCTTTCTGGATTTTACACTTTTTTCAGATGGCCCTTTTGACCGGGGGGAAGTGAGACTTCATTGTAGTGCAGATTTCCTTTGCAAGCTTGCTTGGTTGGCCAAAAAGGGCGTATGCGATTTTTCCTGAATATATTCAGGAATATATTCAGGAATATATTCAGGAATATATTCAGGAAAAAACGCATACGCCCTTTTTGGCCAAGTGCATCATTGTGGACGTTCTGCCTCTTTTCCTATGCTTTAAATGCAATTCCAGTCTACCTCCTGAAATCGGTTTCCTGCAATTCTGCCCCGCTTTCAAGTCCTCTTGGCAGCCTTACTTCAGTATATTTTTGGACGATAGCTGTCATTTATAACTCTGCAGGTTTGTGAATTACAGTGCCCCTGCGCTCCTTTCTTCAACTCGCTTTCTTGTGAGCTGGCCGCAACACCGCAGGATTGCTTCAGGCCCTAATCTGGTTCCGGCACGGCACGCTGAGCCTTTGGTTAATTCCTCTTCCTGGTGGGAAATGAGAGTTAAATTTGCCCGTCCAGACACCTCCACCTAGTCTCTCATTGGTTCTCCCTATTCCTGTTCATCTTCCGCAGAAATTGCAAACTGGGCCAAACAGGAGGTTAAAGGCACTGACTCTCCACGTCGGGAGAGTGTTAGTAAAGCGTCTGGAATGTTGCACCCGAGTACCAGGGGACGAGAACTGAGACATATTGGAACATGTCTCCCGATCACACGGGTGATCATACTCTGGGTTCCACGTGCATGTTTTACCTGAAGGCAGAATCCCTTAAACCTGGAGAGTTGAGACCCGTGGAATGGGTACCATGCAATATGACTTCAAAGGGTCTTCATTTGCTCACCGAACCTCTCCAATCCTATCACTGCTACGTTTATGCCCCTGTACACACGCTTGATTTTCTTTCAGAGACATAGCAATTCATAGGTTTTAAGATACTTACTAGTCAGGTACATTCTTAGGCGTTTAATATGGGGTGTTGAGTCCATTTCGTTGAGCAAGGAGTAGTTCTTGTCTATTCCATATTTGGCTTAAGGAACTTTATCTGTGTTCATTTAAATCTCTGGTTTTATGCAGCACCCCAACTCACCTTTCCCCTTAAGCAAGCATAAGTTGGTTTTCTAAATTTGAGACCCTGTTCTGTTTTGTAATCCAGTTCCTGTGTAGCCAAGTTTACATTCCGTGTATTAGTGATATCTTATGATGTTTCTTTTTCTGTGTGACTTATTTCAGTTAGAATCATCATACCTGAATCCACTCATTATGCTGCTATGGGCCTGATGACATAGATTTCATTGCTGAGTGATATTGCATTGTACGTAAGTACCACAACTTCTTTATCCATTTTTCACTTTCTGCGATATTGAACTTGTACCGTAAACGAGGTTCTTGTAAACAGAGCCGTCCCAAACTTTGGGGTGGCTGTGTCTTTTTGATTTTAATTTCCCTAAGCTATAGGACCATAAGTGGAAGTGCCCTAGGCTCTGTTGCTTTGTTTTTTAGATGTTTCAGGAAACACCATACACCTCTCCCGAGTGGCTGTTGGCAATTTACATCCCGCCCATCAGCATAACAAGGCTCCCAGTTCTCCATGGCCTGTCCTGCCTTTCTGGATTTTACACTTTTTTCAGATGGCCCTTTTGACCGGGGGGAAGTGAGACTTCATTGTAGTGCAGATTTCCTTTGCAAGCTTGCTTGGTTGGCCAAAAAGGGCGTATGCGTTTTTTCCTGAATATATTCAGGAAAAAACGCATACGCCCTTTTTGGCCAAGTGCATCATTGTGGACGTTCTGCCTCTTTTCCTATGCTTTAAATGCAATTCCAGTCTACCTCCTGAAATCGGTTTCCTGCAATTCTGCCCCGCTTTCAAGTCCTCTTGGCAGCCTTACTTCAGTATATTTTTGGACGATAGCTGTCATTTATAACTCTGCAGGTTTGTGAATTACAGTGCCCCTGAGCTCCTTTCTTCAACTCGCTTTCTTGTGAGCTGGCCGCAACACCGCAGGATTGCTTCAGGCCCTAATCTGGTTCCGGCACGGCACGCTGAGCCTTTGGTTAATTCCTCTTCCTGGTGGGAAATGAGAGTTAAATTTGCCCGTCCAGACACCTCCAGCTAGTCTCTCATTGGTTCTCCCTATTCCTGTTCATTTTCCGCAGAAATTGCAAACTGGGCCAAACAGGAGGTTAAAGGCACTGACTCTCCAAGTCGGGAGAGTGTTAGTAAAGCGTCTGGAATGTTGCACCCGAGTACCAGGGGACGAGAACTGAGACATATTGGAACATGTCTCCCGATCACACGGGTGATCATACTCTGGGTTCCACGTGCATGTTTTAGCTGAAGGAAGAATCCCTTAAACCTGGAGAGTTGAGACCCGTGGAATGGGTACCATGCAATATGACTTCAAAGGGTCTTCATTTGCTCACCGAACCTCTCCAATCCTATCACTGCTGCGTTTGTGCCCCTGTACACACGCTTGATTTTCTTTCAGAGACATAGCAATCCATAGGTTTTAAGATACTTACTAGTCAGGTACATTCTTAGGCGTTTAATATGGGGTGTTGAGTCCATTTCGTTGAGCAAGGAGTAGTTCTTGTCTATTCTATATTTGGCTTAAGGAACTTTATCTGTGCTCATTTCAATCTCTGGTTTTATGCAGCACCCCAACTCACCTTTCCCCTTAAGCAAGCATAAGTTGGTTTTCTAAATTTGAGACCCTGTTCTGTTTTGTAATCCAGTTCCTGTGTAGCCAAGTTTACATCCCGTGTATTAGTGATATCTTATGATGTTTCTTTTTCTGTGTGACTTATTTCAGTTAGAATCATCATACCTGAATCCACTCATTATGCTGCTACGGGCCTGATGACATAGATTTCATTGCTGAGTGATATTGCATTGTATGTAAGTACCACAACTTCTTTATCCATTTTTCACTTTCTGCGATATTGAACTTGTACCGTAAACGAGGTTCTTGTAAACAGAGCCGTCCCAAACTTTGGGGTGGCTGTGTCTTTTTGATTTTAATTTCCCTAAGCTATAGGACCATAAGTGGAAGTGCCCTAGGCTCTGTTGCTTTGTTTTTTAGATGTTTCAGGAAACACCATACACCTCTCCCGAGTGGCTGTTGGCAATTTACATCCCGCCCATCAGCATAACAAGGCTCCCAGTTCTCCATGGCCTGTCCTGCCTTTCTGGATTTTACACTTTTTTCAGATGGCCCTTTTGACCGGGGGGAAGTGAGACTTCATTGTAGTGCAGATTTCCTTTGCAAGCTTGCTTGGTTGGCCAAAAAGGGCGTATGCGTTTTTTCCTGAATATATTCAGGAAAAAACGCATACGCCCTTTTTGGCCAAGTGCATCATTGTGGACGTTCTGCCTCTTTTCCTATGCTTTAAATGCAATTCCAGTCTACCTCCTGAAATCGGTTTCCTGCAATTCTGCCCCGCTTTCAAGTCCTCTTGGCAGCCTTACTTCAGTATATTTTTGGACGATAGCTGTCATTTATAACTCTGCAGGTTTGTGAATTACAGTGCCCCTGAGCTCCTTTCTTCAACTCGCTTTCTTGTGAGCTGGCCGCAACACCGCAGGATTGCTTCAGGCCCTAATCTGGTTCCGGCACGGCACGCTGAGCCTTTGGTTAATTCCTCTTCCTGGTGGGAAATGAGAGTTAAATTTGCCCGTCCAGACACCTCCAGCTAGTCTCTCATTGGTTCTCCCTATTCCTGTTCATTTTCCGCAGAAATTGCAAACTGGGCCAAACAGGAGGTTAAAGGCACTGACTCTCCAAGTCGGGAGAGTGTTAGTAAAGCGTCTGGAATGTTGCACCCGAGTACCAGGGGACGAGAACTGAGACATATTGGAACATGTCTCCCGATCACACGGGTGATCATACTCTGGGTTCCACGTGCATGTTTTACCTGAAGGCAGAATCCCTTAAACCTGGAGAGTTGAGACCCGTGGAATGGGTACCATGCAATATGACTTCAAAGGGTCTTCATTTGCTCACCAAACCTCTCCAATCCTATCACTGCTGCGTTTATGCCCCTGTACACACGCTTGATTTTCTTTCAGAGACATAGCAATCCATAGGTTTTAAGATACTTACTAGTCAGGTACATTCTTAGGCGTTTAATATGGGGTGTTGAGTTCATTTCGTTGAGCAAGGAGTAGTTCTTGTCTATTCTATATTTGGCTTAAGGAACTTTATCTGTGCTCATTTCAATCTCTGGTTTTATGCAGCACCCCAACTCACCTTTCCCCTTAAGCAAGCATAAGTTGGTTTTCTGAATTTGAGACCCTGTTCTGTTTTGTAATCCAGTTCCTGTGTAGCCAAGTTTACATCCCGTGTATTAGTGATATCTTATGATGTTTCTTTTTCTGTGTGACTTATTTCAGTTAGAATCATCATACCTGAATCCACTCATTATGCTGCTATGGGCCTGATGACATAGATTTCATTGCTGAGTGATATTGCATTGTACGTAAGTACCACAACTTCTTTATCCATTTTTCACTTTCTGCGATATTGAACTTGTACCGTAAACGAGGTTCTTGTAAACAGAGCCGTCCCAAACTTTGGGGTGGCTGTGTCTTTTTGATTTTAATTTCCCTAAGCTATAGTACCATAAGTGGAAGTGCCCTAGGCTCTGTTGCTTTGTTTTTTGGATGTTTCAGGAAACACCATACACTTCTCCAGAGTGGCTGCTGGCAATTTACATCCCGCCCATCAGCATAACTAGGCTCCCAGTTCTCCATGGCCTGTCCTGCCTTTCTGGATTTTACACTTTTTTCAGATGGCCCTTTTGACCGGGGGGCAGTGAGACTTCATTGTAGTGCAGATTTCCTTTGCAAGCTTGCTTGGTTGGCCAAAAAGGGCGTATGCGTTTTTTCCTGAATATATTCAGGAAAAAACGCATACGCCCTTTTTGGCCAAGTGCATCATTGTGGACGTTCTGCCTCTTTTCCTATGCTTTACATGCAATTCCAGTCTACCTCCTGAAATCGGTTTCCTGCAATTCTGCCCTGCTTTCAACTCCTCTTGGCATCCTAATTCAATATATTTTTGGAAGATAGCTGTCATTTATAACTCTGCAGGTTTGTGAATTACAGTGCCCCTGAGCTCCTTTCTTCAACTCGCTTTCTTGTGAGCTGGCCGCAACACCGCAGGATTGCTTCAGGCCCTAGTTTGGTTCCGGCACGGCATGCTGAGCCTTTGGTTAATTCCTCTTCCTGGTGGGAAATGAGAGTTATATTGGCCCGTCCGGACACCTCCACCTAATCTCTCATTGGTTCTCCCTATTCCTGTTCATCTTCCGCAGAAATTGCAAACTGGGCCAAACAGGAGGTTAAAGGCACTGACTCTCCAAGTCGGGAGAGTGTTAGTAAAGCGTCTGGAATGTTGCCCCCGAGTACCAGGGGACCAAAACTGAGACACATTTGAACACGTTTTCCGACCACATGGTGGATCATACTCTGGGTTCCACATGCATGTTTTAGCTGAAGGAAGAATCCCTTAAACATGGAGAGTTGAGACCCATGGAATGGGTACCATGCAATATGACTTCAAAGGGTCTGCATTTGCTCACCGAACCTCAGCAATCCTATCACTGCTGCGTTTATGCCGCTGTACACACGCTTGATTCTCTTTCGGAGACATATAAATCCATAGGTTTTAAGATTCTTACTAGTCAGATAGATTCTTACTAGTCAGGTATATTCTTAGGCGTTTAATATGGGGTGTTGAGTCCACTTCGTTGAGCAAGGAGTAGCTCTTGTCTATTACATATTTGGCTTATGGAACGGTATCTGTGCTAATTTCAATCTCTGGTTTTATGCAGCACCCCAACTCACCTTTCCCCTTAAGCAAGCATAAGTTGGTTTTCTACATTTGACACCCTGTTCTGTTTTGTAATTCAGTTCTTGTGTAGCCAAGTTTACATTCCGTGTATTAGTGATATCTTATGATGTTTCTTTTTCTGTGTGACTTATTTCACTTAGAATCATCGTACCTGAATCCACTCATTATGCTGCTACGGGCCTGATGACATAGATTTCATTGCTGAGTGATATTGCATTGTACGTAAGTACCACAACTTCTTTATCCATTTTTCACTTTCTGTGATATTGAACTTGTACCGTAAACGAGGTTCTTGTAAACAGAGCCGTCCCAAACTTTGGGGTGGCTGTGTCTTTTTGATTTTAATTTCCCTAAGCTATAGGACCATAAGTAGAAGTGCCCTAGGCTCTGTTGCTTTGTTTTTTGGATGTTTCAGGAAACACCATACACTTCTCCAGAGTGGCTGCTGGCAATTTACATCCCGCCCATCAGCATAACAAGGCTCCCAGTTCTCCATGGCCTGTCCTGCCTTTCTGGATTTTACACTTTTTTCGGATGGCCCTTTTGACCGGTGGGCAGTGAGACTTCATTGTAGTGCAGATTTCCTTTGCAAGCTTGCTTGGTTGGCCAAAAAGTGCGTATGCGTTTTTTCCTGAATATATTCAGGAAAAAACGCATACGCCCTTTTTGGCCAAGTGCATCATTGTGGACGTTCTGCCTCTTTTCCTACGCTTTACATGCAATTCCAGTCTACCTCCTGAAATCGGTTTCCTGCAATTCTGCTCCACTTTCAAGTCCTCTTGACAGCCTTACTTCAATATATTTTTGATAGATAGCTGTCATTTATAACTCTGCAGGTTTGTGAATTACAGTGCCCCTGAGCTCCTTTCTTCAACTCGCTTTCTTGTGAGCTGGCCGCAACACCACAGGATTGCTTCAGGCCCTCGTTTGGTTCCGGCACGGCATGCTGAGCCTTTGGTTAATTCCTCTTCCTGGTGGGAAATGAGAGTTAAATTTGCCCGTCCAGACACCTCCACCTAGTCTCTCATTGGTTCTCCCTATTCCTGTTCATTTTCCACAGAAATTGCAAACTGGGCCAAACAGGAGGTTTTAGGCACTGACTCTCCAAGTGGGGAGAGTGTTAGTAAAGCGTCTGGAATGTTGCACCCGAGTACCAGGGGACGAAAACTGAGACACATTTGAACACGTTTCCCGATCACACAGTGGATGATACTCTGGGTTCCACAGGCATGTTTTAGCTGAAGGAAGAATCCCTTAAACATGGAGAGTTGAGACCCATGGAATGGGTACCATGCAATATGACTTCAAAGGGTCTGCATTTGCTCACGAACCTCACCAGTCCTATCACTGCTGCGTTTATGCCGCTGTACACACGCTTGATTCTCTTTCGGAGACATATAAATCCATAGGTTTTAAGATTCTTACTAGTCATGTATATTCTTAGGCGTTTAATATGGGGTGTTGAGTCCACTTCGTTGAGCAAGGAGTAGCTCTTGTCTATTACATATTTGGCTTATGGAACGGTATCTGTGCTAATTTCAATCTCTGGTTTTATGCAGCACCCCAACTCACCTTTCTCCTTAAGCAAGCATAAGTTGGTTTTCTACATTTGACACCCTGTTCTGTTTTGTAATTCAGTTCTTGTGTAGCCAAGTTTACATTCCGTGTATTAGTGATATCTTATGATGTTTCTTTTTCTGTGTGACTTATTTCACTTAGAATCATCGTACCTGAATCCACTCATTATGCTGCTACGGGCCTGATGACATAGATTTCATTGCTGAGTGATATTGCATTGTACGTAAGTACCACAACTTCTTTATCCATTTTTCGCTTTCTGTGATATTGAACTTGTACCGTAAACGAGGTTCTTGTAAACAGAGCCGTCCCAAACTTTGGGGTGGGTGTGTCTTTTTGATTTTAATTTCCCTAAGCTATAGGACCATAAGTGGAAGTGCCCTAGGCTCTGTTGCTTTGTTTTTTGGATGTTTCAGGAAACACCATACACTTCTCCAGAGTGGCTGCTGGCAATTTACATCGTGCCCATCAGCATAACAAGGCTCCCAGTTCTCCATGGCCTGTCCTGCCTTTCTGGATTTTACACTTCTTTCAGATGGCCCTTTTGACCGGGGGGCAGTGAGACTTCATTGTAGTGCAGATTTCCTTTGCAAGCTTGCTTGGTTGGCCAAAAAGGGCGTATGCGTTTTTTCCTGAATATATTCAGGAAAAAACGCATACGCCCTTTTTGGCCAAGTGCATCATTGTGGACGTTCTGCCTCTTTTCCTATGCTTTACATGCAATTCCAGTCTACCTCCTGAAATCGGTTTCCTGTAATTCTGCCCGGCTTTCAACTCCTCTTGGCTGCCTTACTTCAATATATTTTTGGAAGATAGCTGTCATTTATAACTCTGCAGGTTTGTGAATTACAGTGCCCCTGAGCTGCTTTCTTCAACTCGCTTTCTTGTGAGCTGGCCGCAACACCGCAGGATTGCTTCAGGCCCTAGTTTGGTTCCGGCACGTCATGCTGAGCCTTTGGTTAATTCCTCTTCCTGGTGGGAAATGAGAGTTAAATTTGCCCGTCCAGACACCTCCACCTAGTCTCTCATTGGTTCTCCCTTTTCCTGTCCATTTTCCACAGAAATTGCAAACTGGGCCAAACAGGAGGTTTTAGGCACTGACTCTCCAAGTGGGGAGAGTGTTAGTAAAGCGTCTGGAATGTTGCACCCGAGTACCAGGGGACGAAAACTGAGACACATTTGAACACGTTTCCCGATCACACAGTGGATCATACTCTGGGTTCCACAGGCATGTTTTAGCTGAAGGAAGAATCCCTTAAACATGGAGAGTTGAGACCCATGGAATGGGTACCATGCAATATGACTTCAAAGGGTCTGCATTTGCTCACCGAACCTCACCAGTCCTATCACTGCTGCGTTTATGCCGCTGTACACACGCTTGATTCTCTTTCGGAGACATATAAATCCATAGGTTTTAAGATTCTTACTAGTCATGTATATTCTTAGGCGTTTAATATGGGGTGTTGAGTCCACTTTGTTGAGCAAGGAGTAGCTCTTGTCTATTACACATTTGGCTTATGGAACGGTATCTGTGCTAATTTCAATCTCTGGTTTTATGCAGCACCCCAACTCACCTTTCCCCTTAAGCAAGCATAAGTTGGTTTTCTACATTTGACACCCTGTTCTGTTTTGTAATTCAGTTCTTGTGTAGCCAAGTTTACATTCCGTGTATTAGTGATATCTTATGATGTTTCTTTTTCTGTGTGACTTATTTCACTTAGAATCATCGTACCTGAATCCACTCATTATGCTGCTACGGGCCTGATGACATAGATTTCATTGCTGAGTGATATTGCATTGTACGTTAGTACCACAACATCTTTATCCATTTTTCGCTTTCGGTGATATTGAACTTGTACCGTAAACGAGGTTCTTGTAAACAGAGGCGTTCCAAACTTTGGGTTGGCTGTGTCTTTTTGATTTTAATTTCCCTAAGCTATAGGACCATAAGTGGAAGTGCCCTAGGCTCTGTTGCTTTGTTTTTTGGATGTTTCAGGAAACACCATACACTTCTCCAGAGTGGCTGCTGGCAATTTACATCGCGCCCATCAGCATAACAAGGCTCCCAGTTCTCCATGGCCTGTCCTGCCTTTCTGGATTTTACACTTTTTTCAGATGGCCCTTTTGACCGGGGGGCAGTGAGACTTCATTGTAGTGCAGATTTCCTTTGCAAGCTTGCTTGGTTGGCCAAAAAGGGCGTATGCGTTTTTTCCTGAATATATTCAGGAAAAAACGCATATGCCCTTTTTGGCCAAGTGCATCATTGTGGACGTTCTGCCTCTTTTCCTATGCTTTACATGCAATTCCAGTCTACCTCCTGAAATCGGTTTCCTGCAATTCTGCCCGCTTTCAACTCCTCTTGGCAGCCTTACTTCAATATATTTTTGGAAGATAGCTGTCATTTAAAACTCTGCAGGTTTGTGAATTACAGTGCCCCTGAGCTCCTTTCTTCAACTCGCTTTCTTGTGAGCTGGCTGCAACACCGCAGGATTGCTTCAGGCCCTAGTTTGGTTCCGGCACGGCATGCTGAGCCTTTGGTTAATTCCTCTTCCTGGTGGGAAATGAGAGTTAAATTGGCCCGACCAGACACCTCCACCTAGTCTCTCATTGGTTCTCCCTATTCCTGTTCATTTTCCACAGAAATTGCAAACTGGGCCAAACAGGAGGTTAAAGGCACTGACTCTCCAAGTGGGGAGAGTGTTAGTAAAGCGTCTGGAATGTTGCACCCGAGTACCAGGGGACGAAAACTGAGACACATTTGAACACGTTTCCCGATCACACGGTGGATCATACTCTGTGTTCCACAGGCATGTTTTAGCTGAAGGAAGAATCCCTTAAACATGGAGAGTTGAGACCCGTGGAAAGGGTACCATGCAATATGACTTCAATGGGTCTGCATTTGCTCACCGAACCTCACCAGTCCTATCACTGCTGCGTTTATGCCGCTGTACACACGCTTGATTCTCTTTCGGAGACATATAAATCCATAGGTTTTAAGATTCTTACTAGTCAGGTAGATTCTTACTAGTCAGGTATATTCTTAGGCGTTTAATATGGGGTGTTGAGTCCACTTCGTTGAGCAAGGAGTAGCTCTTGTCTATTACATATTTGGCTTATGGAACGGTATCTGTGCTAATTTCAATCTCTGGTTTTATGCAACACCCCAACTCACCTTTCCCCTTAAGCAAGCATAAGTTGGTTTTCTACATTTGACACCCTGTTCTGTTTTGTAATTCACTTCCTGTGTAGCCAAGTTTACATTCCGTGTAGTAGTGATATCTTATGATGTTTCTTTTTCTGTGTGACTTATTTCACTTAGAATCATCGTACCTGAATCCACTCATTATGCTGCTATGGGCCTGATGACATAGATTTCATTGCTGAGTGATATTGCATTGTACGTAAGTACCACAACTTCTTTATCCATTTATCGCTTTGTGTGATATTGAACTTGTACCGTAAAAGAGGTTCTTGTAAACAGAGCCGTCCCAATCTTTGGGGTGGCTGTGTCTTTTTGATTTTAATTTCCCTAAGCTATAGGACCATAAGTGGAAGTGCTCTAGGCTCTGTTGCTTTGTGTTTTGGATGTTTCAGGAAACACCATACACTTCTCCAGAGTGGCTGCTGGCAATTTACATCCCGCCCTTCAGCATAACAAGGGTCCCAGTTCTCCATGGCCTGTCCTGCCTTTCTGGATTTTACACTTTTTTCAGATGGCCCTTTTGACCGGGGGGCAGTGAGACTTCATTGTAGTGTAGATTTCCTTTGCAAGCTTGCTTGGTTGGCCAAAAAGGGCGTATGCGTTTTTTCCTGACGCATACGCCCTTTTTGGCCAAGTGCATCATTGTGGACTTCTGCCTCTTTTCCTATGCTTTACATGCAATTCCAGTCTACCTCCTGAAATCGGTTTCCTGCAATTCTGCCCGCTTTCAACTCCTCTTGGCAGCCTTACTTCAATATATTTTTGGAAGATAGCTGTCATTTATAACTCTGCAGGTTTGTGAATTACAGTGCCCCTGACCTCCTTTCTTCAACTCGCTTTCTTGTGAGCTGGCCGCAACACCGCAGGATTGCCTCAGGCCCTAGTGTGCTTCTAGCCTGGCACGCTGAGCCTTTGGTTAATTCCTCTTCCTGGTGGGAAATGAGAGTTAAATTTGCCCGTCCAGACACCTCCACCTAGTCTCTCATTGGTTCTCCGTATTCCTGTTCATCTTACGCAGAAATTGCAAACTTGGCCAAACAGGAGGTTAAAGGCACTGACTCTCCAAGTGGGGAGAGTGTTAGTAAAGCGTCTGGAATGTTACACCCGAGTATCAGGGGACGAAAACTGAGACACATTTGAACACGTTTCCCGATCACACGGTGGATCATACTCTGGGTTCCACATGCATGTTTTAGCTGAACGAAGAATCCCTTAAACCTAGAGAGTTGAGACCCATGGAATGGGTACCATGCAATATGACTTCAAAGAGTCTGCATTTGCTCAACGAACCTCACCAATCCTATCACTGCTGCGTTTATGACACTGTACACACGCTTGATTCTCTTTCAGAAACATATAAATCCATAGGTTTTAAGATACTTACTAGTCAGGTATATTCTTAGGCGTTTAATATGGGGTGTTGAGTCCACTTCGTTGAGCAAGGAGTAGCTCTTGTCTATACCATATTTGGCTTCAGGAACTTTATCTGTGCTCATTTCAATCTCTGGTTTTATGCAGCCCCCCAACTCACCATTCCCGTTAAGGAAGCAAAAGTTGGTTTTCTTAATTGGAGACCCTGTTCTGTTTTGTAATCCAGTTCCTGTGTAGCCAAGTTTACATTCCGTGTATTAGTGATATCTTATGATGTTTCTTTTTCTGTGTGACTTATTTCACTTAGAATCATCATACCTGAATCCACTCATTATGCTGCTATGGGCCTGATGACATAGATTTCATTGCTTAGTGATATTGCATTGTACGTAAGTACCACAACTTCTTTATCCATTTTTCGCTTTGTGTGATATTGAACTGGTACCGTAAACGAGGTTCTTGTAAACAGAGCCGTCCCAAACTTTGGGGTGGCTGTGTCTTTTTGATTTTAATTTCCCTAAGCTATAGGACCATAAGTGGAAGTGCCCTAGGCTCTGTTGCTTTGTTTTTTGGATGTTTCAGGAAACACCATACACTTCTCCAGAGTGGCTGCTGGCAATTTACATCCCGCCCATCAGCATAACAAGGCTCCCAGTTCTCCATGGCCTGTCCTGCCTTTCTGGATTTTACACTTTTTTCAGATGGCCCTTTTGACCGGGGGGCAGTGAGACTTCATTGTAGTACAGATTTCCTTTGCAAGCTTGCTTGGTTGGCCAAAAAGGGCGTATGCGTTTTTTCCTGAATATATTCAGGATAAAACGCATACGCCCTTTATGGCCAAATGCATCATTGTGGACGTTCTGCCTCTTTCCCTATGCTTTACATGCAATTCCAGTCTACCTCCTGAAATCGGTTTCCTGCAATTCTGCCCCGCTTTCAACTCCTCTTGGGAGCCTTACTTCAATATATTTTTGGAAGATAGCTGTCATTTATAACTCTGCAGGTTTGTGAATTACAGTGCCCCTGAGCTCCTTTCTTCAACTCGCTTTCTTGTGAGCTGGCCGCAACACCGCAGGATTGCTTCAGGCCCTAGTTTGGATCCGGCATGGCATGTTGAGCCTTTGGTTAATTCCTCTTCCTGGTGGGAAATGAGAGTTAAATTTGCCCGTCCAGACACCTCCACCTAGTCTCTCATTGGTTCTCCCTATTCCTGTTCATTTTCCACAGAAATTGCAAACTGGGCAAACAGGAGGTTAAAGGCACTGACTCTCCAAGTGGGGAGAGTGTTAGTAAAGCGTCTGGAATGTTGCACCCGAGTACCAGGGGACGAAAACTGAGAAACGTTTGAACACGTTTCCCGATCACACGGTGGATCATACTCTGGGTTCCACATGCATGTTTTAGCTGAAGGAAGAATCCCTTAAACATGGAGAGTTGAGACCCATGGAATGGGTACCATGCAATATGACTTCAAAGGGTCTGCATTTGCTCACCGAACCTCACCAATCCTATCACTGCTGCGTTTATGCCACTGTACACACGCTTGATTCTCTTTCAGAGACATATAAAACCTTAGGTTTTAAGATTCTTACTAGTCAGTTATATTCTTATCCGTTTAATATGGGGTGTTGAATCCACTTCGTTGAGCAAGGAGTAGCTCTTGTCTATTACATATTTGGCTTATGGAACGGTATCTGTGCTAATTTCAATCTCTGGTTTTATGCCGCACCCCAACTCACCTTTCCCCTTAAGCAAACATAAGTTGGTTTTCTACATTTGACACCCTGTTCTGTTTTGTAATTCAGTTCCTGTGTAGCCAAGTTTACATTCCGTGTATTAGTGATATCTTATAATGTTTCTTTTTCTGTGTGACTTATTTCACTTAGAATCATCGTACCTGAATCCACTCATTATGCTGCTACGGGCCTGATGACATAGATTTCATTGCTGAGTGATATTGCATTGTACGTAAGTACCACAACATCTTTATCCATTTTTCGCTTTCTGTGATATTGAACTTGTACCGTAAAAAAGGTTCTTTTAAACAGAGCCGGCCGAAACTTTGGGGTGGCTGTGTGTTTTTGATTTTAATTTCCCTAAGCTATAGGACCATAAGTGGAAGTGCCCTAGGCTCTGTTGCTTTGTTTTTTGGATGTTTCAGGAAACACCATACACTTCTCCAGAGTGGCTGCTGGCAATTTACATCCCGCCCATCAGCATAACAAGGCTCCCAGTTCTCCATGGCCTGTCCTGCCTTTCTGGATTTTACACTTTTTTCAGATGGCCCTTTTGACCGGGGGGCAGTGAGGCTTCATTGTAGTGCAGATTTCCTTTGCAAGCTTGCTTGGTTGGCCAAAAAGGGCGTATGCGTTTTTTCCTGAATATATTCAGGAAAAAACGCATACGCCCTTTTTGGCCAAGTGCATCATTGTGGACGTTCTGCCTCTTTTCCTATGCTTTACATGCAATTCCAGTCTACCTCCTGAAATCGGTTTCCTGCAATTCTGCCCCACTTTAAACTCCTCTTGGCTGCCTTACTTCAATATATTTTTGGAAGATAGCTGTCATTTATAACTCTGCAAGTTTTTGAATTACAGTGCCCCTGAGCTCCTTTCTTCAACTCGCTTTCTTGTGAGCTGGCCGCAACACCGCAGGATTGCCTCAGGCCCTAGTGTGCTTCTAGCCTGGCACGCTGAGCCTTTGGTTAATTCCTCTTCCTGGTGGGAAATGAGAGTTAAATTTGCCCGTCCAGACACCTCCACCTAGTCTCTCATTGGTTCTCCGTATTCCTGTTCATCTTACGCAGAAATTGCAAACTTGGCCAAACAGGAGGTTAAAGGCACTGACTCTCCAAGTGGGGAGAGTGTTAGTAAAGCGTCTGGAATGTTACACCCGAGTATCAGGGGACGAAAACTGAGACACATTTGAACACGTTTCCCGATCACACGGTTGATCATACTCTGGGTTCCACATGCATGTTTTAGCTGAACGAAGAATCCCTTAAACCTAGAGAGTTGAGACCCATGGAATGGGTACCATGCAATATGACTTCAAAGAGTCTGCATTTGCTCAACGAACCTCACCAATCCTATCACTGCTGCGTTTATGACACTGTACACACGCTTGATTCTCTTTCAGAAACATATAAATCCATAGGTTTTAAGATACTTACTAGTCAGGTATATTCTTAGGCGTTTAATATGGGGTGTTGAGTCCACTTCGTTGAGCAAGGAGTAGCTCTTGTCTATACCATATTTGGCTTCAGGAACTTTATCTGTGCTCATTTCAATCTCTGGTTTTATGCAGCCCCCCAACTCACCATTCCCGTTAAGGAAGCAAAAGTTGGTTTTCTTAATTGGAGACCCTGTTCTGTTTTGTAATCCAGTTCCTGTGTAGCCAAGTTTACATTCCGTGTATTAGTGATATCTTATGATGTTTCTTTTTCTGTGTGACTTATTTCACTTAGAATCATCATACCTGAATCCACTCATTATGCTGCTATGGGCCTGATGACATAGATTTCATTGCTAAGTGATATTTCATTGTACGTAAGTACCACAACTTCTTTATCCATTTTTCGCTTTGTGTGATATTGAACTGGTACCGTAAACGAGGTTCTTGTAAACAGAGCCGTCCCAAACTTTGGGGTGGCTGTGTCTTTTTGATTTTAATTTCCCTAAGCTATAGGACCATAAGTGGAAGTGCCCTAGGCTCTGTTGCTTTGTTTTTTGGATGTTTCAGGAAACACCATACACTTCTCCAGAGTGGCTGCTGGCAATTTACATCCCGCCCATCAGCATAACAAGGCTCCCAGTTCTCCATGGCCTGTCCTGCCTTTCTGGATTTTACACTTTTTTCAGATGGCCCTTTTGACCGGGGGGCAGTGAGACTTCAATGTAGTACAGATTTCCTTTGCAAGCTTGCTTGGTTGGCCAAAAAGGGCGTATGCGTTTTTTCCTGAATATATTCAGGATAAAACGCATACGCCCTTTATGGCCAAGTGCATCATTGTGGACGTTCTGCCTCTTTCCCTATGCTTTACATGCAATTCCAGTCTACCTCCTGAAATCGGTTTCCTGCAATTCTGCCCCGCTTTCAAGTCCTCTTGGGAGCCTTACTTCAATATATTTTTGGAAGATAGCTGTCATTTATAACTCTGCAGGTTTGTGAATTACAGTGCCCCTGAGCTCCTTTCTTCAACTCGCTTTCTTGTGAGCTGGCCGCAACACCGCAGGATTGCTTCAGGCCCTAGTTTGGTTCCGGCATGGCATGTTGAGCCTTTGGTTAATTCCTCTTCCTGGTGGGAAATGAGAGTTAAATTTGCCCGTCCAGACACCTCCACCTAGTCTCTCATTGGTTCTCCCTATTCCTGTTCATTTTCCACAGAAATTGCAAACTGGGCAAACAGGAGGTTAAAGGCACTGACTCTCCAAGTGGGGAGAGTGTTAGTAAAGCGTCTGGAATGTTGCACCCGAGTACCAGGGGACGAAAACTGAGAAACGTTTGAACACGTTTCCCGATCACACGGTGGATCATACTCTGGGTTCCACATGCATGTTTTAGCTGAAGGAAGAATCCCTTAAACATGGAGAGTTGAGACCCATGGAATGGGTACCATGCAATATGACTTCAAAGGGTCTGCATTTGCTCACCGAACCTCACCAATCCTATCACTGCTACGTTTATGCCTCTGTACACATGCTTGATTCTCTTTCGGAGACATATAAATCCATAGGTTTTAAGATTCTTACTAGTCAGGTATATTCTTAGGCGTTTAATATGGGGTGTTGAGTCCACTTCGTTGAGCAAGGAGTAGCTCTTGTCTATTACATATTTGGCTTATGGAACGGTATCTGTGCTAATTTCAATCTCTGGTTTTATGCAGCACCCCAACTCACCTTTCCCCTTAAGCAAGCATAAGTTGGTTTTCTACATTTGACACCCTGTTCTGTTTTGTAATTCAGTTCCTGTGTAGCCAAGTTTACATTCCGTGTGTTAGTGATATCTTATGATGTTTCTTTTTCTGTGTGACTTATTTCACTTAGAATCATCGTACCTGAATCCACTCATTATGCTGCTACGGGCCTGATGACATAGATTTCATTGCTGAGTGATATTGCATTGTACGTAAGTACCACAACTTCTTTATCCATTTTTCGCTTTCTGTGATATTGAACTTGTACCGTAAACGAGGTTCTTGTAAACAGAGCCGTCCCAAACTTTGGGGTGGCTGTGTCTTTTTGATTTTAATTTCCCTAAGCTAAAGGACCATAAGTGGAAGTGCCCTAGGCTCTGTTGCTTTGTTTTTTGGATGTTTCAGGAAACACCATACACTTCTCCAGAGTGGCTGCTGGCAATTTACATCCCACCCATCAACATAAGAAGGCTCCAAGTTCTCCTTGGCCTGTCCTGCCTGTCTGGATTTTAAACTTTTATCGGATGGCCTTTTTGACCGGGGGGCAGTGAGACTTCATTGTAGTGCAGATTTCCTTTTCAAGCTTGCTTGGTTGGCCAAAAAGGTCGTATGCGTTTTTTCCTGAATATATTCAGGAAAAAACGCATACGCACTTTTTGGCCAAGTGCATCATTGTGGACGTTCTGCCTCTTTTCCTATGCTTTACGTGCAATTCCAGTCTACCTCCTGAAATCGGTTTCTTGCAATTCTGCCCGCTTTCAACTCCTCTTTGCAGGCTTACTTCAATATATTTTTGGAAGATAGCTGTCATTTATAACTCTGCAGGTTTGTGAATTACAGTGCCCCTGAGCTCCTTTCTTCAACTCGCTTTCTTGTGAGCTGGCCGCAACACCGCAGGATTGCTTCAGGCCCTAGTTTGGTTCCGGCACGGCATGCTGAGCCTTTGCTTAATTCCTCTTCCTGGTGGGAAATGAGAGTTAAATTTGCCCGTCCAGACACCTCCACCTAGTCTCTCATTGGTTCTCCCTATTCCTGTTCATTTTCCACAGAATTTGCAAACTGGGCCAAACAGGAGGTTAAAGGCACTGACTCTCCAAGTGGGGAGAGTGTTAGTAAAGCATCTGGAATGTTGCACCCGAGTACAAGGGGACGAAAACTGAGACACATTTGAACACGTTTTCCAATCACATGGTGGATCATACTCTGGGTTCCACATGCATGTTTTAGCTGAAGGAAGAATCCCTTAAACATGTAGAGTTGAGACCCAAGGAATGGGTACCATGCAATATGATTTCAAAGGGTCTGCATTTGCTCACCGAACCTCACCAATCCTATCACTGCTACGTTTATGCCTCTGTACACACGTTTGATTCTCTTTCGGAGACATATAAATCCATAGGTTTTAAGATTCTTACTAGTCAGGTATATTCTTAGGCGTTTAATATGGGGTGTTGAGTCCACTTCGTTGAGCAAGGAGTAGCTCTTGTCTATTACATATTTGGCTTATGGAACGGTATCTGTGCTAATTTCAATCTCTGGTTTTATGCCGCACCCCAACTCACCTTTCCCCTTAAGCAAACATAAGTTGGTTTTCTACATTTGACACCCTGTTCTGTTTTGTAATTCAGTTCCTGTGTAGCCAAGTTTACATTCCGTGTATTAGTGATATCTTATAATGTTTCTTTTTCTGTGTGACTTATTTCACTTAGAATCATCGTACCTGAATCCACTCATTATGCTGCTACGGGCCTGATGACATAGATTTCATTGCTGAGTGATATTGCATTGTACGTAAGTACCACAACATCTTTATCCATTTTTCGCTTTCTGTGATATTGAACTTGTACCGTAAAAAAGGTTCTTTTAAACAGAGCCGGCCGAAACTTTGGGGTGGCTGTGTGTTTTTGATTTTAATTTCCCTAAGCTATAGGACCATAAGTGGAAGTGCCCTAGGCTCTGTTGCTTTGTTTTTTGGATGTTTCAGGAAACACCATACACTTCTCCAGAGTGGCTGCTGGCAATTTACATCCCGCCCATCAGCATAACAAGGCTCCCAGTTCTCCATGGCCTGTCCTGCCTTTCTGGATTTTACACTTTTTTCAGATGGCCCTTTTGACCGGGGGGCAGTGAGGCTTCATTGTAGTGCAGATTTCCTTTGCAAGCTTGCTTGGTTGGCCAAAAAGGGCGTATGCGTTTTTTCCTGAATATATTCAGGAAAAAACGCATACGCCCTTTTTGGCCAAGTGCATCATTGTGGACGTTCTGCCTCTTTTCCTATGCTTTACATGCAATTCCAGTCTACCTCCTGAAATCGGTTTCCTGCAATTCTGCCCCACTTTAAACTCCTCTTGGCTGCCTTACTTCAATATATTTTTGGAAGATAGCTGTCATTTATAACTCTGCAAGTTTTTGAATTACAGTGCCCCTGAGCTCCTTTCTTCAACTCGCTTTCTTGTGAGCTGGCCGCAACACCGCAGGATTGCCTCAGGCCCTAGTGTGCTTCTAGCCTGGCACGCTGAGCCTTTGGTTAATTCCTCTTCCTGGTGGGAAATGAGAGTTAAATTTGCCCGTCCAGACACCTCCACCTAGTCTCTCATTGGTTCTCCGTATTCCTGTTCATCTTACGCAGAAATTGCAAACTTGGCCAAACAGGAGGTTAAAGGCACTGACTCTCCAAGTGGGGAGAGTGTTAGTAAAGCGTCTGGAATGTTACACCCGAGTATCAGGGGACGAAAACTGAGACACATTTGAACACGTTTCCCGATCACACGGTTGATCATACTCTGGGTTCCACATGCATGTTTTAGCTGAACGAAGAATCCCTTAAACCTAGAGAGTTGAGACCCATGGAATGGGTACCATGCAATATGACTTCAAAGAGTCTGCATTTGCTCAACGAACCTCACCAATCCTATCACTGCTGCGTTTATGACACTGTACACACGCTTGATTCTCTTTCAGAAACATATAAATCCATAGGTTTTAAGATACTTACTAGTCAGGTATATTCTTAGGCGTTTAATATGGGGTGTTGAGTCCACTTCGTTGAGCAAGGAGTAGCTCTTGTCTATACCATATTTGGCTTCAGGAACTTTATCTGTGCTCATTTCAATCTCTGGTTTTATGCAGCCCCCCAACTCACCATTCCCGTTAAGGAAGCAAAAGTTGGTTTTCTTAATTGGAGACCCTGTTCTGTTTTGTAATCCAGTTCCTGTGTAGCCAAGTTTACATTCCGTGTATTAGTGATATCTTATGATGTTTCTTTTTCTGTGTGACTTATTTCACTTAGAATCATCATACCTGAATCCACTCATTATGCTGCTATGGGCCTGATGACATAGATTTCATTGCTAAGTGATATTTCATTGTACGTAAGTACCACAACTTCTTTATCCATTTTTCGCTTTGTGTGATATTGAACTGGTACCGTAAACGAGGTTCTTGTAAACAGAGCCGTCCCAAACTTTGGGGTGGCTGTGTCTTTTTGATTTTAATTTCCCTAAGCTATAGGACCATAAGTGGAAGTGCCCTAGGCTCTGTTGCTTTGTTTTTTGGATGTTTCAGGAAACACCATACACTTCTCCAGAGTGGCTGCTGGCAATTTACATCCCGCCCATCAGCATAACAAGGCTCCCAGTTCTCCATGGCCTGTCCTGCCTTTCTGGATTTTACACTTTTTTCAGATGGCCCTTTTGACCGGGGGGCAGTGAGACTTCAATGTAGTACAGATTTCCTTTGCAAGCTTGCTTGGTTGGCCAAAAAGGGCGTATGCGTTTTTTCCTGAATATATTCAGGATAAAACGCATACGCCCTTTATGGCCAAGTGCATCATTGTGGACGTTCTGCCTCTTTCCCTATGCTTTACATGCAATTCCAGTCTACCTCCTGAAATCGGTTTCCTGCAATTCTGCCCCGCTTTCAAGTCCTCTTGGGAGCCTTACTTCAATATATTTTTGGAAGATAGCTGTCATTTATAACTCTGCAGGTTTGTGAATTACAGTGCCCCTGAGCTCCTTTCTTCAACTCGCTTTCTTGTGAGCTGGCCGCAACACCGCAGGATTGCTTCAGGCCCTAGTTTGGTTCCGGCATGGCATGTTGAGCCTTTGGTTAATTCCTCTTCCTGGTGGGAAATGAGAGTTAAATTTGCCCGTCCAGACACCTCCACCTAGTCTCTCATTGGTTCTCCCTATTCCTGTTCATTTTCCACAGAAATTGCAAACTGGGCAAACAGGAGGTTAAAGGCACTGACTCTCCAAGTGGGGAGAGTGTTAGTAAAGCGTCTGGAATGTTGCACCCGAGTACCAGGGGACGAAAACTGAGAAACGTTTGAACACGTTTCCCGATCACACGGTGGATCATACTCTGGGTTCCACATGCATGTTTTAGCTGAAGGAAGAATCCCTTAAACATGGAGAGTTGAGACCCATGGAATGGGTACCATGCAATATGACTTCAAAGGGTCTGCATTTGCTCACCGAACCTCACCAATCCTATCACTGCTACGTTTATGCCTCTGTACACATGCTTGATTCTCTTTCGGAGACATATAAATCCATAGGTTTTAAGATTCTTACTAGTCAGGTATATTCTTAGGCGTTTAATATGGGGTGTTGAGTCCACTTCGTTGAGCAAGGAGTAGCTCTTGTCTATTACATATTTGGCTTATGGAACGGTATCTGTGCTAATTTCAATCTCTGGTTTTATGCAGCACCCCAACTCACCTTTCCCCTTAAGCAAGCATAAGTTGGTTTTCTACATTTGACACCCTGTTCTGTTTTGTAATTCAGTTCCTGTGTAGCCAAGTTTACATTCCGTGTGTTAGTGATATCTTATGATGTTTCTTTTTCTGTGTGACTTATTTCACTTAGAATCATCGTACCTGAATCCACTCATTATGCTGCTACGGGCCTGATGACATAGATTTCATTGCTGAGTGATATTGCATTGTACGTAAGTACCACAACTTCTTTATCCATTTTTCGCTTTCTGTGATATTGAACTTGTACCGTAAACGAGGTTCTTGTAAACAGAGCCGTCCCAAACTTTGGGGTGGCTGTGTCTTTTTGATTTTAATTTCCCTAAGCTAAAGGACCATAAGTGGAAGTGCCCTAGGCTCTGTTGCTTTGTTTTTTGGATGTTTCAGGAAACACCATACACTTCTCCAGAGTGGCTGCTGGCAATTTACATCCCACCCATCAACATAAGAAGGCTCCAAGTTCTCCTTGGCCTGTCCTGCCTGTCTGGATTTTAAACTTTTATCGGATGGCCTTTTTGACCGGGGGGCAGTGAGACTTCATTGTAGTGCAGATTTCCTTTTCAAGCTTGCTTGGTTGGCCAAAAAGGTCGTATGCGTTTTTTCCTGAATATATTCAGGAAAAAACGCATACGCACTTTTTGGCCAAGTGCATCATTGTGGACGTTCTGCCTCTTTTCCTATGCTTTACGTGCAATTCCAGTCTACCTCCTGAAATCGGTTTCTTGCAATTCTGCCCGCTTTCAACTCCTCTTTGCAGGCTTACTTCAATATATTTTTGGAAGATAGCTGTCATTTATAACTCTGCAGGTTTGTGAATTACAGTGCCCCTGAGCTCCTTTCTTCAACTCGCTTTCTTGTGAGCTGGCCGCAACACCGCAGGATTGCTTCAGGCCCTAGTTTGGTTCCGGCACGGCATGCTGAGCCTTTGCTTAATTCCTCTTCCTGGTGGGAAATGAGAGTTAAATTTGCCCGTCCAGACACCTCCACCTAGTCTCTCATTGGTTCTCCCTATTCCTGTTCATTTTCCACAGAATTTGCAAACTGGGCCAAACAGGAGGTTAAAGGCACTGACTCTCCAAGTGGGGAGAGTGTTAGTAAAGCATCTGGAATGTTGCACCCGAGTACAAGGGGACGAAAACTGAGACACATTTGAACACGTTTTCCAATCACATGGTGGATCATACTCTGGGTTCCACATGCATGTTTTAGCTGAAGGAAGAATCCCTTAAACATGTAGAGTTGAGACCCAAGGAATGGGTACCATGCAATATGATTTCAAAGGGTCTGCATTTGCTCACCGAACCTCACCAATCCTATCACTGCTACGTTTATGCCTCTGTACACACGTTTGATTCTCTTTCGGAGACATATAAATCCATAGGTTTTAAGATTCTTACTAGTCAGGTATATTCTTAGGCGTTTAATATGGGGTGTTGAGTCCACTTCGTTGAGCAAGGAGTAGTTCTTGTCTATTCCATATTTGGCTTAAGGAACTTTATCTGTGCTCATTTCAATCTCTGGTTTTATGCAGCACCCCAACTCACCTTTCCCCTTAAGCAAGCATAAGTTGGTTTTCTAAATTTGAGACCCTGTTCTGTTTTGTAATCCAGTTCCTGTGTAGCCAAGTTTACATCCCGTGTATTAGTGATATCTTATGATGTTTCTTTTTCTGTGTGACTTATTTCAGTTAGAATCATCATACCTGAATCCACTCATTATGTTGCTACGGGCCTGATGACATAGATTTCATTGCTGAGTGATATTGCATTGTACGTAAGTACCACAACTTCTTTATCCATTTTTCACTTTCTGCGATATTGAACTTGTACCGTAAACGAGGTTCTTGTAAACAGAGCCGTCCCAAACTTTGGGGTGGCTGTGTCTTTTTGATTTTAATTTCCCTAAGCTATAGGACCATAAGTGGAAGTGCCCTAGGCTCTGTTGCTTTGTTTTTTAGATGTTTCAGGAAACACCATACACCTCTCCCGAGTGGCTCTTGGCAATTTACATCCCGCCCATCAGCATAACAAGGCTCCCAGTTCTCCATGGCCTGTCCTGCCTTTCTGGATTTTACACTTTTTTCAGATGGCCCTTTTGACCGGGGGGCAGTGAGACTTCATTGTAGTGCAGATTTCCTTTGCAAGCTTGCTTGGTTGGCCAAAAAGGGCGTATGCGTTTTTTCCTGAGTATATTCAGGAAAAAACGCATACGCCCTTTTTGGCCAAGTGCATCATTGTGGACGTTCTGCCTCTTTTCCTATGCTTTAAATGCAATTCCAGTCTACCTCCTGAAATCGGTTTCCTGCAATTCTGCCCCGCTTTCAAGTCCTCTTGGCAGCCTTACTTCAGTATATTTTTGGACGATAGCTGTCATTTATAACTCTGCAGGTTTGTGAATTACAGTGCCCCTGAGCTCCTTTCTTCAACTCGCTTTCTTGTGAGCTGGCCGCAACACCGCAGGATTGCTTCAGGCCCTAATCTGGTTCCGGCACGGCACGCTGAGCCTTTGGTTAATTCCTCTTCCTGGTGGGAAATGAGAGTTAAATTTGCCCGTCCAGACACCTCCAGCTAGTCTCTCATTGGTTCTCCCTATTCCTGTTCATCTTCCGCAGAAATTGCAAACTGGGCCAAACAGGAGGTTAAAGGCACTGACTCTCCAAGTCGGGAGAGTGTTAGTAAAGCGTGTGGAATGTTGCACCCGAGTACCAGGGGACGAGAACTGAGACATATTGGAACACGTCTCCCGATCACACGGTTGATCATACTCTGGGTTCCACGTGCATGTTTTAGCTGAAGGAAGAATCCCTTAAACCTGGAGAGTTGAGACCCGTGGAATGGGTACCATGCAATATGACTTCAAAGGGTCTTCATTTGCTCACCGAACCTCTCCAATCCTATCACTGCTGCGTTTATGCCCCTGTACACATGCTTGATTTTCTTTCAGAGACATAGCAGTGCATAGGTTTTAAGATACTTACTAGTCAGGTACATTCTTAGGCGTTTAATATGGGGTGTTGAGTCCATTTCGTTGAGCAAGGAGTAGTTCTTGTCTATTCCATATTTGGCTTAAGGAACTTTATCTGTGTTCATTTAAATCTCTGGTTTTATGCAGCACCCCAACTCACCTTTCCCCTTAAGCAAGCATAAGTTGGTTTTCTAAATTTGAGACCCTGTTCTGTTTTGTAATCCAGTTCCTGTGTAGCCAAGTTTACATTCCGTGTATTAGTGATATCTTATGATGTTTCTTTTTCTGTGTGACTTATTTCAGTTAGAATCATCATACCTGAATCCACTCATTATGCTGCTACGGGCCTGATGACATAGATTTCATTGCTGAGTGATATTGCATTGTACGTAAGTACCACAACTTCTTTATCCATTTTTCACTTTCTGCGATATTGAACTTGTACTGTAAACGAGGTTCTTGTAAACAGAGCCGTCCCAAACTTTGGGGTGGCTGTGTCTTTTTGATTTTAATTTCCCTAAGCTATAGGACCATAAGTGGAAGTGCCCTAGGCTCTGTTGCTTTGTTTTTTAGATGTTTCAGGAAACACCATACACCTCTCCCGAGTGGCTGTTGGCAATTGACATCCCGCCCATCAGCATAACAAGGCTCCCAGTTCTCCATGGCCTGTCCTGCCTTTCTGGATTTTACACTTTTTTCAGATGGCCCTTTTGACCGGGGGGAAGTGAGACTTCATTGTAGTGCAGATTTCCTTTGCAAGCTTGCTTGGTTGGCCAAAAAGGGCGTATGCGTTTTTTCCTGAATATATTCAGGAAAAAACGCATACGCCGTTTTTGGCCAAGTGCATCATTGTGGACGTTCTGCCTCTTTTCCTATGCTTTAAATGCAATTCCAGTCTACCTCCTGAAATCGGTTTCCTGCAATTCTGCCCCGCTTTCAAGTCCTCTTGGCAGCCTTACTTCAGTATATTTTTGGACGATAGCTGTCATTTATAACTCTGCAGGTTTGTGAATTACAGTGCCCCTGAGCTCCTTTCTTCAACTCGCTTTCTTGTGAGCTGGCCGCAACACCGCAGGATTGCTTCAGGCCCTAATCTGGTTCCGGCACGGCACGCTGAGCCTTTGGTTAATTCCTCTTCCTGGTGGGAAATGAGAGTTAAATTTGCCCGTCCAGACACCTCCAGCTAGTCTCTCATTGTTTCTCCCTATTCCTGTTCATCTTCCGCAGAAATTGCAAACTGGGCCAAACAGGAGGTTAAAGGCACTGACTCTCCAAGTCGGGAGAGTGTTAGTAAAGCGTCTGGAATGTTGCACCCGAGTACCAGGGGACGAGAACTGAGACATATTGGAACACGTCTCCCGATCACACGGTTGATCATACTCTGGGTTCCACGTGCATGTTTTAGCTGAAGGAAGAATCCCTTAAACCTGGAGAGTTGAGACCCGTGGAATGGGTACCATGCAATATGACTTCAAAGGGTCTTCATTTGCTCACCGAACCTCTCCAATCCTATCACTGCTGCGTTTATGCCCCTGTACACATGCTTGATTTTCTTTCAGAGACATAGCAGTGCATAGGTTTTAAGATACTTACTAGTCAGGTACATTCTTAGGCGTTTAATATGGGGTGTTGAGTCCATTTCGTTGAGCAAGGAGTAGTTCTTGTCTATTCTATATTTGGCTTAAGGAACTTTATCTGTGCTCATTTCAATCTCTGGTTTTATGCAGCACCCCAACTCACCTTTCCCCTTAAGCAAGCATAAGTTGGTTTTCTAAATTTGAGACCCTGTTCTGTTTTGTAATCCAGTTCCTGTGTAGCCAAGTTTACATTCCGTGTATTAGTGATATCTTATGATGTTTCTTTTTCTGTGTGACTTATTTCAGTTAGAATCATCATACCTGAATCCACTCTTTATGCTGCTACGGGCCTGATGACATAGATTTCATTGCTGAGTGATATTGCATTGTACGTAAGTACCACAACTTCTTTATCCATTTTTCGCTTTCTGTGATATTGAACTTGTACCGTAAACGAGGTTCTTGTAAACAGAGCCGTCCCAAACTTTGGGGTGGCTGTGTCTTTTTGATTTTAATTTCCCTAAGCTATAGGACCATAAGTGGAAGTGCCCTAGGCTCTGTTGCTTTGTTTTTTGGATGTTTCAGGAAACACCATACACTTCTCCAGAGTGGCTGCTGGCAATTTACATCCCACCCATCAGCATAACAAGGCTCCCAGTTCTCCATGGCCTGTCCTACCTTTCTGGATTTTACACTTTTTTCAGATGGCCCTTTTGACCGGGGGGCAGTGAGACTTCATTGTAGTGCAGATTTCCTTTGCAAGCTTGCTTGGTTGGCCAAAAAGGGCGTATGCGTTCTTTCCTGAATATATTCAGGAAAAAACGCATACGCCCTTTTTGGCCAAGTGCATTATTGTGGACGTTCTGCCTCTTTTCCTATGCTTTACATGCAATTCCAGTCTACCTCCTGAAATCGGTTTCCTGCAATTCTGCCCGCTTTCAACTCCTCTTGGCAGCCTTACTTCAATATATTTTTGGAAGATAGCTGTCATTTATAACTCTGCAGGTTTGTGAATTACAGTGCCCCTGAGCTCCTTTCTTCAACTCGCTTTCTTGTGAGCTGGCCGCAACACCGCAGGATTGCTTCAGGCCCTAGTTTGGTTCCGGCACGGCATGCTGAGCCTTTGGTTAATTCCTCTTCCTGGTGGGAAATGAGAGTTAAATTTGCCCGTCCAGACACCTCCACCTAGTCTCTCATTGGTTCTCCCTATTCCTGTTCATTTTCCACAGAATTTGCAAACTGGGCCAAACAGGAGGTTAAAGGCACTGACTCTCCAAGTGAGGAGAGTGTTAGTAAAGCGTCTGGAATGTTGCACCCGAGTACCAGGGAACGAAAACTGAGACACATTTGAACACTTTTTCCGACCACATGGTGGATCATACTCTGGGTAACACATGCATGTTTTAGCTGAAGGAAGAATCCCTTAAACATGTAGAGTTGAGACCCATGGAATGGGTACCATGCAATATGACTTCAAAGGGTCTGCATTTGCTCACCGAACCTCACCAATCCTATCACTGCTACGTTTATGCCTCTGTACACATGCTTGATTCTCTTTCGGAGACATATAAATCCATAGGTTTTAAGATTCTTACTAGTCAGGTATATTCTTAGGCGTTTAATATGGGGTGTTGAGTCCACTTCGTTGAGCAAGGAGTAGCTCTTGTCTATTACATATTTGGCTTATGGAACGGTATCTGTGCTAATTTCAATCTCTGGTTTTATGCAGCACCCCAACTCACCTTTCCCCTTAAGCAAGCATAAGTTGGTTTTCTACATTTGACACCCTGTTCTGTTTTGTAATTCAGTTCCTGTGTAGCCAAGTTTACATTCCGTGTGTTAGTGATATCTTATGATGTTTCTTTTTCTGTGTGACTTATTTCACTTAGAATCATCGTACCTGAATCCACTCATTATGCTGCTACGGGCCTGATGACATAGATTTCATTGCTGAGTGATATTGCATTGTACGTAAGTACCACAACTTCTTTATCCATTTTTCGCTTTCTGTGATATTGAACTTGTACCGTAAACGAGGTTCTTGTAAACAGAGCCGTCCCAAACTTTGGGGTGGCTGTGTCTTTTTGATTTTAATTTCCCTAAGCTAAAGGACCATAAGTGGAAGTGCCCTAGGCTCTGTTGCTTTGTTTTTTGGATGTTTCAGGAAACACCATACACTTCTCCAGAGTGGCTGCTGGCAATTTACATCCCACCCATCAACATAAGAAGGCTCCTAGTTCTCCTTGGCCTGTCCTGCCTGTCTGGATTTTAAACTTTTATCGGATGGCCTTTTTGACCGGGGGGCAGTGAGACTTCATTGTAGTGCAGATTTCCTTTTCAAGCTTGCTTGGTTGGCCAAAAAGGTCGTATGCGTTTTTTCCTGAATATATTCAGGAAAAAACGCATACGCACTTTTTGGCCAAGTGCATCATTGTGGACGTTCTGCCTCTTTTCCTATGCTTTAAATGCAATTCCAGTCTACCTCCTGAAATCGGTTTCCTGCAATTCTGCCCCGCTTTCAAGTCCTCTTGGCAGCCTTACTTCAGTATATTTTTGGACGATAGCTGTCATTTATAACTCTGCAGGTTTGTGAATTACAGTGCCCCTGAGCTCCTTTCTTCAACTCGCTTTCTTGTGAGCTGGCCGCAACACCGCAGGATTGCTTCAGGCCCTAGTTTGGTTCCGGCACGGCATGCTGAGCCTTTGGTTAATTCCTCTTCCTGGTGGGAAATGAGAGTTAAATTTGCCCGTCCAGACACCTCCACCTAGTCTCTCATTGGTTCTCCCTATTCCTGTTCATTTTCCACAGAATTTGCAAACTGGGCCAAACAGGAGGTTAAAGGCACTGACTCTCCAAGTGAGGAGAGTGTTAGTAAAGCGTCTGGAATGTTGCACCCGAGTACCAGGGAACGAAAACTGAGACACATTTGAACACTTTTTCCGACCACATGGTGGATCATACTCTGGGTAACACATGCATGTTTTAGCTGAAGGAAGAATCCCTTAAACATGTAGAGTTGAGACCCATGGAATGGGTACCATGCAATATGACTTCAAAGGGTCTGCATTTGCTCACCGAACCTCACCAATCCTATCACTGCTACGTTTATGCCTCTGTACACATGCTTGATTCTCTTTCGGAGACATATAAATCCATAGGTTTTAAGATTCTTACTAGTCAGGTATATTCTTAGGCGTTTAATATGGGGTGTTGAGTCCACTTCGTTGAGCAAGGAGTAGCTCTTGTCTATTACATATTTGGCTTATGGAACGGTATCTGTGCTAATTTCAATCTCTGGTTTTATGCAGCACCCCAACTCACCTTTCCCCTTAAGCAAGCATAAGTTGGTTTTCTACATTTGACACCCTGTTCTGTTTTGTAATTCAGTTCCTGTGTAGCCAAGTTTACATTCCGTGTGTTAGTGATATCTTATGATGTTTCTTTTTCTGTGTGACTTATTTCACTTAGAATCATCGTACCTGAATCCACTCATTATGCTGCTACGGGCCTGATGACATAGATTTCATTGCTGAGTGATATTGCATTGTACGTAAGTACCACAACTTCTTTATCCATTTTTCGCTTTCTGTGATATTGAACTTGTACCGTAAACGAGGTTCTTGTAAACAGAGCCGTCCCAAACTTTGGGGTGGCTGTGTCTTTTTTATTTTAATTTCCCTAAGCTAAAGGACCATAAGTGGAAGTGCCCTAGGCTCTGTTGCTTTGTTTTTTGGATGTTTCAGGAAACACCATACACTTCTCCAGAGTGGCTGCTGGCAATTTACATCCCACCCATCAACATAAGAAGGCTCCTAGTTCTCCTTGGCCTGTCCTGCCTGTCTGGATTTTAAACTTTTATCGGATGGCCTTTTTGACCGGGGGGCAGTGAGACTTCATTGTAGTGCAGATTTCCTTTTCAAGCTTGCTTGGTTGGCCAAAAAGGTCGTATGCGTTTTTTCCTGAATATATTCAGGAAAAAACGCATACGCACTTTTTGGCCAAGTGCATCATTGTGGACGTTCTGCCTCTTTTCCTATGCTTTAAATGCAATTCCAGTCTACCTCCTGAAATCGGTTTCCTGCAATTCTGCCCCGCTTTCAAGTCCTCTTGGCAGCCTTACTTCAGTATATTTTTGGACGATAGCTGTCATTTATAACTCTGCAGGTTTGTGAATTACAGTGCCCCTGAGCTCCTTTCTTCAACTCGCTTTCTTGTGAGCTGGCCGCAACACCGCAGGATTGCTTCAGGCCCTAATCTGGTTCCGGCACGGCACGCTGAGCCTTTGGTTAATTCCTCTTCCTGGTGGGAAATGAGAGTTAAATTTGCCCGTCCAGACACCTCCAGCTAGTCTCTCATTGGTTCTCCCTATTCCTGTTCATCTTCCGCAGAAATTGCAAACTGGGCCAAACAGGAGGTTAAAGGCACTGACTCTCCAAGTTGGGAGAGTGTTAGTAAAGCGTCTGGAATGTTGCACCCGAGTACCAGGGGACGAGAACTGAGACATATTGGAACACGTCTCCCGATCACACGGTTGATCATACTCTGGGTTCCACGTGCATGTTTTAGCTGAAGGCAGAATCCCTTAAACCTGGAGAGTTGAGACCCGTGGAATGGGTACCATGCAATATGACTTCAAAGGGTCTTCATTTGCTCACCGAACCTCTCCAATCCTATCACTGCTGCGTTTATGCCCCTGTACACATGCTTGATTTTCTTTCAGAGACATAGCAGTGCATAGGTTTTAAGATACTTACTAGTCAGGTACATTCTTAGGCGTTTAATATGGGGTGTTGAGTCCATTTCGTTGAGCAAGGAGTAGTTCTTGTCTATTCTATATTTGGCTTAAGGAACTTTATCTGTGCTCATTTCAATCTCTGGTTTTATGCAGCACCCCAACTCACCTTTCCCCTTAAGCAAGCATAAGTTGGTTTTCTAAATTTGAGACCCTGTTCTGTTTTGTAATCCAGTTCCTGTGTAGCCAAGTTTACATTCCGTGTATTAGTGATATCTTATGATGTTTCTTTTTCTGTGTGACTTATTTCAGTTAGAATCATCATACCTGAATCCACTCATTATGCTGCTATGGGCCTGATGACATAGATTTCATTGCTGAGTGATATTGCATTGTACGTAAGTACCACAACTTCTTTATCCATTTTTCACTTTCTGCGATATTGAACTTGTACTGTAAACGAGGTTCTTGTAAACAGAGCCGTCCCAAACTTTGGGGTGGCTGTGTCTTTTTGATTTTAATTTCCCTAAGCTATAGGACCATAAGTGGAAGTGCCCTAGGCTCTGTTGCTTTGTTTTTTAGATGTTTCAGGAAACACCATACACCTCTCCCGAGTGGCTCTTGGCAATTTACATCCCGCCCATCAGCATAACAAGGCTCCCAGTTCTCCATGGCCTGTCCTGCCTTTCTGGATTTTACACTTTTATCAGATGGCCCTTTTGACCGGGGGGAAGTGAGACTTCATTGTAGTGCAGATTTCCTTTGCAAGCTTGCTTGGTTGGCCAAAAAGGGCGTATGCGTTTTTTCCTGAATATATTCAGGAAAAAACGCATACGCCCTTTTTGGCCAAGTGCATCATTGTGGACGTTCTGCCTCTTTTCCTATGCTTTAAATGCAATTCCAGTCTACCTCCTGAAATCGGTTTCCTGCAATTCTGCCCCGCTTTCAAGTCCTCTTGGCAGCCTTACTTCAGTATATTTTTGGACGATAGCTGTCATTTATAACTCTGCAGGTTTGTGAATTACAGTGCCCCTGAGCTCCTTTCTTCAACTCGCTTTCTTGTGAGCTGGCCGCAACACCGCAGGATTGCTTCAGGCCCTAATCTGGTTCCGGCACGGCACGCTGAGCCTTTGGTTAATTCCTCTTCCTGGTGGGAAATGAGAGTTAAATTTGCCCGTCCAGTCACCTCCAGCTAGTCTCTCATTGGTTCTCCCTATTCCTGTTCATCTTCCGCAGAAATTGCAAACTGGGCCAAACAGGAGGTTAAAGGCACTGACTCTCCAAGTCGGGAGAGTGTTAGTAAAGCGTCTGGAATGTTGCACCCGAGTACCAGGGGACGAGAACTGAGACATATTGGAACACGTCTCCCGATCACACGGTTGATCATACTCTGGGTTCCACGTGCATGTTTTAGCTGAAGGAAGAATCCCTTAAACCTGGAGAGTTGAGACCCGTGGAATGGGTACCATGCAATATGACTTCAAAGGGTCTTCATTTGCTCACCAAACCTCTCCAATCCTATCACTGCTGCGTTTGTGCCCCTGCACACACGCTTGATTTTCTTTCAGAGACATAGCAATTCATAGGTTTTAAGATACTTACTAGTCAGGTACATTCTTAGGCGTTTAATATGGGGTGTTGAGTCCATTTCGTTGAGCAAGGAGTAGTTCTTGTCTATTCCATATTTGGCTTAAGGAACTTTATCTGTGTTCATTTAAATCTCTGGTTTTATGCAGCACCCCAACTCACCTTTCCCCTTAAGCAAGCATAAGTTGGTTTTCTAAATTTGAGACCCTGTTCTGTTTTGTAATCCAGTTCCTGTGTAGCCAAGTTTACATTCCGTGTATTAGTGATATCTTATGATGTTTCTTTTTCTGTGTGACTTATTTCAGTTAGAATCATCATACCTGAATCCACTCATTATGCTGCTATGGGCCTGATGACATAGATTTCATTGCTGAGTGATATTGCATTGTACGTAAGTACCACAACTTCTTTATCCATTTTTTACTTTCTGCGATATTGAACTTGTACCGTAAACGAGGTTCTTGTAAACAGAGCCGTCCCAAACTTTGGGGTGGCGGTGTCTTTTTGATTTTAATTTCCCTAAGCTATAGGACCATAAGTGGAAGTACCCTAGGCTCTGTTGCTTTGTTTTTTAGATGTTTCAGGAAACACCATACACTTCTCTGGAGTGGCTCTTGGCAATTTACATCCCGCCCATCAGCATAACAAGGCTCCCAGTTCTCCATGGCCTGTCCTGCCTTTCAGGATTTTACACTTTTTTCAGATGGCCCTTTTGACCGGGGGGAAGTGAGACTTCATTGTAATGCAGATTTCCTTTGCAAGCTTGCTTGGTTGGCCAAAAAGGGCGTATGCGTTTTTTCCTGAATATATTCAGGAAAAAACGCATACGCCCTTTTTGGCCAAGTGCAACATTTTGGACGTTCTGCCTCTTTTCCTATGCTTTAAATGCAATTCCAGTCTACCTCCTGAAATCGGTTTCCTGCAATTCTGCCCCGCTTTCAAGTCCTCTTGGCAGCCTTACTTCAGTATATTTTTGGACGATAGCTGTCATTTATAACTCTGCAGGTTTGTGAATTACAGTGCCCCTGAGCTCCTTTCTTCAACTCGCTTTCTTGTGAGCTGGCCGCAACACCACAGGATTGCTTCAGGCCCTAATCTGGTTCCGGCACGGCACGCTGAGCCTTTGGTTAATTCCTCTTCCTCGTGGGAAATGAGAGTTAAATTTGCCCGTCCAGACACCTCCAGCTAGTCTCTCATTGGTTCTCCCTATTCCTGTTCATCTTCCGCAGAAATTGCAAACTGGGCCAAACAGGAGGTTAAAGGCACTGACTCTCCAAGTCGGGAGAGTGTTAGTAAAGCGTCTGGAATGTTGCACCCGAGTACCAGGGGACGAGAACTGAGACATATTGGAACACGTCTCCCGATCACACGGTTGATCATACTCTGGGTTCCACGTGCATGTTTTAGCTGAAGGAAGAATCCCTTAAACCTGGAGAGTTGAGACCCGTGGAATGGGTACCATGCAATATGACTTCAAAGGGTCTTCATTTGCTCACCGAACCTCTCCAATCCTATCACTGCTGCGTTTGTGCCCCTGTACACACGCTTGATTTTCTTTCAGAGACATAGCAATCCATAGGTTTTAAGATACTTACTAGTCAGGTACATTCTTAGGCGTTTAATATGGGGTGTTGAGTCCATTTCGTTGAGCAAGGAGTAGTTCTTGTCTATTCTATATTTGGCTTAAGGAACTTTATCTGTGCTCATTTCAATCTCTGGTTTTATGCAGCACCCCAACTCACCTTTCCCCTTACGCAAGCATAAGTTGGTTTTCTAAATTTGAGACCCTGTTCTGTTTTGTAATCCAGTTCCTGTGTAGCCAAGTTTACATCCCGTGTATTAGTGATATCTTATGATGTTTCTTTTTCTGTGTGACTTATTTCAGTTAGAATCATCATACCTGAATCCACTCATTATGCTGCTACGGGCCTGATGACATAGATTTCATTGCTGAGTGATATTGCATTGTACGTAAGTACCACAACTTCTTTATCCATTTTTCACTTTCTGCGATATTGAACTTGTACCGTAAACGAGGTTCTTGTAAACAGAGCCGTCCCAAACTTTGGGGTGGCTGTGTCTTTTTGATTTTAATTTCCCTAAGCTATAGGACCATAAGTGGAAGTGCCCTAGGCTCTGTTGCTTTGTTTTTTAGATGTTTCAGGAAACACCATACACCTCTCCCGAGTGGCTCTTGGCAATTTACATCCCGCCCATCAGCATAACAAGGCTCCCAGTTCTCCATGGCCTGTCCTGCCTTTCTGGATTTTACACTTTTTTCAGATGGCCCTTTTGACCGGGGGGAAGTGAGACTTCATTGTAGTGCAGATTTCCTTTGCAAGCTTGCTTGGTTGGCCAAAAAGGGCGTATGCGTTTTTTCCTGAATATATTCAGGAAAAAACGCATACGCCCTTTTTGGCCAAGTGCATCATTGTGGACGTTCTGCCTCTTTTCCTATGCTTTAAATGCAATTCCAGTCTACCTCCTGAAATCGGTTTCCTGCAATTCTGCCCCGCTTTCAAGTCCTCTTGGCAGCCTTACTTCAGTATATTTTTGGACGATAGCTGTCATTTATAACTCTGCAGGTTTGTGAATTACAGTGCCCCTGAGCTCCTTTCTTCAACTCGCTTTCTTGTGAGCTGGCCGCAACACCGCAGGATTGCTTCAGGCCCTAATCTGGTTCCGGCACGGCACGCTGAGCCTTTGGTTAATTCCTCTTCCTGGTGGGAAATGAGAGTTAAATTTGCCCGTCCACACACCTCCAGCTAGTCTCTCATTGGTTCTCCCTATTCCTGTTCATCTTCCGCAGAAATTGCAAACTGGGCCAAACAGGAGGTTAAAGGCACTGACTCTCCAAGTCGGGAGAGTGTTAGTAAAGCGTCTGGAATGTTGCACCCGAGTACCAGGGGACGAGAACTGAGACATATTGGAACACGTCTCCCGATCACACGGTTGATCATACTCTGGGTTCCACGTGCATGTTTTACCTGAAGGCAGAATCCCTTAAACCTGGAGAGTTGAGACCCGTGGAATGGGTACCATGCAATATGACTTCAAAGGGTCTTCATTTGCTCACCGAACCTCTCCAATCCTATCACTGCTGCGTTTATGCCCCTGTACACACGCTTGATTTTCTTTCAGACACATAGCAATCAATAGGTTTTAAGATACTTACTAGTCAGGTACATTCTTAGGCGTTTAATATGGGGTGTTGAGTCCATTTCGTTGAGCAAGGAGTAGTTCTTGTCTATTCCATATTTGGCTTAAGGAACTTTATCTGTGCTCATTTCAATCTCTGGTTTTATGCAGCACCCCAACTCACCTTTCCCCTTAAGCAAGCATAAGTTGGTTTTCTAAATTTGAGACCCTGTTCTGTTTTGTAATCCAGTTCCTGTGTAGCCAAGTTTACATTCCGTGTATTAGTGATATCTTATGATGTTTCTTTTTCTGTGTGACTTATTTCAGTTAGAATCATCATACCTGAATCCACTCATTATGCTGCTACGGGCCTGATGACATAGATTTCATTGCTGAGTGATATTGCATTGTACGTAAGTACCACAACTTCTTTATCCATTTTTCACTTTCTGCGATATTGAACTTGTACCGTAAACGAGGTTCTTGTAAACAGAGCCGTCCCAAACTTTGGGGTGGCTGTGTCTTTTTGATTTTAATTTCCCTAAGCTATAGGACCATAAGTGGAAGTGCCCTAGGCTCTGTTGCTTTGTTTTTTAGATGTTTCAGGAAACACCATACACCTCTAGCGAGTGGCTCTTGGCAATTTACATCCCGCCCATCAGCATAACAAGGCTCCCAGTTCTCCATGGCCTGTCCTGCCTTTCTGGATTTTACACTTTTTTCAGATGGCCCTTTTGACCGGGGGGAAGTGAGACTTCATTTTAGTGCAGATTTCCTTTGCAAGCTTGCTTGGTTGGCCAAAAAGGGCGTATGCGTTTTTTCCTGAATATATTCAGGAAAAAACGCATACGCCCTTTTTGGCCAAGTGCATCATTGTGGACGTTCTGCCTCTTTTCCTATGCTTTAAATGCAATTCCAGTCTACCTCCTGAAATCGGTTTCCTGCAATTCTGCCCCGCTTTCAAGTCCTCTTGGCAGCCTTACTTCAGTATATTTTTGGACGATAGCTGTCATTTATAACTCTGCAGGTTTGTGAATTACAGTGCCCCTGAGCTCCTTTCTTCAACTCGCTTTCTTGTGAGCTGGCCGCAACACCGCAGGATTGCTTCAGGCCCTAATCTGGTTCCGGCACGGCACGCTGAGCCTTTGGTTAATTCCTCTTCCTGGTGGGAAATGAGAGTTAAATTTGCCCGTCCACACACCTCCAGCTAGTCTCTCATTGGTTCTCCCTATTCCTGTTCATCTTCCGCAGAAATTGCAAACTGGGCCAAACAGGAGGTTAAAGGCACTGACTCTCCAAGTCGGGAGAGTGTTAGTAAAGCGTCTGGAATGTTGCACCCGAGTACCAGGGGACGAGAACTGAGACATATTGGAACACGTCTCCCGATCACACGGTTGATCATACTCTGGGTTCCACGTGCATGTTTTAGCTGAAGGAAGAATCCCTTAAACCTGGAGAGTTGAGACCCGTGGAATGGGTACCATGCAATATGACTTCAAAGGGTCTTCATTTGCTCACCGAACCTCTCCAATCCTATCACTGCTGCGTTTATGCCCCTGTACACACGCTTGATTTTCTTTCAGACACATAGCAATCAATAGGTTTTAAGATACTTACTAGTCAGGTACATTCTTAGGCGTTTAATATGGGGTGTTGAGTCCATTTCGTTTAGCAAGGAGTAGTTCTTGTCTATTCCATATTTGGCTTAAGGAACTTTATCTGTGCTCATTTCAATCTCTGGTTTTATGCAGCACCCCAACTCACCTTTCCCCTTAAGCAAGCATAAGTTGGTTTTCTAAATTTGAGACCCTGTTCTGTTTTGTAATCCAGTTCCTGTGTAGCCAAGTTTACATTCCGTGTATTAGTGATATCTTATGATGTTTCTTTTTCTGTGTGACTTATTTCAGTTAGAATCATCATACCTGAATCCACTCATTATGCTGCTACGGGCCTGATGACATAGATTTCATTGCTGAGTGATATTGCATTGTACGTAAGTACCACAACTTCTTTATCCATTTTTCACTTTCTGCGATATTGAACTTGTACCGTAAACGAGGTTCTTGTAAACAGAGCCGTCCCAAACTTTGGGGTGGCTGTGTCTTTTTGATTTTAATTTCCCTAAGCTATAGGACCATAAGTGGAAGTGCCCTAGGCTCTGTTGCTTTGTTTTTTAGATGTTTCAGGAAACACCATACACCTCTCCCAAGTGGCTCTTGGCAATTTACATCCCGCCCATCAGCATAACAAGGCTCCCAGTTCTCCATGGCCTGTCCTGCCTTTCTGGATTTTACACTTTTTTCAGATGGCCCTTTTGACCGGGGGGGAGTGAGACTTCATTGTAGTGCAGATTTCCTTTGCAAGCTTGCTTGGTTGGCCAAAAAGGGCGTATGCGATTTTTCCTGAATATATTCAGGAATATATTCAGGAATATATTCAGGAATATATTCAGGAAAAAACGCATATGCCCTTTTTGGCCAAGTGCATCATTGTGGACGTTCTGCCTCTTTTCCTATGCTTTAAATGCAATTCCAGTCTACCTCCTGAAATCGGTTTCCTGCAATTCTGCCCCGCTTTCAAGTCCTCTTGGCAGCCTTACTTCAGTATATTTTTGGACGATAGCTGTCATTTATAACTCTGCAGGTTTGTGAATTACAGTGCCCCTGCGCTCCTTTCTTCAACTCGCTTTCTTGTGAGCTGGCCGCAACACCGCAGGATTGCTTCAGGCCCTAATCTGGTTCCGGCACGGCACGCTGAGCCTTTGGTTAATTCCTCTTCCTGGTGGGAAATGAGAGTTAAATTTGCCCGTCCAGACACCTCCACCTAGTCTCTCATTGGTTCTCCCTATTCCTGTTCATCTTCCGCAGAAATTGCAAACTGGGCCAAACAGGAGGTTAAAGGCACTGACTCTCCACGTCGGGAGAGTGTTAGTAAAGCGTCTGGAATGTTGCACCCGAGTACCAGGGGACGAGAACTGAGACATATTGGAACATGTCTCCCGATCACACGGGTGATCATACTCTGGGTTCCACGTGCATGTTTTACCTGAAGGCAGAATCCCTTAAACCTGGAGAGTTGAGACCCGTGGAATGGGTACCATGCAATATGACTTCAAAGGGTCTTCATTTGCTCACCGAACCTCTCCAATCCTATCACTGCTACGTTTATGCCCCTGTACACACGCTTGATTTTCTTTCAGAGACATAGCAATTCATAGGTTTTAAGATACTTACTAGTCAGGTACATTCTTAGGCGTTTAATATGGGGTGTTGAGTCCATTTCGTTGAGCAAGGAGTAGTTCTTGTCTATTCCATATTTGGCTTAAGGAACTTTATCTGTGTTCATTTAAATCTCTGGTTTTATGCAGCACCCCAACTCACCTTTCCCCTTAAGCAAGCATAAGTTGGTTTTCTAAATTTGAGACCCTGTTCTGTTTTGTAATCCAGTTCCTGTGTAGCCAAGTTTACATTCCGTGTATTAGTGATATCTTATGATGTTTCTTTTTCTGTGTGACTTATTTCAGTTAGAATCATCATACCTGAATCCACTCATTATGCTGCTATGGGCCTGATGACATAGATTTCATTGCTGAGTGATATTGCATTGTACGTAAGTACCACAACTTCTTTATCCATTTTTCACTTTCTGCGATATTGAACTTGTACCGTAAACGAGGTTCTTGTAAACAGAGCCGTCCCAAACTTTGGGGTGGCTGTGTCTTTTTGATTTTAATTTCCCTAAGCTATAGGACCATAAGTGGAAGTGCCCTAGGCTCTGTTGCTTTGTTTTTTAGATGTTTCAGGAAACACCATACACCTCTCCCGAGTGGCTGTTGGCAATTTACATCCCGCCCATCAGCATAACAAGGCTCCCAGTTCTCCATGGCCTGTCCTGCCTTTCTGGATTTTACACTTTTTTCAGATGGCCCTTTTGACCGGGGGGAAGTGAGACTTCATTGTAGTGCAGATTTCCTTTGCAAGCTTGCTTGGTTGGCCAAAAAGGGCGTATGCGTTTTTTCCTGAATATATTCAGGAAAAAACGCATACGCCCTTTTTGGCCAAGTGCATCATTGTGGACGTTCTGCCTCTTTTCCTATGCTTTAAATGCAATTCCAGTCTACCTCCTGAAATCGGTTTCCTGCAATTCTGCCCCGCTTTCAAGTCCTCTTGGCAGCCTTACTTCAGTATATTTTTGGACGATAGCTGTCATTTATAACTCTGCAGGTTTGTGAATTACAGTGCCCCTGAGCTCCTTTCTTCAACTCGCTTTCTTGTGAGCTGGCCGCAACACCGCAGGATTGCTTCAGGCCCTAAAATGGTTCCGGCACGGCACGCTGAGCCTTTGGTTAATTCCTCTTCCTGGTGGGAAATGAGAGTTAAATTTGCCCGTCCAGACACCTCCAGCTAGTCTCTCATTGGTTCTCCCTATTCCTGTTCATTTTCCGCAGAAATTGCAAACTGGGCCAAACAGGAGGTTAAAGGCACTGACTCTCCAAGTCGGGAGAGTGTTAGTAAAGCGTCTGGAATGTTGCACCCGAGTACCAGGGGACGAGAACTGAGACATATTGGAACATGTCTCCCGATCACACGGGTGATCATACTCTGGGTTCCACGTGCATGTTTTACCTGAAGGCAGAATCCCTTAAACCTGGAGAGTTGAGACCCGTGGAATGGGTACCATGCAATATGACTTCAAAGGGTCTTCATTTGCTCACCGAACCTCTCCAATCCTATCACTGCTGCGTTTGTGCCCCTGTACACACGCTTGATTTTCTTTCAGAGACATAGCAATCCATAGGTTTTAAGATACTTACTAGTCAGGTACATTCTTAGGCGTTTAATATGGGGTGTTGAGTCCATTTCGTTGAGCAAGGAGTAGTTCTTGTCTATTCTATATTTGGCTTAAGGAACTTTATCTGTGCTCATTTCAATCTCTGGTTTTATGCAGCACCCCAACTCACCTTTCCCCTTAAGCAAGCATAAGTTGGTTTTCTGAATTTGAGACCCTGTTCTGTTTTGTAATCCAGTTCCTGTGTAGCCAAGTTTACATCCCGTGTATTAGTGATATCTTATGATGTTTCTTTTTCTGTGTGACTTATTTCAGTTAGAATCATCATACCTGAATCCACTCATTATGCTGCTACGGGCCTGATGACATAGATTTCATTGCTGAGTGATATTGCATTGTACGTAAGTACCACAACTTCTTTATCCATTTTTCACTTTCTGCGATATTGAACTTGTACCGTAAACGAGGTTCTTGTAAACAGAGCCGTCCCAAACTTTGGGGTGGCTGTGTCTTTTTGATTTTAATTTCCCTAAGCTATAGGACCATAAGTGGAAGTGCCCTAGGCTCTGTTGCTTTGTTTTTTAGATGTTTCAGGAAACACCATACACCTCTCCCGAGTGGCTGTTGGCAATTTACATCCCGCCCATCAGCATAACAAGGCTCCCAGTTCTCCATGGCCTGTCCTGCCTTTCTGGATTTTACACTTTTTTCAGATGGCCCTTTTGACCAGTGGGAAGTGAGACTTCATTGTAGTGCAGATTTCCTTTGCAAGCTTGCTTGGTTGGCCAAAAAGGGCGTATGCGTTTTTTCCTTTTTGGCCAAGTGCATCATTGTGGACGTTCTGCCTCTTTTCCTATGCTTTAAATGCAATTCCAGTCTACCTCCTGAAATCGGTTTCCTGCAATTCTGCCCCGCTTTCAAGTCCTCTTGGCAGCCTTACTTCAGTATATTTTTGGACGATAGCTGTCATTTATAACTCTGCAGGTTTGTGAATTACAGTGCCCCTGAGCTCCTTTCTTCAACTCGCTTTCTTGTGAGCTGGCCGCAACACCGCAGGATTGCTTCAGGCCCTAATCTGGTTCCGGCACGGCACGCTGAGCCTTTGGTTAATTCCTCTTCCTGGTGGGAAATGAGAGTTAAATTTGCCCGTCCAGACACCTCCAGCTAGTCTCTCATTGGTTCTCCCTATTCCTGTTCATCTTCCGCAGAAATTGCAAACTGGGCCAAACAGGAGGTTAAAGGCACTGACTCTCCAAGTCGGGAGAGTGTTAGTAAAGCGTCTGGAATGTTGCACCCGAGTACCAGGGGACGAGAACTGAGACATATTGGAACATGTCAACCGATCACACGGGTGATCATACTCTGAGTTCCACGTGCATGTTTTACCTGAAGGCAGAATCCCTTAAACCTGGAGAGTTGAGACCCGTGGAATGGGTACCATGCAATATGACTTCAAAGGGTCTTCATTTGCTCACCGAACCTCTCCAATCCTATCACTGCTGCGTTTATGCCCCTGTACACACGCTTGATTTTGTTTCAGAGACATAGCAATTCATAGGTTTTAAGATACTTACTAGTCAGGTACATTCTTAGGCGTTTAATATGGGGTGTTGAGTCCATTTCGTTGAGCAAGGAGTAGTTCTTGTCTATTCCATATTTGGCTTAAGGAACTTTATCTGTGTTCATTTAAATCTCTGGTTTTATGCAGCACCCCAACTCACCTTTCCCCTTAAGCAAGCATAAGTAGGTTTTCTAAATTTGAGACCCTGTTCTGTTTTGTAATCCAGTTCCTGTGTAGCCAAGTTTACATTCCGTGTATTAGTGATATCTTATGATGTTTCTTTTTCTGTGTGACTTATTTCAGTTAGAATCATCATACCTGAATCCACTCATTATGCTGCTATGGGCCTGATGACATAGATTTCATTGCTGAGTGATATTGCATTGTACGTAAGTACCACAACTTCTTTATCCATTTTTCACTTTCTATGATATTGAACTTGTACAGTAAACGAGGGTCTTGTAAACAGAGCCGTCCCAAACTTTGGGGTGGCTGTGTCTTTTTGATTTTAATTTCCCTAAGCTATAGGACCATAAGTGGAAGTGCCCTAGGCTCTGTTGCTTTGTTTTTTAGATGTTTCAGGAAACACCATACACCTCTCCCGAGTGGCTCTTGGCAATTTACATCCCGCCCATCAGCATAACAAGGCTCCCAGTTCTTCATGGCCTGTCCTGCCTTTCTGGATTTTACACTTTTTTCAGATGGCCCTTTTGACCGGTGGGAAGTGAGACTTCATTGTAGTGCAGATTTCCTTTGCAAGCTTGCTTGGTTGGCCAAAAAGGGCGTATGCGTTTTTTCCTTTTTGGCCAAGTGCATCATTGTGGACGTTCTGCCTCTTTTCCTATGCTTTAAATGCAATTCCAGTCTACCTCCTGAAATCGGTTTCCTGCAATTCTGCCCCGCTTTCAAGTCCTCTTGGCAGCCTTACTTCAGTATATTTTTGGACGATAGCTGTCATTTATAACTCTGCAGGTTTGTGAATTACAGTGCCCCTGAGCTCCTTTCTTCAACTCGCTTTCTTGTGAGCTGGCCGAAACACCGCAGGATTGCTTCAGGCCCTAATCTGGTTCCGGCACGGCACGCTGAGCCTTTGGTTAATTCCTCTTCCTGGTGGGAAATGAGAGTTAAATTTGCCCGTCCAGACACCTCCAGCTAGTCTCTCATTGGTTCTCCCTATTCCTGTTCATCTTCCGCAGAAATTGCAAACTGGACCAAACAGGAGGTTAAAGACACTGACTCTCCAAGTCGGGAGAGTGTTAGTAAAGCGTCTGGAATGTTGCACCCGAGTACCAGGGGACGAGAACTGAGACATATTGGAACACGTCTCCCGATCACACGGTTGATCATACTCTGGGTTCCACGTGCATGTTTTAGCTGAAGGAAGAATCCCTTAAACCTGGAGAGTTGAGACCCGTGGAATGGGTACCATGCAATATGACTTCAAAGGGTCTTCATTTGCTCACCGAACCTCTCCAATCCTATCACTGCTGCGTTTATGCCCCTGTACACACGCTTGATTTTCTTTCAGAGACATAGCAATCCATAGGTTTTAAGATACTTACTAGTCAGGTACATTCTTAGGCGTTTAATATGGGGTGTTGAGTCCATTTCGTTGAGCAAGGAGTAGCTCTTGTCTATTCCTTATTTGGCTTAAGGAACTTTATCTGTGCTCATTTCAATCTCAGGTTTTATGCAGCACCCCAACTCACCTTTCCCCTTAAGCAAGCATAAGTACGTTTTCTAAATTTGAGACCCTGTTCTGTTTTGTAATCCAGTTCCTGTGTAGCCAAGTTTACATTCCGTGTATTAGTGATATCTTATGATGTTTCTTTTTCTGTGTGACTTATTTCAGTTAGAATCATCATACCTGAATCCACTCATTATGCTGCTACGGGCCTGATGACATAGATTTCATTGCTGAGTGATATGGCATTGTACGTAAGTACCACAACTTCTTTATCCATTTTTCACTTTCTGTGATATTGAACTTGTACCGTAAATGAAGTTCTTGTAAACAGAGCCGTCCCAAACTTTGGGGTGGCTGTGTCTTTTTGATTTTAATTTCCCTAAACTATAGGACCATAAGTGGAAGTGCCCTAGGCTCTGTTGCTTTGTTTTTTAGATGTTTCAGGAATCACCATACACTTCTCTGGAGTGGCTGTTGGCAATTTACATCCCGCCCATCAGCATAACAAGGCTCCCAGTTCTCCATGGCCTGTCCTGCCTTTCTGGATTTTACACTTTTTTCAGGTGGCCCTTTTGACCGGGGGGAAGTGAGACTTCATTGTAGTGCAGATTTCCTTTGCAAGCTTGCTTGGTTGGCCAAAAAGGGCGTATGCGTTTTTTCCTGAATATATTCAGGAAAAAACGCATACGTCCTTTTTGGCCAAGTGCATCATTGTGGACGTTCTGCCTCTTTTCCTATGCTTTAAATGCAATTCCGGTCTACCTCCTGAAATCGGTTTCCTGCAATTCTGCCCCGCTTTCAAGTCCTCTTGGCAGCCTTACTTCAGTATATTTTTGGACGATAGCTGTCATTTATAACTCTGCAGGTTTGTGAATTACAGTGCCCCTGAGCTCCTTTCTTCAACTCGCTTTCTTGTGAGCTGGCCGCAACACCGCAGGATTGCTTCAGGCCCTAATCTGGTTCCGGCACGGCACGCTGAGCCTTTGGTTAATTCCTCTTCCTGGTGGGATATGAGAGTTAAATTTGCCCGTCCAGACACCTCCAGCTAGTCTCTCATTGGTTCTCCCTATTCCTGTTCATCTTCCGCAGAAATTGCAAACTGGGCCAAACAGGAGGTTAAAGGCACTGACTCTCCAAGTCGGGAGAGTGTTAGTAAAGCGTCTGGAATGTTGCACCCGAGTACCAGGGGACGAGAACTGAGACATATTGGAACACGTCTCCCGATCACATGGTTGATCATACTCTGGGTTCCACGTGCATGTTTTAGCTGAAGGAAGAATCCCTTAAACCTGGACAGTTGAGACCCGTGGAATGGGTACCATGCAATATGACTTCAAAGGGTCTTCATTTGCTCACCGAACCTCTCCAATCCTATCACTGCTGCGTTTATGCCCCTGTACACACGCTTGATTTTGTTTCAGAGACATAGCAATCCATAGGTTTTAAGATACTTACTAGTCAGGTACATTCTTAGGCGTTTAATATGGGGTGTTGAGTCCATTTCGTTGAGCAAGGAGTAGTTCTTGTCTATTCCATATTTGGCTTAAGGAACTTTATCTGTGCTCATTTCAATCTCTGGTTTTATGCAGCACCCCAACTCAACTTTCTCCTTAAGCAAGCATATGTTGGTTTTCTAAATTTGAGACCCTGTTCTGTTTTGTAATCCAGTTCCTGTGTAGCCAAGTTTACATTCCATGTATTAGTGATATCTTATGATGTTTCTTTTTCTGTGTGACTTATTTCACTTAGAATCATCATACCTGAATCCAGTCATTATGCTGCTACGGGCCTGATAACATAGATTTTATTGCTGAGTGATATTGCATTGTACGTAAGTACCACAACTTCTTTATTCATTTTTCAATTTCTGCGATATTGAACTTGTACCATAAACGGGGTTCTTGTAAACAGAGCCGTCCCAAATTTTGGGGTGGCTGTGTCTTTTTGATTTTAATTTCCCTAAGCTATAGGACCATAAGTGGAAGTGCCCTAGGCTCTGTGGCTTTGTTTTTTAGATGGTTCAGGAAACACCATACACTTCTCCCAAGTGGCTGTTGGCAATTTACATCCCGCCCATCAGCATAACAAGGTTCCCAGTTCTCCATGGCCTGTCCTGCCTTTCTGGATTTTACACTTTTTTCAGATGGCCCTTTTGACCGGGGGGAAGTGAGACTTCATTGTAGTGCAGATTTCCTTTGCAAGCTTGCTTGGTTGGCCGAAAAGGGCGTATGCGTTTTTTCCTGAATATATTCAGGAAAAAACGCATACGCCCTTTTTGGACAAGTGCATCATTGTGGACGTTCTGCCTCTTTTCCTATGCTTTAAATGCAATTCCAGTCTACCTCCTGAAATCGGTTTCCTGCAATTCTGCCTTGCTTTCAATGCCTCTTCATAGCCTTACCTCAATATACTTTTTGAAAATAGTTGGCCTTTATAACTCTGCAGATTTTGAATTGCAGTGGCCCTTAGCTCCATTTTACAGCTCTTATTTTTGTGATCTTGCCTCATAACCACAGAATTCCTTCAGGCCCTATTGTTCTTCTGGGGCACCTTACTGTGCCTTTGGTTTATTTTTCTCACTGATATGAAATTAGAGTGACATGTGCCCATTGAAACTGCTACAGCTAGTTTCTTACTGGTTCCCCCTATTCCCATTCATCCTCTGCACTAACTGCAGACTGTGCGATACCAGAACTTAAAGGCATTGACTCTCCATGTGGGGATATTTTTAGTAAAGCGGCTGGAATGTCGATCCGGAGCCCCAGGAGAGGAAAAATGAGGTGCGTTTTAGAAACCTTTCCCGATCATATGGTATACCAGTCGCTGGGTTTCCCAAGCATGGTTTAGCTGTAGGAAGATTCCCTTCAACCTGGAGTGTTGGGACCCTTGGAATGAGTAGCATGAAGTATTGCATTAAACTTTTGGCAGTTGCTCACCAAAGCTCACCAATCCTCTCAGCCCCAAGTGTCCAGCCTTATGTCTTATCCAGCTGTGGGTTTATATGTGGTCAATCCAGGTTGCATCACAGCCCCTGAGCGAATTTTGTAAGAATTTTTCTCTCTTTCATTGTTTCTGCGTTTTGTTTTTAAAATTTATTTCTATAATGGGGTTTAGCTCATTTTCACTGCTGTGTTTGTGCCGCTCTGCACACACTTGATTCCCTTATGGAGATATATCAATACATGGGTTTTAAGATTCTTATTACTCAGATATATTTCTCTGCGGTGTATAGGGTGTGTTGAGGCCAGTTCATTGAGCAAGGTGTAGATCTTGTCTAATATCTATTTGGTTTATTGAACGGTATCTGTGCTAATTTCAAACTCTGGTTTTATGCATCACCCCACCTCTCCTTTCCCCTTAAGCTGAAATAAGTGTGTTTTCTAAATGTGAGACACTGTTCTGTTTTGTAATTCATTTCTTGTGCAGCCATATTTACCCTCCCTCTATAAGTGATATCTTATGATATGTTTCTTTTTCTGTTTGACTTATTTCAAGTAGTATTATCGGACCTAAATCCACTCTTTATCCTTCTACTAGCCTTATTACATTGATTTCATGGTGAAGAGATATTCCATTGTACATAAGTACCACATCTTCTTTATCCATTGTTCTCTTTCCTGGGATATTTAAGGTGTACTGAAGTTGAGGTTCTTGTAAACAGAGTAGCCCTAAACTGTGGTGTGCTTGTGTCTTGTTGATTTTTAGACTTCCCTAGATATACTCCCATGATTGGAAGTGTCCTATGCTCTGTAGCTCTGTTTTTTAGATGATTTAGGAACCACCATACACTTCTCCAGAGTGGCTCTCGGCAGTTCACACACTGCCCATCAGCGTATAAAGGCTCCCTGTTCTCCATGGCCTGTCCTGCATTTCTGGTTTTTACAATTGTTTAGGATGGCCCTTTTGACTGGTGGGAAATGAGACTTCTTTGTTGTGCACATTTGCATTGCTTGCTTGCTTCGTTGCCCATAAAGTGTGTATGCGTTTTTTCCTGGATATAATCAGGAAAAAACGCATACGCCCTTTTGGGCCAACTGCATCATTGTCGAAATTCTGCCGCTTTTCATGTGCTTTAAAGACGAGTCCAATCTATCTCTTGAAATCTGTTTCTTGCAATTCTGTCTTGCATTCAGATCCTCTTCTTTGCCTTACCTCAACATATTTTTGGACGTTAGTTTTCATTTATAACTCTGCAGGTTTGTGAATTGCAGTGACCCTGAGCTCCATTTTTTAAGTTGCTCTTTTGTGAGCTGGCCTCAAACCCGCAGGATTGCTTCAGGCCCTATTTTGGCTCGGGCGAGGCGGGCTGAGCCTTTTTTCAATTCTTATTCTTAATGGGAAATTAGAGTGATATGTGCCCGTCCAAACCCCTACAACTATTCTCTCATTGGTTCCCCCTCTTCCCGTTCATCCTCCTCACAATTTGCAAAATGTTTGAAACAGAAGTTGAAATGTGCTGATTCTCCAAGTGGGGAGATTCTAAGTAACGTGGCTGGAATGGTGAACAGGAGCACCAGGAGAGGATAAATGAGCTGCATTTTAGACACATCTCCCGATCACATGGTGTACAGTCCTCTGGGTTTTCCATGCATGTTTTAGCTGTAGGAAGATCCCTTGAACCTGCAGATTTGGGACCCATTGAATGGGTACCAGGTAGTATTACTTTAAAGGGTGTGCATTTCCTCACCCAACCTCACATTTCTCTTAGTGCAAACAGTTTCCAGCCTTATGTCTCATCCTGCTGTGGGTCTAGATGTGTTCAATCCATGTTGCATCACCGGCCCTGAGGAAAAGTTGTAAGAGGTTTTCTCTGTCTCTCTGTCGTTTATTTTTTTCAATTTATTACTATATTGGTTACAGCTGATTTTCAAAGCTCTGTTTCTTGCTGCTGTACATCCACTTGATTCACGTACAGAGAGACATCAGTAAATTCTTTTTCAGATTCTTACCAGTCGTATATATTCTTTTCCGGTGACTTGAGTGTGCTGAGTGCAGTTCTTTTAGCTACCGTGTAGGCCTTGTTGATTATCAGTTTGGTATTTGGAATGGTATCTTTGCTAATTTCAACCTCCTGGATGATGCCTCACCCCTCCCCACCTTTCCCGTTTAGCAGCCTTATGCGTGTTTTCTACATATTTGACTATGTTTTTGTTTTGTAATTTATTTCATGTGTAGCCATTTTGGATTCCACCTTTAAGTGATATCTTATGATATGTGTCTTTTTCTTTTTGAATTATGTCACTTAGAATGATCATACGTAACTCCTCCGGAGTTGTTACAACTGGCCATATTTCATTGATTTCCAGGCTGAATAATATTCCACTCTACCTAAGTACCACATCTCTATCCATTTTTTCTCTCCAGAGACATTTAAGTTATATCCTAGTCGAGGATCTTTTAAACAGAGAGGGGGTAAACATTGGGGTGCCTGTGTCCTCTCGATTTTTGTTTTTCCCAAGATATACGCCCATGAGTGCAAGTGCCCTATGCTCTGTAGCTCATTTTTTAGATGCTTTAGTAAACACAATACACTTCTCCAGAATGGCCGTTGGCAATATACATTTCCACTATAAGTCTCACAGGGCTCCCTCTTCTCCTTGCCCTGTCCTGCATTTCTGTTGTTTACGCTTTATGAGGATGGCTCTTCTGACTGATGCGAAGTGATATCTCTTGTAGTATTGACTTCCAGTGCCCACCTGTTTGGTTGGCTAAAAAAGTGTATGCCCTTTTCTTGAATATATACAGAAAAAAACGCATACACCCTTTTTGGCCAACTGCAATGTTGGCAATGTTCAGCTCCTTTTCTTGTGCTTAATGGCGAGTCCTTTCTACCTCCTCAAATCCCTTTCCTGCCATTCTCCCTTGCTTACAAGTCCTTTTCTCTGACTTTCCTCAAGACATTTTTCAGTGATGGATATTTTCAACTCTGCAGTTTCGTGAATTTTACTGTCCCTGAGTTCCATTGTTCAACTTGTGTTTATGGGAACTGGCCACAAAGCAGTGGGATTTCCTCAAGCCCTATACTGTTTCCATGGGCAACCCTAGCCTTTGGTCAATTCGTCTTCCTGATTGGAAATTAGAGTGACATGTGCCTGTCTGAACACCTAGGACTTGTCTCTCATTGTTCCTCATCCTTCCGCTTCATCCTCTGGACAAATTCCAAACTGTACGCAACAGGATGTTGACAGTGCTGTCATCTCCAAGTGGGGAGACTGTTAGTAAAGACGCTGGATGGGTGAACCCGAGCACCAGGAGATGAGGAGATGAGATGCCTTTTCCAAACTCTTCCCGATCAGACGGTATACCATCCTCTGGGTGTGACAGACATGTTTTAGCAGTAGGAAGAGTCCCATTCATGTAAGGAGAACACCAGGGCTTTTTCAAAATCAGTGTCTCCCCGAAACCCAAACTGGGGAATTTTTTAAGCTACGGCTACACATATGTTCATTAAGGGCCTTGGGAAGTAGGCAGAGTCCAAACTTTAGATGATTGAAGTCTTCAGGGTCAGAAGCACTCACCACCAGCTTCCCTTAGGTTACACTTTAACTGTCATTGATAGATGATGTCAATAAAAATATCTATTCTTTTTCAGATTATTTCCCCTTATAGGTTATTGCAAAATGTTGAGTGTAGTTCCCTGTGCTATACAGTAGTTCCTTGTTGATGATCTATTTTATACATAGCAGTGTGTATGTGTTAATCCCAAACTGTTAATTTATCCCTCCTCCCACCTTTCCGCTTTGGTAATAATAAATTATAAGATTTTATACTTCTCAGAAATGGGGGAGCTGAAAGAGAGGTATCATTTTCAATGGAAAAGCATTTAAAACAAGATTGAAGCTTTAACCAAGATTATTAGATGTACATCCTTGGAAAGAAATCACTTCGTTTCTCTAATATTGACCTGACAAATAAGACAAACCTTTTCACTGAACTTGCTTATAATAAAGTGATGGAAATATCCAATGGAAGCGTTAGAAACATCTTATTTTACCCGAGCCTTATACACTGTTCTATGTTAACTACAGTTTGGCTCACACATCTGTTCATTGAGGTTACAATAGTCTCAATTTCTGTTACTGATCCTCCAGAGTGGACCCCAACAAGTGTCCCCCTGCCCAGTGTCATTGGGGCCAACAGATCGAGACTGAGTTTGGTTCACAAGCAAAGGAAACTTTATATTTTGATCAGAGAATGGAGAGGTGAGAGCATGCACTACCCCGTGGGCTGTGGGCTGGGCTGCTGTGTAGAGATCCTGTCAGAGTCAGTGGGAGGGAGGGGGCGGAGCTCTCGAGGGCCGGGTTGGCTGCAGCTCAGGCTCTATATCTCGGAGTCTGCACTGGGCCCCAGGAGCTGAGGTGTCGACCCAGCCATTCTGCACTAGGAAATCTGGTCTGAAGTGCCGGGTGTGGAACCTCTGCATGCGGGACCCTAGGAGCACATGAAATTAGACAAAGCACAAAGGATAAAAAAGGTTAGACTTGACTTTATTGCCCAGATTCTATTTTTATCTCCCAGGGATTTTTAATGGGCTTTGCTGGGGACAAACCCCTCCTCTGCCTTTTGTCCCGTTCCTCATTCTTGGAGTGCTGAGGGTGCAGACCCTTCTTCTGTAACTGCTGAGTGCTGAGTTGGGAGCCCTCATACCAAGGGGTGAGGGTCAGAGCTTCTCCCCAGCAGCCTCCAGGTGACGTTGATTGTCCCCAGGCCCCCTGCCTCCCTGCTCGTCCACCCGAGCACCAGCATTGGAAGCGTTATAGATTCTAATGACCTTTAAGGGTCCAGGAAAGAGATGTGCAGAGACGCTGTGGGGGCCGGTTTCACCCCGCCCCACATTTGTTCGGCCACCTTAGGCTGACCGTTTCTGCCAGCCTAGATGCTCTGACCAGTAGTCTGCGCTTTCTTCAATTAGGCCCCTGAATTAACGTACAAACAGCACCAGGTGTCAGAGCCCTGCCCGCTCAACTCCCAGACAGTCCAGGGTCAGTGGTGATCAAGGACCATGATGGCCACTGAGTCAACAGCCTTTTGAAGTAAACAGGAGTCCAGCCAGTCTTATTGGCCACCATCATCACGGTGCCTGTAGGCTTTTCTATGGTGACAGTGTGATATACGGTTCCCCCGCCAAGATTACTAGCTCCCCTCTGGGTGCAGTAAGTCCTGCAAGCAGTAGTCTACTCTTTTGGGACACACTCCTGTTGTTTTATGAGAGAAACTCCAGGTCAAGTGATGTTCACACGAGTCGTCATGGTGCCCTGTTGCCCCCGGTTATCTCTCTGGATGTTGGAGTTGGAGGGCCTCCTCACTCGAGGTTGGTGTGCCCACGGAGCAAACCCTGCAACTTCAGGGCATGGTTGGTGGTTAGGATCACCACGTGGGGTCCTTTTCCCTTAGGAGGGAGGAGGCCTTTTGGGCTGCTGATTTCCAGGTTTTTAGATACCGCCAGTATCTTGGCCAGATGCGGCAGTGGGCCAAGCCCCTTGGTGACCATAGTTTATCCTACCTGGATGGCATTCTTGCATTGTTCCATTTCAAGTGGTCCCAGTTTTTACACTAATTCTCCAATGGCGATTCACCTTTCACCGGGAATGTAAAGGTCAAAGGGTTTAGCTAAATTAGGGAGTTCCAGGGCAAGGGTCTGAATTGACTGCTCTTTCCATTCTTGAAAGGCCACTTCTGGATTCTATTCAAAAGGATCATCATCTTTTCCTTTCAGTGTTTCATATAGAGGCCCAGCTAGTAGACTGCAGTTAGGGATCCAGAAGCAGCAAATCCTGGCCTCCCCAGGAACCCCTAAGCTGTCTTCTAGTTTTAGAAAGGAGTAAGGCCGAAAATGGTTTCTTCCCTTTCCTGGGATGGGCTTCTCCGACCTTCTGTGAGAATGAAGCCCAGGCAGGTCACCGCAGTCTGTGATATTTGAGCTTTTTCTTGGACAACTTCTATCCTTTATTGGCTTGGTAGTTCAGAGGCCTCCTTAGTAGGGCTGGCGATCAGAATGTCGTCTGCGTACTGAAGGAGGGTTTCCTTTTCCAGAGGTAGAACTTTTAGGTCTTTAGCTAAGGTTTCCCCAAAGATGGTGTGGGAATTTTTGCACCCTTGGGGCAAGACGGCCCGGAAGTATTGTTTTAGTTGTATGTTGAGTCCTGCCACTCACAAGCCAAAATTTCTTGTGACTCTGGGACTAATGGAATACAAAAGAAGGCATCATTGAAGACTAATACAGAATACCATGTCCTGGTGGTTGGTAGAATGACCAGCAGGGTGTAGGAATTAGGAGCAACTGGAGGTATATCCTCGGTGGCTTCACTGACTGTCCTGACATCCTTTACCAGGTCCCCAGCAGCCCATGGGGCTCTCGTGGTCAGACCAATCCCAGAATATGGAGCTCACCTGGGCAGGTACCCCACCCCCACCCCAGCCCACGGGGCTCTCGTGGTCAGGCCCTTCCCAGGATACAGAGCTACCCTTGCAGGTCCCGTGGCAGGGCTGGGCACACAGGAACCATGCACATAGCCCTCATTGCAGAGCACCCCCAGCTCACCTGTCGCTCAGAGCTGACACAGAGCACCTCAGAGCAGGACTTGAACTAACAAACAGCAGCTGCGACAGGTCTGTGACCCTGGGCATCACTCTGTGCGGCCTCCCTCCACCTGGTCTTCCAGAGACTTCCACTGTACCCGGGGCACCAGGCCTCTGTCTCCAACCACCACTCACCCCTCCTCTCCCTGATTCCTGGGTTCCTCTCATTAGGAGAGGGTTTTCTTGAAGTTGTCTCCCACTCATGGGCCAGATAAAATGATTAGAAAACAAGCCAAAGCTGCAGCCCCTTGTCTATCCTGACTCTCAGGAGCCCACACCTGTTCCTTGGACCTGGCCGGTTCAGCAAGTTCCATTTTCTGCAACTGTGAGCCCCTGAGGGGTGATGATTGGCTGAGCTGGGCAGCCTTACCGTGCCGGCCAGCCCTCCCCAGGTGTGCCTGGGTTGAGATCAATATAAATACCACTCCAGGCAGCAAGAGCCCCTGCAGCCGTGCCTGACGCCATTTTCTCTGCCCTGTCAGCAGTCTCGGGGCTGGGCTGGTGGGAGGGAGTGAGAGGCCACGGCTTTGTGGGTGGCCCAGTGTGAGTGGGGCTCTGCTGGACTTTCTACAGCAGTTGCCAGGCTGCCACCTGCTAAAGAAGAGGATGTGTCACCCATACCTGCTGCTGGAATTTCTCCCTGGGCAGAGGTGAGGAAGGAAAAAAGCAGTGGGGGCAGGGACAGGACGGGTATCTCAGGCAGGGAAATGGAAATCTTCCAGAAGAGCACCCAGGGCCAGGACCATCCTGGCTGGCCTGCAGGCACCAAGTCGGCTGGCATGCTGTCACTCGTGTGGCTCTATGGCCCTTCCTCTAGGCTTTCAAGTCCTTGTATATATTCAGGTGTTTTACCTGGGACGGGTGGGAATAGTTCAGCAGCAACTGGCCTGGGGCTCAGCTCACGTTTACTCACAGATGCCTCGGCACGGTGCCCCAGCTTTGCAATGAGGATGCTTGTTACGTGGGGGCTGCTGGCTGAATGGGAGACGATTCCCCACCACTGACCAACTTCAGAATTGTTTACAACTGGAGCAAGTGCCCTGATACGGTTTTCCTCTGTGGAACTGGTGGGTTCTGTGTTTTTTTTCTCTTTTTCGTTTTTGGTTCAAGGTAGATTTTATTCCTCTTTTTTGTATTTACAGATATAAGCATGGAAATAATTTATTCATATAAATACATGTATGTGAAGGGAATAATTGTTTTTTCTGTTTTATTTTTTAAATTTTCTTTTCAATTTTGAATTTTATTTTATATTTTTATACAGCAGGTTCTTATTGGTTATCTATTTTATACATATAAATGTATACATGCCAATCCCAGTCTCTCAACTCCTCCCACCACCACCCCCCCAACAGCTTTCCCCCCTTGTTGTCCATACATTTGTTGTCTACATCTGTTGCTCTATTTATGCCTTGCAAAATGGTTAATCTGTACGGTTTTTCTAGGTTCCACATATATGCATGAATATACAAGATTTGTTTTTCTCTTTCTGACTTACTTCACTCTGTATGACAGTCTCTAGATCCATCGACGTCTCTACAAATGACCCAATTTCATTCCTTTTCATGGCTTAGTAATATTCCATTTTATATATGTACCACAGCTTTATGCATTCTTCTGTCTGTGGGCATTTAGGTTGCTTCCATTACCTCGATATTGTAAATAGTGATGCAATGAACATTGCGGTGAATGTCTCTTTTTGATTTATGGTTTTGTCTGGGTATATGTCCAGTACTGGGATTGCTGTATCATATGGTAATTCTATTGTTAGTTTCTTAAGAAACTCCATATTGTTCTCCATAGTGAATGTAACAATTTATATTCCCAACAATAGTGGAAGAGGGTTCCTTTTCTCCACACCCTTTCCAGCATTTATTGTTTGTAGATTTTCTGATGATGCCCATTCTATCAGGTGTGAGGTGATACCTCATTGTTGAGTCCATTTTGTTGAGCAAGGGGTAGGTCTTGTCTATTACACATTTGGCTTATGGAACAGTATCTGTGCTAATGTCAAACTCTGGTATTATGCAGCACCCCAACTCACCTTCCCCCTTAAAAAAGCATAAGTTGGTTTTCTAAACTTGAGACCCTGTTCTGTTTTATAATTCAGTTCATGTGTAGCCAAGTTCACATTCCGTGTATTAGTGATATCTTATGATGTTTCTTTTTCTGTGTGACTTATTTCAGTTAGAATCATCATACCTGAATCCACTCATTATGCTGCTACGGGCCTGATGACATAGGTTTCATTGCTGAGTGATATTGCATTGTACGTAAGTACCACAACTTCTTTATCCATTTTTCACTTTCTGCGATATTGAACTTGTACCGTAAACGAGGTTCTTGTAAACAGAGCCGTCCCAAACTTTGGGGTGGCTGTGTCTTTTTGATTTTACTTTCCCTAAGCTACAGCACCATAAGTGGAAGTGCCCTAGGCTCTCTTGCGTTGTTTTTTAGATGTTTCAGAAAACACCATACACTTCTCCCGAGTGGCTCTTGGCAATTTACATCCCGCCCATCAGCATAACAAGGCTCCCAGTTCTCCATGGCCTGTCCTGCCTTTCTGGATTTTACACATTTTTCAGATGGCCCCTTTGACTGGGGGGAAGTGAGACTTCATTGTAGTGCAGATTTCCTTTGCAAGCTTGCTTGGTTGGCCAAAAAGGGCGTATGCGTTTTTTCCTGCACGAAAAAACGCATACGCCCTTTTTGGCCAAGTGCATCATTGTGGACTTTCTGCCTCTTTTCCTATGCTTTAAATGCAATTCCAGTCTACCTCCTGAAATCGGTTTCCTGCAATTCTGCCCCGCTTTCAAGTCCTCTTGGCAGCCTTACTTCAGTATATTTTTGGACGATAACTGTCATTTATAACTCTGCAGGTTTGTGAATTACAGTGCCCCTGAGCTCCTTTCTTCAACTCGCTTTCTTGTGATCTGGCCGCAACACCGCAGGATTGCTTCAGGCCCTAATCTGGTTCCGGCACGGCACGCTGAGCCTTTGGTTAATTCCTCTTCCTGGTGGGAAATGAGAGTTAAATTTGCTCGTCCAGACACCTCCACCTAGTCTCTCATTGGTTCTCCCTATTCCTGTTCATCTTCCTCAGAAATTGCAAATGGGCCAAACAGGAGGTTAAAGGCACTGACTCTCCAAGTCGGGAGAGTGTTAGTAAAGCGTCTGGAATGTTGCACCCGAGTACCAGGGGACGAGAACTGAGACATATTGGAACATGTCTCCCGACCACACGGTTGATCATACTCTGGGTTCCATGTGCATGTTTTACCTGAAGGCAGAATCCCTTAAACCTGGAGAGTTGAGTCCCGTGGAATGGGTACCATGCAATATGACTTCAAAGGGTCTTCATTTGCTCACCGAACCTCTCCAATCCTATCACTGCTGCTTTTATGCCCCTGTACACACGCTTGATTTTCTTTCAGAGACATAGCAATCCATAGGTTTTAAGATACTTACTAGTCAGGTACATTCTTAGGCGTTTTATATGGGGTGTTGAGTCCATTTCGTTGAGCAAGGAGTAGTTCTTGTCTATTCCATATTTGGCTTAAGGAACTTTATCTGTGCTCATTTCAATCTCTGGTTTGATGCAGCACCCCAACTCACCTTTCCCCTTAAGCAAGCATAAGTTGGTTTTCTAAATTTGAGACCCTGTTCTGTTTTGTAATCCAGTTCCTGTGTAGCCAAGTTTACATCCCGTGTATTAGTGATATCTTATGATGTTTCTTTTTCTGTGTGACTTATTTCAGTTAGAATCATCATACCTGAATCCACTCATTATGCTGCTACGGGCCTGATGACATAGATTTCATTGCTGAGTGATATTGCATTGTACGTAAGTACCACAACTTCTTTATCCATTTTTCACTTTCTGCGCTATTGAACTTGTACCGTAAACGAGGTTCTTGTAAACAGAGCCGTTCCAAACTTTGGGGTGGCTGTGTCTTTTTGATTTTAATTTCCCTAAGCTATAGGACCATAAGTGGAAGTGCCCTAGGCTCTGTTGCTTTGTTTTTTAGATGTTTCAGGAAACACCATACACCTCTCCCGAGTGGCTGTTGGCAATTTACATCCCGCCCATCAGCATAACAAGGCTCCCAGTTCTCCATGGCCTGTCCTGCCTTTCTGGATTTTACACTTTTTTCAGATGGCCCTTTTGACCGGGGGGAAGTGAGACTTCATTGTAGTGCAGATTTCCTTTGCAAGCTTGCTTGGTTGGCCAAAAAGGGCGTATGCGTTTTTTCCTGAATATATTCAGGAAAAAACGCATACGCCCTTTTTGGCCAAGTGCATCATTGTGGACGTTCTGCCTCTTTTCCTATGCTTTAAATGCAATTCCAGTCTACCTCCTGAAATCGGTTTCCTGCAATTCTGCCCCGCTTTCAAGTCCTCTTGGCAGCCTTACTTCAGTATATTTTTGGACGATAGCTGTCATTTATAACTCTGCAGGTTTGTGAATTACAGTGCCCCTGAGCTCCTTTCTTCAATTCGCTTTCTTGTGAGCTGGCCGCAACACCGCAGGATTGCTTCAGGCCCTAATCTGGTTCCGGCACGGCATGCTGAGCCTTTGGTTAATTCCTCTTCCTGGTGGGATATGAGAGTTAAATTTTGCGCGTCCAGACACCTCCAGCTAGTCTCTCTTTGGTTCTCCCTATTCCTGTTCATCTTCCGCAGAAATTGCAAACTGGGCCAAACAGGTGGTTAAAGGCACTGACTCTCCAAGTCGGGAGAGTGTTATTAAAGCGTCTGGAATGTTGCACCCGAGTACCAGGGGACGAGAACTGAGACATATTGGAACACGTCTCCCGATCACACGGTTGATCATACTCTGGGTTCCACGTGCATGTTTTAGCTGAAGGAAGAATCCCTTAAACCTGGAGAGTTGAGACCCGTGGAATGGGTACCATGCAATATGACTTCAAAGGGTCTTCATTTGCTCACCGAACCTCTCCAATCCTATCACTGCTGCTTTTATGCCCCTGTACACACGCTTGATTTTCTTTCAGAGACATAGCAATCCATAGGTTTTAAGATACTTACTAGTCAGGTACATTCTTAGGCGTTTAATATGGGGTGTTGAGTCCATTTCGTTGAGCAAGGAGTAGTTCTTGTCTATTCCATATTTGGCTTAAGGAACTTTATCTGTGCTCATTTCAATCTCTGGTTTTATGCAGCACCCCAACTCACCTTTCCCCTTAAGCAAGCATAAGTTGGTTTTCTAAATTTGAGACCCTGTTCTGTTTTGTAATCCAGTTCCTGTATAGCCAAGTTTACATTCCGTGTATTAGTGATATCTTATGATATTTCTTTTTCTGTGTGACTTATTTCAGTTAGAATCATCATACCTGAATCCACTCATTATTCTGCTACGGGCCTGATGACATAGATTTCATTGCTGAGTGATATTGCATTGTACGTAAGTACCACAACTTCTTTATCCATTTTTCACTTTCTGCGATATTGAACTTGTACCGTAAACGAGGTTCTTGTAAACAGAGCCGTCCCAAACTTTGGGGTGGCTGTGTCTTTTTGATTTTAATTTCCCTAAGCTATAGGACCATAAGTGGAAGTGCCCTAGGCTCCGCTGCTATGTTTTTTAGATGTTTCAGGAAGCACCATACACCTCTCCCGAGTGGCTGTTGGCAATTTACATCCCGCCCATCAGCATAACAAGGCTCCCAGTTCTCCATGGCCTGTCCTGCCTTTCTGGATTTTACACTTTTTTCAGATGGCCCTTTTGACCGGGGGGAAGTGAGACTTCATTGTAGTGCAGATTTCCTTTGCAAGCTTGCTTGGTTGGCCAAAAAGGGCGTATGCGTTGTTTCCTGAATATATTCAGGAAAAAACGCATACGCCCTTTTTGGCCAAGTGCATCATTGTGGACGTTCTGCCTCTTTTCCTATGCTTTAAATGCAATTCCGGTCTACCTGCTGAAATCGGTTTCCTGCAATTCTGCCCCGCTTTCAAGTCCTCTTGGCAGCCTTACTTCAGTATATTTTTGGACGATAGCTGTCATTTATAACTCTGCAGGTTTGTGAATTACAGTGCCCCTGAGCTCCTTTCTTCAACTCGCTTTCATGGGAGCTGGCCGGAACACCGCAGCATTGCTTCAGGCCCTAATCTGGTTCCGGCACGGCACGCTGAACCTTTGGTTAATTCCTCTTCCTGGTGGGAAATGAGAGTTAAATTTGCCCGTCCAGACACCTCCAGCTAGTCTCTCATTGGTTCTCCCTATTCCTGTTCATCTTCCGCAGAAATTGCAAACTGGGCCAAACAGGAGGTTAAAGGCACTGACTCTCCAAGTCGGGAGAGTGTTAGTAAAGCGTCTGGAATGTTGCACCCGAGTACCAGGGGACGAGAACTGAGACATATTGGAACACGTCTCCCGATCACACGGTTGATCATACTCTGGGTTCCACGTGCATGTTTTAGCTGAAGGAAGAATCCCTTAAACCTGGACAGTTGAGACCCGTGGAATGGGTACCATGCAATATGACTTCAAAGGGTCTTCATTTGCTCACCGAACCTCTCCAATCCTATCACTGCTGCGTTTATGCCCCTGTACACACGCTTGATTTTTTTTCAGAGACATAGCAATCCATAGGTTTTAAGATACTTACTAGTCAGGTACATTCTTAGGCGTTTAATATGTGGTGTTGAGTCCATTTCGTTGAGCAAGGAGTAGTTATTGTCTATTCCATATTTGGCTTAAGGAACTTTATCTGTGCTCATTTCAATCTCTGGTTTTATGCAGCACCCCAACTCAACTTTCTCCTTAAGCAAGCATATGTTGGTTTTCTAAATTTGAGACCCTGTTCTGTTTTGTAATCCAGTTCCTGTGTAGCCAAGTTTATATTCCATGTATTAGTGATATCTTATGATATTTCTTTTTCTGTGTGACTTATTTCAGTTAGAATCATCATACCTGAATCCACTCATTATGCTGCTACGGGCCTGATGACATAGATTTCATTGCTGAGTGATATTGCATTGTACGTAAGTACCACAACTTCTTTATCCATTTTTCACTTTCTGTGATATTGAACTTGTACCGTAAACGAGGTTCTTGTAAACAGAGCCATCCCAAACTTTGGGGTGGCTGTGTGTTTTTGATTTTAATTTCCCTAAGCTATAGGACCATAAGTGGAAGTGCCCTAGACTCTGTTGCTTTGTTCTTTAGATGTTTCAGGAAACACCATACACCTCTCCCGAGTGGCTCTTGGCAATTTACATCCCGCCCATCAGCATAACAAGGCTCCCAGTTCTCCATGGCCTGTCCTGCCTTTCTGGATTTTACACTTTTTTCAGGTAGCCCTTTTGACCGGGGGAAGTGAGACTTCATTGTAGTGCAGATTTCCTTTGCAAGCTTGCTTGGTTGGCCAAAAAGGGCGTATGCGTTTTTTCCTGAATATATTCAGGAAAAAGCGCATACGCCCTTTTTGGCCAAGTGCATCATTGTGGACGTTCTGCCTCTTTTCCTATGCTTTAAATGCAATTCCAGTCTACCTCCTGAAATCGGTTTCCTGCAATTCTGCCCCGCTTTCAAGTCCTCTTGGCAGCCTTACTTCAGTATATTTTTGGACGATAACTGTCATTTATAACTCTGCAGGTTTGTGAATTACAGTGCCCCTGAGCTCCTTTCTTCAACTCGCTTTCTTGTGATCTGGCCGCAACACCGCAGGATTGCTTCAGGCCCTAATCTGGTTCCGGCACGGCACGCTGAGCCTTTGGTTAATTCCTCTTCCTGGTGGGAAATGAGAGTTAAATTTGCCCGTCCAGACACCTCCACCTAGTCTCTCAGTGGTTCTCCCTATTCCTGTTCATCTTCCTCAGAAATTGCAAATGGGCCAAACAGGAGGTTAAAGGCACTGACTCTCCAAGTCGGGAGAGTGTTAGTAAAGCGTCTGGAATGTTGCACCCGAGTACCAGGGGACGAGAACTGAGACATATTGGAACATGTCTCCCGACCACACGGTTGATCATACTCTGGGTTCCATGTGCATGTTTTACCTGAAGGCAGAATCCCTTAAACCTGGAGAGTTGAGTCCCGTGGAATGGGTACCATGCAATATGACTTCAAAGGGTCTTCATTTGCTCACCGAACCTCTCCAATCCTATCACTGCTGCGTTTATGCCCCTGTACACACGCTTGATTTTCTTTCAGAGACATAGCAATCCATAGGTTTTAAGATACTTACTAGTCAGGTACATTCTTAGGCGTTTTATATGGGGTGTTGAGTCCATTTCGTTGAGCAAGGAGTAGTTCTTGTCTATTCCATATTTGGCTTAAGGAACTTTATCTGTGCTCATTTCAATCTCTGGTTTGATGCAGCACCCCAACTCACCTTTCCCCTTAAGCAAGCATAAGTTGGTTTTCTAAATTTGAGACCCTGTTCTGTTTTGTAATCCAGTTCCTGTGTAGCCAAGTTTACATCCCGTGTATTAGTGATATCTTATGATGTTTCTTTTTCTGTGTGACTTATTTCAGTTAGAATCATCATACCTGAATCCACTCATTATGCTGCTACGGGCCTGATGACATAGATTTCATTGCTGAGTGATATTGCATTGTACGTAAGTACCACAACTTCTTTATCCATTTTTCACTTTCTGCGCTATTGAACTTGTACCGTAAACGAGGTTCTTGTAAACAGAGCCGTTCCAAACTTTGGGGTGGCTGTGTCTTTTTGATTTTAATTTCCCTAAGCTATAGGACCATAAGTGGAAGTGCCCTAGGCTCTGTTGCTTTGTTTTTTAGATGTTTCAGGAAACACCATACACCTCTCCCGAGTGGCTGTTGGCAATTTACATCCCGCCCATCAGCATAACAAGGCTCCCAGTTCTCCATGGCCTGTCCTGCCTTTCTGGATTTTACACTTTTTTCAGATGGCCCTTTTGACCGGGGGGAAGTGAGACTTCATTGTAGTGCAGATTTCCTTTGCAAGCTTGCTTGGTTGGCCAAAAAGGGCGTATGCGTTTTTTCCTGAATATATTCAGGAAAAAACGCATACGCCCTTTTTGGCCAAGTGCATCATTGTGGACGTTCTGCCTCTTTTCCTATGCTTTAAATGCAATTCCAGTCTACCTCCTGAAATCGGTTTCCTGCAATTCTGCCCCGCTTTCAAGTCCTCTTGGCAGCCTTACTTCAGTATATTTTTGGACGATAGCTGTCATTTATAACTCTGCAGGTTTGTGAATTACAGTGCCCCTGAGCTCCTTTCTTCAACTCGCTTTCTTGTGAGCTGGCCGCAACACCGCAGGAATGCTTCAGGCCCTAATCTGGTTCCGGCACGGCACGCTGAGCCTTTGGTTAATTCCTCTTCCTGGTGGGAAATAAGAGTTAAATTTGCCCGTCCAGACACCTCCAGCTAGTCTCTCATTGGTTCTCCCTATTCCTGTTCATTTTCCGCAGAAATTGCAAACTGGGCCAAACAGGAGGTTAAAGGCACTGACTCTCCAAGTCGGGAGAGTGTTAGTAAAGCGTCTGGAATGTTGCACCCGAGTACCAGGGGACGAGAACTGAGACATATTGGAACATGTCTCCCGATCACACGGTTGATCATACTCTGGGTTCCACGTGCATGTTTTACCTGAAGGCAGAATCCCTTAAACCTGGAGAGTTGAGACCCGTGGAATGGGTACCATGCAATATGACTTCAAAGGGTCTTCATTTGCTCACCGAACCTCTCCAATCCTATCACTGCTGCGTTTATGCCCCTGTACACACGCTTGATTTTCTTTCAGAGACATAGCAATTCATAGGTTTTAAGATACTTACTAGTCAGGTACATTCTTAGGCGTTTAATATGGGGTGTTGAGTCCATTTCGTTGAGCAAGGAGTAGTTCTTGTCTATTCCATATTTGGCTTAAGGAACTTTATCTGTGTTCATTTAAATCTCTGGTTTTATGCAGGACCCCAACTCACCTTTCCCCTTAAGCAAGCATAAGTTGGTTTTCTAAATTTGAGACCCTGTTCTGTTTTGTAATCCAGTTCCTGTGTAGCCAAGTTTACATTCCGTGTATTAGTGATATCTTATGATGTTTCTTTTTCTGTGTGACTTATTTCAGTTAGAATCATCATACCTGAATCCACTCATTATGCTGCTACGGGCCTGATGACATAGATTTCATTGCTGAGTGATATTGCATTGTACGTAAGTACCACAACTTCTTTATCCATTTTTCACTTTCTGCGATATTGAACTTGTACCGTAAACGAGGTTCTTGTAAACAGAGCTGTCCCAAACTTTGGGGTGGCTGTGTCTTTTTGATTTTAAATTCCCTAAGCTATAGGACCATAAGTGGAAGTGTCCTAGGCTCTGTTGCTTTGTTTTTTGGATGTTTCTGGAAACACCATACACTTCTCCAGAGTGGCTGCTGGCAATTTACATCCCGCCCATCAGCATAACAAGGCTCCTAGTTCTCCTTGGCCTGTCCTGCCTTTCTGGATTTTACACTTTTTTCGGATGGCCCTTTTGACCGGGGGGCAGTGAGACTTCATTGTAGTGCAGATTTCCTTTGCAAGCTTGCTTGGTTGGCCAAAAAGGGCGTATGCGTTTTTTCCTGAATATATTCAGGAAAAAACGCATACGCCCTTTTTGGCCAAGTGCATCATTGTGGACGTTCTGCCTCTTTTCCTATGCTTTACATGCAATTCCAGTCTACCTCCTGAAATCGGTTTCCTGGAATCCTGCCCCGCTTTCAAGTCCTCTTGGCAGCCTTCCTTCAATATATTTTTGGAAGATAGCTGTCATTTATAACTCTGCAGGTTTGTGAATTACAGTGTCCCTGAGCTCCTTTCTTCAACTCGCTTTCTTGTGAACTGGCCGCAATACCGCAGGATTGCGTCGGGCCCTAGTGTGGTTCCGGCATGGCACGCTGAGCCTTTGGTTAATTCCTCTTCCTGGTGGGAAATGAGAGTTAAATTTGCCCGTCCGGACACCTCCACCTAGTCTCTCATTGGTTCTCCCTATTCCTGTTTATGTTCCACTGAAATTGCAAACTGGGCCAAACAGGAGGTTAAAGGCACTGACTCTCCAAGTGGGGAGAGTGTTAGTAAAGCGTCTGGAATGTTGCACCCGAGTACCAGGGGATGAAAACTGAGACACATTTGAACACGTTTCCCGATCACACAGTGTATCATACTCTGGGTTCCACATGCATGTTTTAGCTGAAGGAAGAATCCCTTAAACCTGGAGAGTTGAGACCCATGGAATGGGTACCATGCAATATGACTTCAAAGGGTCTGCATTTGCTCACCGAACCTCACCAATCCTATCACTGCTGCGTTTATGCCACTGTACACACGCTTGATTCTCTTTCAGAGACATATAAAACCTTAGGTTTTAAGATTCTTACTAGTCAGTTATATTCTTATCCGTTTAATATGGGGTGTTGAATCCACTTCGTTGAGCAAGGAGTAGCTCTTGTCTATTACATATTTGGCTTATGGAATGGTATCTGTGCTAATTTCAATCTCTGATTTTATGCAGCACCCCAACTCACCTTTCCCCTTAAGCAAGCATAAGTTGGTTTTCTACATTTGACAAACTGTTCTGTTTTGTAATTCAGTTCCTGTGTAGCCAAGTTTACATTCCGTGTATTAGTGATATCTTATGATGTTTCTTTTTCTGTGTGACTTATTTCACTTAGAATCATCGTACCTGAATCCACTCATTATGCTGCTACGGGCCTGATGACATAGATTTCATTGCTGAGTGATATTGCATTGTACGTAAGTACCACAACTTCTTTATCCATTTTTCGCTTTCTGTGATATTGAACTTGTACCGTAAACGAGGTTCTTGTAAACAGAGCCGTCCCAAACTTTGGGGTGGCTGTGTCTTTTTGATTTTAATTTCCCTAAGCTATAGGACCATAAGTGGAAGTGCCCTAGGCTCTGTTGCTTTGTTTTTTGGATGTTTCAGGAAACACCATACACTTCTCCAGAGTGGCTGCTGGCAATTTACATCCCACCCATCAGCATAACAAGGCTCCCAGTTCTCCATGGCCTGTCCTACCTTTCTGGATTTTACACTTTTTTCAGATGGCCCTTTTGACCGGGGGGCAGTGAGACTTCATTGTAGTGCAGATTTCCTTTGCAAGCTTGCTTGGTTGGCCAAAAAGGGCGTATGCGTTCTTTCCTGAATATATTCAGGAAAAAACGCATACGCCCTTTTTGGCCAAGTGCATTATTGTGGACGTTCTGCCTCTTTTCCTATGCTTTACATGCAATTCCAGTCTACCTCCTGAAATCGGTTTCCTGCAATTCTGCCCGCTTTCAACTCCTCTTGGCAGCCTTACTTCAATATATTTTTGGAAGATAGCTGTCATTTATAACTCTGCAGGTTTGTGAATTACAGTGCCCCTGAGCTCCTTTCTTCAACTCGCTTTCTTGTGAGCTGGCCGCAACACCGCAGGATTGCTTCAGGCCCTAGTTTGGTTCCGGCACGGCATGCTGAGCCTTTGGTTAATTCCTCTTCCTGGTGGGAAATGAGAGTTAAATTTGCCCGTCCAGACACCTCCACCTAGTCTCTCATTGGTTCTCCCTATTCCTGTTCATTTTCCACAGAATTTGCAAACTGGGCCAAACAGGAGGTTAAAGGCACTGACTCTCCAAGTGAGGAGAGTGTTAGTAAAGCGTCTGGAATGTTGCACCCGAGTACCAGGGAACGAAAACTGAGACACATTTGAACACTTTTTCCGACCACATGGTGGATCATACTCTGGGTAACACATGCATGTTTTAGCTGAAGGAAGAATCCCTTAAACATGTAGAGTTGAGACCCATGGAATGGGTACCATGCAATATGACTTCAAAGGGTCTGCATTTGCTCACCGAACCTCACCAATCCTATCACTGCTACGTTTATGCCTCTGTACACATGCTTGATTCTCTTTCGGAGACATATAAATCCATAGGTTTTAAGATTCTTACTAGTCAGGTATATTCTTAGGCGTTTAATATGGGGTGTTGAGTCCACTTCGTTGAGCAAGGAGTAGCTCTTGTCTATTACATATTTGGCTTATGGAACGGTATCTGTGCTAATTTCAATCTCTGGTTTTATGCAGCACCCCAACTCACCTTTCCCCTTAAGCAAGCATAAGTTGGTTTTCTACATTTGACACCCTGTTCTGTTTTGTAATTCAGTTCCTGTGTAGCCAAGTTTACATTCCGTGTGTTAGTGATATCTTATGATGTTTCTTTTTCTGTGTGACTTATTTCACTTAGAATCATCGTACCTGAATCCACTCATTATGCTGCTACGGGCCTGATGACATAGATTTCATTGCTGAGTGATATTGCATTGTACGTAAGTACCACAACTTCTTTATCCATTTTTCGCTTTCTGTGATATTGAACTTGTACCGTAAACGAGGTTCTTGTAAACAGAGCCGTCCCAAACTTTGGGGTGGCTGTGTCTTTTTGATTTTAATTTCCCTAAGCTAAAGGACCATAAGTGGAAGTGCCCTAGGCTCTGTTGCTTTGTTTTTTGGATGTTTCAGGAAACACCATACACTTCTCCAGAGTGGCTGCTGGCAATTTACATCCCACCCATCAACATAAGAAGGCTCCTAGTTCTCCTTGACCTGTCCTGCCTGTCTGGATTTTAAACTTTTATCGGATGGCCTTTTTGACCGGGGGGCAGTGAGACTTCATTGTAGTGCAGATTTCCTTTTCAAGCTTGCTTGGTTGGCCAAAAAGGTCGTATGCGTTTTTTCCTGAATATATTCAGGAAAAAACGCATACGCACTTTTTGGCCAAGTGCATCATTGTGGACGTTCTGCCTCTTTTCCTATGCTTTAAATGCAATTCCAGTCTACCTCCTGAAATCGGTTTCCTGCAATTCTGCCCCGCTTTCAAGTCCTCTTGGCAGCCTTACTTCAGTATATTTTTGGACGATAGCTGTCATTTATAACTCTGCAGGTTTGTGAATTACAGTGCCCCTGAGCTCCTTTCTTCAACTCGCTTTCTTGTGAGCTGGCCGCAACACCGCAGGATTGCTTCAGGCCCTAGTTTGGTTCCGGCACGGCATGCTGAGCCTTTGGTTAATTCCTCTTCCTGGTGGGAAATGAGAGTTAAATTTGCCCGTCCAGACACCTCCACCTAGTCTCTCATTGGTTCTCCCTATTCCTGTTCATTTTCCACAGAATTTGCAAACTGGGCCAAACAGGAGGTTAAAGGCACTGACTCTCCAAGTGAGGAGAGTGTTAGTAAAGCGTCTGGAATGTTGCACCCGAGTACCAGGGAACGAAAACTGAGACACATTTGAACACTTTTTCCGACCACATGGTGGATCATACTCTGGGTAACACATGCATGTTTTAGCTGAAGGAAGAATCCCTTAAACATGTAGAGTTGAGACCCATGGAATGGGTACCATGCAATATGACTTCAAAGGGTCTGCATTTGCTCACCGAACCTCACCAATCCTATCACTGCTACGTTTATGCCTCTGTACACATGCTTGATTCTCTTTCGGAGACATATAAATCCATAGGTTTTAAGATTCTTACTAGTCAGGTATATTCTTAGGCGTTTAATATGGGGTGTTGAGTCCACTTCGTTGAGCAAGGAGTAGCTCTTGTCTATTACATATTTGGCTTATGGAACGGTATCTGTGCTAATTTCAATCTCTGGTTTTATGCAGCACCCCAACTCACCTTTCCCCTTAAGCAAGCATAAGTTGGTTTTCTACATTTGACACCCTGTTCTGTTTTGTAATTCAGTTCCTGTGTAGCCAAGTTTACATTCCGTGTGTTAGTGATATCTTATGATGTTTCTTTTTCTGTGTGACTTATTTCACTTAGAATCATCGTACCTGAATCCACTCATTATGCTGCTACGGGCCTGATGACATAGATTTCATTGCTGAGTGATATTGCATTGTACGTAAGTACCACAACTTCTTTATCCATTTTTCGCTTTCTGTGATATTGAACTTGTACCGTAAACGAGGTTCTTGTAAACAGAGCCGTCCCAAACTTTGGGGTGGCTGTGTCTTTTTGATTTTAATTTCCCTAAGCTAAAGGACCATAAGTGGAAGTGCCCTAGGCTCTGTTGCTTTGTTTTTTGGATGTTTCAGGAAACACCATACACTTCTCCAGAGTGGCTGCTGGCAATTTACATCCCACCCATCAACATAAGAAGGCTCCTAGTTCTCCTTGGCCTGTCCTGCCTGTCTGGATTTTAAACTTTTATCGGATGGCCTTTTTGACCGGGGGGCAGTGAGACTTCATTGTAGTGCAGATTTCCTTTTCAAGCTTGCTTGGTTGGCCAAAAAGGTCGTATGCGTTTTTTCCTGAATATATTCAGGAAAAAACGCATACGCACTTTTTGGCCAAGTGCATCATTGTGGACGTTCTGCCTCTTTTCCTATGCTTTAAATGCAATTCCAGTCTACCTCCTGAAATCGGTTTCCTGCAATTCTGCCCCGCTTTCAAGTCCTCTTGGCAGCCTTACTTCAGTATATTTTTGGACGATAGCTGTCATTTATAACTCTGCAGGTTTGTGAATTACAGTGCCCCTGAGCTCCTTTCTTCAACTCGCTTTCTTGTGAGCTGGCCGCAACACCGCAGGATTGCTTCAGGCCCTAATCTGGTTCCGGCACGGCACGCTGAGCCTTTGGTTAATTCCTCTTCCTGGTGGGAAATGAGAGTTAAATTTGCCCGTCCAGACACCTCCAGCTAGTCTCTCATTGGTTCTCCCTATTCCTGTTCATCTTCCGCAGAAATTGCAAACTGGGCCAAACAGGAGGTTAAAGGCACTGACTCTCCAAGTTGGGAGAGTGTTAGTAAAGCGTCTGGAATGTTGCACCCGAGTACCAGGGGACGAGAACTGAGACATATTGGAACACGTCTCCCGATCACACGGTTGATCATACTCTGGGTTCCACGTGCATGTTTTAGCTGAAGGCAGAATCCCTTAAACCTGGAGAGTTGAGACCCGTGGAATGGGTACCATGCAATATGACTTCAAAGGGTCTTCATTTGCTCACCGAACCTCTCCAATCCTATCACTGCTGCGTTTATGCCCCTGTACACATGCTTGATTTTCTTTCAGAGACATAGCAGTGCATAGGTTTTAAGATACTTACTAGTCAGGTACATTCTTAGGCGTTTAATATGGGGTGTTGAGTCCATTTCGTTGAGCAAGGAGTAGTTCTTGTCTATTCTATATTTGGCTTAAGGAACTTTATCTGTGCTCATTTCAATCTCTGGTTTTATGCAGCACCCCAACTCACCTTTCCCCTTAAGCAAGCATAAGTTGGTTTTCTAAATTTGAGACCCTGTTCTGTTTTGTAATCCAGTTCCTGTGTAGCCAAGTTTACATTCCGTGTATTAGTGATATCTTATGATGTTTCTTTTTCTGTGTGACTTATTTCAGTTAGAATCATCATACCTGAATCCACTCATTATGCTGCTATGGGCCTGATGACATAGATTTCATTGCTGAGTGATATTGCATTGTACGTAAGTACCACAACTTCTTTATCCATTTTTCACTTTCTGCGATATTGAACTTGTACTGTAAACGAGGTTCTTGTAAACAGAGCCGTCCCAAACTTTGGGGTGGCTGTGTCTTTTTGATTTTAATTTCCCTAAGCTATAGGACCATAAGTGGAAGTGCCCTAGGCTCTGTTGCTTTGTTTTTTAGATGTTTCAGGAAACACCATACACCTCTCCCGAGTGGCTCTTGGCAATTTACATCCCGCCCATCAGCATAACAAGGCTCCCAGTTCTCCATGGCCTGTCCTGCCTTTCTGGATTTTACACTTTTATCAGATGGCCCTTTTGACCGGGGGGAAGTGAGACTTCATTGTAGTGCAGATTTCCTTTGCAAGCTTGCTTGGTTGGCCAAAAAGGGCGTATGCGTTTTTTCCTGAATATATTCAGGAAAAAACGCATACGCCCTTTTTGGCCAAGTGCATCATTGTGGACGTTCTGCCTCTTTTCCTATGCTTTAAATGCAATTCCAGTCTACCTCCTGAAATCGGTTTCCTGCAATTCTGCCCCGCTTTCAAGTCCTCTTGGCAGCCTTACTTCAGTATATTTTTGGACGATAGCTGTCATTTATAACTCTGCAGGTTTGTGAATTACAGTGCCCCTGAGCTCCTTTCTTCAACTCGCTTTCTTGTGAGCTGGCCGCAACACCGCAGGATTGCTTCAGGCCCTAATCTGGTTCCGGCACGGCACGCTGAGCCTTTGGTTAATTCCTCTTCCTGGTGGGAAATGAGAGTTAAATTTGCCCGTCCAGTCACCTCCAGCTAGTCTCTCATTGGTTCTCCCTATTCCTGTTCATCTTCCGCAGAAATTGCAAACTGGGCCAAACAGGAGGTTAAAGGCACTGACTCTCCAAGTCGGGAGAGTGTTAGTAAAGCGTCTGGAATGTTGCACCCGAGTACCAGGGGACGAGAACTGAGACATATTGGAACACGTCTCCCGATCACACGGTTGATCATACTCTGGGTTCCACGTGCATGTTTTAGCTGAAGGAAGAATCCCTTAAACCTGGAGAGTTGAGACCCGTGGAATGGGTACCATGCAATATGACTTCAAAGGGTCTTCATTTGCTCACCAAACCTCTCCAATCCTATCACTGCTGCGTTTGTGCCCCTGCACACACGCTTGATTTTCTTTCAGAGACATAGCAATTCATAGGTTTTAAGATACTTACTAGTCAGGTACATTCTTAGGCGTTTAATATGGGGTGTTGAGTCCATTTCGTTGAGCAAGGAGTAGTTCTTGTCTATTCCATATTTGGCTTAAGGAACTTTATCTGTGTTCATTTAAATCTCTGGTTTTATGCAGCACCCCAACTCACCTTTCCCCTTAAGCAAGCATAAGTTGGTTTTCTAAATTTGAGACCCTGTTCTGTTTTGTAATCCAGTTCCTGTGTAGCCAAGTTTACATTCCGTGTATTAGTGATATCTTATGATGTTTCTTTTTCTGTGTGACTTATTTCAGTTAGAATCATCATACCTGAATCCACTCATTATGCTGCTATGGGCCTGATGACATAGATTTCATTGCTGAGTGATATTGCATTGTACGTAAGTACCACAACTTCTTTATCCATTTTTTACTTTCTGCGATATTGAACTTGTACCGTAAACGAGGTTCTTGTAAACAGAGCCGTCCCAAACTTTGGGGTGGCTGTGTCTTTTTGATTTTAATTTCCCTAAGCTATAGGACCATAAGTGGAAGTACCCTAGGCTCTGTTGCTTTGTTTTTTAGATGTTTCAGGAAACACCATACACTTCTCTGGAGTGGCTCTTGGCAATTTACATCCCGCCCATCAGCATAACAAGGCTCCCAGTTCTCCATGGCCTGTCCTGCCTTTCAGGATTTTACACTTTTTTCAGATGGCCCTTTTGACAGGGGGGAAGTGAGACTTCATTGTAATGCAGATTTCCTTTGCAAGCTTGCTTGGTTGGCCAAAAAGGGCGTATGCGTTTTTTCCTGAATATATTCAGGAAAAAACGCATACGCCCTTTTTGGCCAAGTGCATCATTTTGGACGTTCTGCCTCTTTTCCTATGCTTTAAATGCAATTCCAGTCTACCTCCTGAAATCGGTTTCCTGCAATTCTGCCCCGCTTTCAAGTCCTCTTGGCAGCCTTACTTCAGTATATTTTTGGACGATAGCTGTCATTTATAACTCTGCAGGTTTGTGAATTACAGTGCCCCTGAGCTCCTTTCTTCAACTCGCTTTCTTGTGAGCTGGCCGCAACACCGCAGGATTGCTTCAGGCCCTAATCTGGTTCCGGCACGGCACGCTGAGCCTTTGGTTAATTCCTCTTCCTCGTGGGAAATGAGAGTTAAATTTGCCCGTCCAGACACCTCCAGCTAGTCTCTCATTGGTTCTCCCTATTCCTGTTCATCTTCCGCAGAAATTGCAAACTGGGCCAAACAGGAGGTTAAAGGCACTGACTCTCCAAGTCGGGAGAGTGTTAGTAAAGCGTCTGGAATGTTGCACCCGAGTACCAGGGGACGAGAACTGAGACATATTGGAACACGTCTCCCGATCACACGGTTGATCATACTCTGGGTTCCACGTGCATGTTTTAGCTGAAGGAAGAATCCCTTAAACCTGGAGAGTTGAGACCCGTGGAATGGGTACCATGCAATATGACTTCAAAGGGTCTTCATTTGCTCACCGAACCTCTCCAATCCTATCACTGCTGCGTTTGTGCCCCTGTACACACGCTTGATTTTCTTTCAGAGACATAGCAATCCATAGGTTTTAAGATACTTACTAGTCAGGTACATTCTTAGGCGTTTAATATGGGGTGTTGAGTCCATTTCGTTGAGCAAGGAGTAGTTCTTGTCTATTCTATATTTGGCTTAAGGAACTTTATCTGTGCTCATTTCAATCTCTGGTTTTATGCAGCACCCCAACTCACCTTTCCCCTTAAGCAAGCATAAGTTGGTTTTCTAAATTTGAGACCCTGTTCTGTTTTGTAATCCAGTTCCTGTGTAGCCAAGTTTACATCCCGTGTATTAGTGATATCTTATGATGTTTCTTTTTCTGTGTGACTTATTTCAGTTAGAATCATCATACCTGAATCCACTCATTATGCTGCTACGGGCCTGATGACATAGATTTCATTGCTGAGTGATATTGCATTGTACGTAAGTACCACAACTTCTTTATCCATTTTTCACTTTCTGCGATATTGAACTTGTACCGTAAACGAGGTTCTTGTAAACAGAGCCGTCCCAAACTTTGGGGTGGCTGTGTCTTTTTGATTTTAATTTCCCTAAGCTATAGGACCATAAGTGGAAGTGCCCTAGGCTCTGTTGCTTTGTTTTTTAGATGTTTCAGGAAACACCATACACCTCTCCCGAGTGGCTCTTGGCAATTTACATCCCGCCCATCAGCATAACAAGGCTCCCAGTTCTCCATGGCCTGTCCTGCCTTTCTGGATTTTACACTTTTTTCAGATGGCCCTTTTGACCGGGGGGAAGTGAGACTTCATTGTAGTGCAGATTTCCTTTGCAAGCTTGCTTGGTTGGCCAAAAAGGGCGTATGCGTTTTTTCCTGAATATATTCAGGAAAAAACGCATACGCCCTTTTTGGCCAAGTGCATCATTGTGGACGTTCTGCCTCTTTTCCTATGCTTTAAATGCAATTCCAGTCTACCTCCTGAAATCGGTTTCCTGCAATTCTGCCCCGCTTTCAAGTCCTCTTGGCAGCCTTACTTCAGTATATTTTTGGACGATAGCTGTCATTTATAACTCTGCAGGTTTGTGAATTACAGTGCCCCTGAGCTCCTTTCTTCAACTCGCTTTCTTGTGAGCTGGCCGCAACACCGCAGGATTGCTTCAGGCCCTAATCTGGTTCCGGCACGGCACGCTGAGCCTTTGGTTAATTCCTCTTCCTGGTGGGAAATGAGAGTTAAATTTGCCCGTCCACACACCTCCAGCTAGTCTCTCATTGGTTCTCCCTATTCCTGTTCATCTTCCGCAGAAATTGCAAACTGGGCCAAACAGGAGGTTAAAGGCACTGACTCTCCAAGTCGGGAGAGTGTTAGTAAAGCGTCTGGAATGTTGCACCCGAGTACCAGGGGACGAGAACTGAGACATATTGGAACACGTCTCCCGATCACACGGTTGATCATACTCTGGGTTCCACGTGCATGTTTTACCTGAAGGCAGAATCCCTTAAACCTGGAGAGTTGAGACCCGTGGAATGGGTACCATGCAATATGACTTCAAAGGGTCTTCATTTGCTCACCGAACCTCTCCAATCCTATCACTGCTGCGTTTATGCCCCTGTACACACGCTTGATTTTCTTTCAGACACATAGCAATCAATAGGTTTTAAGATACTTACTAGTCAGGTACATTCTTAGGCGTTTAATATGGGGTGTTGAGTCCATTTCGTTGAGCAAGGAGTAGTTCTTGTCTATTCCATATTTGGCTTAAGGAACTTTATCTGTGCTCATTTCAATCTCTGGTTTTATGCAGCACCCCAACTCACCTTTCCCCTTAAGCAAGCATAAGTTGGTTTTCTAAATTTGAGACCCTGTTCTGTTTTGTAATCCAGTTCCTGTGTAGCCAAGTTTACATTCCGTGTATTAGTGATATCTTATGATGTTTCTTTTTCTGTGTGACTTATTTCAGTTAGAATCATCATACCTGAATCCACTCATTATGCTGCTACGGGCCTGATGACATAGATTTCATTGCTGAGTGATATTGCATTGTACGTAAGTACCACAACTTCTTTATCCATTTTTCACTTTCTGTGATATTGAACTTGTACCGTAAACGAGGTTCTTGTAAACAGAGCCGTCCCAAACTTTGGGGTGGCTGTGTCTTTTTGATTTTAATTTCCCTAAGCTATAGGACCATAAGTGGAAGTGCCCTAGGCTCTGTTGCTTTGTTTTTTAGATGTTTCAGGAAACACCATACACCTCTCCCGAGTGGCTCTTGGCAATTTACATCCCGCCCATCAGCATAACAAGGCTCCCAGTTCTCCATGGCCTGTCCTGCCTTTCTGGATTTTACACTTTTTTCAGATGGCCCTTTTGACCGGGGGGAAGTGAGACTTCATTTTAGTGCAGATTTCCTTTGCAAGCTTGCTTGGTTGGCCAAAAAGGGCGTATGCGTTATTTCCTGAATATATTCAGGAAAAAACGCATACGCCCTTTTTGGCCAAGTGCATCATTGTGGACGTTCTGCCTCTTTTCCTATGCTTTAAATGCAATTCCAGTCTACCTCCTGAAATCGGTTTCCTGCAATTCTGCCCCGCTTTCAAGTCCTCTTGGCAGCCTTACTTCAGTATATTTTTGGACGATAGCTGTCATTTATAACTCTGCAGGTTTGTGAATTACAGTGCCCCTGAGCTCCTTTCTTCAACTCGCTTTCTTGTGAGCTGGCCGCAACACCGCAGGATTGCTTCAGGCCCTAATCTGGTTCCGGCACGGCACGCTGAGCCTTTGGTTAATTCCTCTTCCTGGTGGGAAATGAGAGTTAAATTTGCCCGTCCACACACCTCCAGCTAGTCTCTCATTGGTTCTCCCTATTCCTGTTCATCTTCCGCAGAAATTGCAAACTGGGCCAAACAGGAGGTTAAAGGCACTGACTCTCCAAGTCGGGAGAGTGTTAGTAAAGCGTCTGGAATGTTGCACCCGAGTACCAGGGGACGAGAACTGAGACATATTGGAACACGTCTCCCGATCACACGGTTGATCATACTCTGGGTTCCACGTGCATGTTTTAGCTGAAGGAAGAATCCCTTAAACCTGGAGAGTTGAGACCCGTGGAATGGGTACCATGCAATATGACTTCAAAGGGTCTTCATTTGCTCACCGAACCTCTCCAATCCTATCACTGCTGCGTTTATGCCCCTGTACACACGCTTGATTTTCTTTCAGACACATAGCAATCAATAGGTTTTAAGATACTTACTAGTCAGGTACATTCTTAGGCGTTTAATATGGGGTGTTGAGTCCATTTCGTTTAGCAAGGAGTAGTTCTTGTCTATTCCATATTTGGCTTAAGGAACTTTATCTGTGCTCATTTCAATCTCTGGTTTTATGCAGCACCCCAACTCACCTTTCCCCTTAAGCAAGCATAAGTTGGTTTTCTAAATTTGAGACCCTGTTCTGTTTTGTAATCCAGTTCCTGTGTAGCCAAGTTTACATTCCGTGTATTAGTGATATCTTATGATGTTTCTTTTTCTGTGTGACTTATTTCAGTTAGAATCATCATACCTGAATCCACTCATTATGCTGCTACGGGCCTGATGACATAGATTTCATTGCTGAGTGATATTGCATTGTACGTAAGTACCACAACTTCTTTATCCATTTTTCACTTTCTGCGATATTGAACTTGTACCGTAAACGAGGTTCTTGTAAACAGAGCCGTCCCAAACTTTGGGGTGGCTGTGTCTTTTTGATTTTAATTTCCCTAAGCTATAGGACCATAAGTGGAAGTGCCCTAGGCTCTGTTGCTTTGTTTTTTGGATGTTTCAGGAAACACCATACACTTCTCCAGAGTGGCTGCTGGCAATTTACATCCCGCCCATCAGCATAACAAGGCTCCCAGTTCTCCATGGCCTGTCCTGCCTTTCTGGATTTTACACTTTTTTCAGATGGCCCTTTTGACCGGGGGGCAGTGAGACTTCATTGTAGTGCAGATTTCCTTTGCAAGCTTGCTTGGTTGGCCAAAAAGGGCGTATGCGTTTTTTCCTGAATATATTCAGGAAAAAACGCATACGCCCTTTTGGGCCAAGTGCATCATTGTGGACGTTCTGCCTCTTTTCCTATGCTTTACATGCAATTCCAGTCTACCTCCTGAAATCGGTTTCTTGCAATTCTGCCCCACTTTCAAGTCCTCTTGGCAGCCTTACTTCAATATATTTTTGGACGATAGCTGTCATTTATAACTCTGCAGGTTTGTGAATTACAGTGCCCCTGAGCTCCTTTCTTCAACTCGCTTTCTTGTGAGCTGGCCGCAACACCGCAGGATTGCTTCAGGCCCTAGTTTGGTTCTGGCATCGCATGCTGAGCCTTTGGTTAATTCCTCTTCCTGGTGGGAAATGAGAGTTAAATTTGTCCGTCCAGACACCTCCAGCTAGTCTCTCATTGGTTCTCCCTCTTCCTGTTCATCTTACGCAGAAATTGCAAACTGGGCCAAACAGGAGGTTAAAGGCACTGACTCTCCAAGTGGGGAGAGTGTTAGTAAAGCGTCTGGAATGTTGCACCCGAGTACCAGGGGACGAAAACTGAGACACATTTGAACACGTTTTCCGATCACACGGTGGATCATATTCTGGGTTCCACATGCGTGTTTTAACTGAAGGAAGAATCCCTTAAACATGGAGAGTTGAGACCCATGGAATGGGTACTATGCAATATGACTTCAAAGGGTCTGCATTTGCTCACCGAACCTCACCAATCCTACCACTGCTGCGTTTATGCCGCTGTACACACGCTTGATTCTCTTTCGGAGACATATAAATCCATAGGTTTTAAGATTCTTACTAGTCAGGTATATTCTTAGGCGTTTAATATGGGGTGTTGAGTCCACTTGGTTGAGCAAGGAGTAGCTCTTGTCTATTACATATTTGGCTTATGGAACGGTATCTGTGCTAATTTCAATCTCTGGTTTTATGCCGCACCCCAACTCACCTTTCCCCTTAAGCAAGCATAAGTTGGTTTTCTACATTTGAGACCCTCTTCTGTTTTGTAATTCAGTTCCTGTGTAGCCAAGTTTACATTCCGTGTAGTAGTGATATCTTATGATGTTTCTTTTTCTGTGTGACTTATTTCACTTAAAATCATCGTACCTGAATCCACTCATTATGCTGCTACGGGCCTGATGACATAGATTTCATTGCTGAGTGATATTGCATTGTACGTAAGTACCACAACTTCTTTATCCATTTTTCGCTTTCTGTGATATTGAACTTGTACCGTAAACGAGGTTCTTGTAAACAGAGCCGGCCCAAACTTTGGGGTGGCTGTGTCTTTTTGATTTTCATTTCCCTAAGCTATAGGACCATAAGTGGAAGTGCCCTAGGCTCTGTTGCTTTGTTTTTTGGATGTTTCAGGAAACACCATACACTTCTCCAGAGTGGCTGTTGGCAATTTACATGCCGCCCATCAGCATAACAAGGCTCCCAGTTCTCCATGGCCTGTCCTGCCTTTCTGGATTTTACACTTTTTTCAGATGTCACTTTTGACCGGGGGGCAGTGAGACTTCATTGTAGTGCAGATTTCCTTTGCAAGCTTGCTTGGTTGGCCAAAAAGGGCGTATGCGTTTTTTCCTGAATATATTCAGGAAAAAACGCATACGCCCTTTTTGGCCAAGTGCATCATTGTGGACGTTCTGCCTCTTTTCCTATGCTTTACATGCAATTCCAGTCTACCTCCTGAAATCGGTTTCCTGCAATTCTGCCCCACTTTCAAGTCCTCTTGGCAGCCTTACTTCAAAATATTTTTGAACGATAGCTGTCATTTATAACTCTGCAGGTTTGTGAATTACAGTGCCCCTGAGCTCCTTTCTTCAACTCGCTTTCTTGTGAGCTGGCCGCAACACCGCAGCATTGCTTTAGGCCCTAGTTTGGTTCCGCAATGGCATGCTGAGCCTTTGGTTAATTCCTCTTCCTGGTGAGAAATGAGAGTTAAATTTGCCCTTCCGGACACCTCCACCTAGTCTCTCATTGGTTCTCCCTATTCCTGTTCATTTTCCACAGAAATTGCAAACTGGGCCAAACAGGAGGTTAAAGGCACTGACTCTCCAAGTGGGGAGAGTGTTAGTAAAGCGTCTGGAATGTTGCACCCGAGTACCAGGGGACGAAAACTGAGACACATTTGAACACGTTTCCCGATCACACGGTGGATCATACTCTGGGTCCACATAAATGTTTTAGCTGAAGGAAGAATTCCTTAAACCTGGAGAGTTGAGACCCATGGAATGGGTACCATGCAATAGGACTTCAGAGGGTCTGCATTTGCTCACCGAACCTAACCAATCCTATCACTGCTGCGTTTATGCTGCTGTACACACGCTTGATTCCCTTTCGGAGACATATAAATCCATAGGTTTTAAGATTCTTACTACTCAGGTATATTCTTAGGCGTTTAATATGGGTTGTTGAGTCCACTTCTTTGAGCAAGGAGTAGCTCTTGTCTATTACATATTTGGCTTATGGAACGGTATCTGTGCTAATTTCAATCTCTGGTTTTATGCAGCACCCCAACTCACCTTTCCCCTTAAGCAAGCATAAGTTGGTTTTCTACATTTGAGACCCTGTTCTGTTTTGTAATTCAGTTCCTGTGTAGCCAAGTTTACATTCCGTGTAGTAGTGATATCTTATGATGTTTCTTTTTCTGTGTAACTTATTTCACTTAGAATCATCGTATCTGAATCCACTCATTATGCTGCTACGGGCCTGATGACATAGATTTCATTGCTGACTGATATTGCATTGTACGTAAGTACCACAACTTCTTTATCCATTTTTCGCTTTCTGTGATATTGAACTTGTACCGTAAACGAGGTTCTTGTAAACAGAGCCGGCCGAAACTTTGGGGTGGCTGTGTCTTTTTGATTTTAATTTCCCTAAGCTATAGGACCATAAGTGGAAGTGCCCTAGGCTCTGTTGCTTTGTATTTTAGATGTTTCAGGAAACACCATACACTTCTCCCGAGTGGCTGTTGGCAATTTACATCCCGCCCATCAGCATAACAAGGCTCCCAGTTCTCCATGGCCTGTCCTGCCTTTCTGGATATTACACTTTTTCAGATGGTCCTTTTGACCGGGGGGCAGTGAGACTTCATTGTAGTGCAGATTTCCTTTGCAAGCTTGCTTGGTTGGCCAGAAAGGGCATATGCGTTTTATCATGAATATATTCAGGATAAAACGCATATGCCCTTTTTGGCCAAGTGCATCATTGTGGACGTTCTGCCTCTTTTCCTATACTTTACATGCAATTTCAGTCTACCTCCTGAAATCGGTTTCCTGCAATTCTGCCCCGCTTTCAACTCCTCTTGGCAGCGTTACTTCAATATATTTTTGGAAGATAGCTGTCATTTATAACTCTGCAGGTTTGTGAATTACAGTGCCCCTGAGCTCCTTTCTTCAACTCGCTTTCTTGTGAGCTGGCCACAACACCGCAGGATTGCTTCTGGCCCTAGTGTGGTTCGGGCATGACACGCTGAGCCTTTGGTTAATTCCTCTTCCTGGTGGGAAATGAGAGTTAAATTTGCCCGTCCAGAAACCTCCACCTAGTCTCTCATTTGTTCTCCGTATTCCTGTTCATTTTCCACAGAAATAGCAAACTGGGCCAAACAGGAGGTTAAAGGCACTGACTCTCCAAGTGGGGAGAGTGTTAGTAAAGCGTCTGGAATGTTGCACCCGAGTACCAGGGGACGAAAACTGAGACACATTTGAACACGTTTCCCAATCACACGGTGGATCATACTGTGGGTTCCACATGCATGTTTTAGCTGAAGGAAGAATCCCTTAAACCTGGAGATTTGAGACCCATGGAATGGGTACCATGCAATATGACTTCAAAGAGTCTGCATTTGCTCACCGAACCTCACCAATCCTATCACTGCTGCGTTTATGACACTGTACACACGCTTGATTCTCTTTCAGAGACATATAAATCCATAGGTTTTAAGATTCTTACTAGTCAGGTATATTCTTAGGCGTTTAATATGGGGTGTTGAGTCCACTTCGTTGAGCAAGGAGTAGCTCTTGTCTATTACATATTTGGCTTATGGAACGGTATCTGTGTTAATTTCAATCTCTGGTTTTATGCCGCACCCCAACTCACCTTTCCCCTTAAGCAAGCATAAGTTGGTTTTCTACATTTGAGACCCTCTTCTGTTTTGTAATTCAGTTCCTGTGTAGCCAAGTTTACATTCCGTGTAGTAGTGATATCTTATGATGTTTCTTTTTCTGTGTGACTTATTCCACTTAAAATCATCGTACCTGAATCCACTCATTATGCTGCTACGGGCCTGATGACATAGATTTCATTGCTGAGTGATATTGCATTGTACGTAAGTACCACAACTTCTTTATCCATTTTTCGCTTTCTGTGATATTGAACTTGTACCGTAAACGAGGTTCTTGTAAACAGAGCCGTCCCAAACTTTGGGGTGGCTGTGTCTTTTTGATTTTCATTTCCCTAAGCTATAGGACCATAAGTGGAAGTGCCCTAGGCTCTGTTGCTTTGTTTTTTGGATGTTTCAGGAAACACCATACACTTCTCCAGAGTGGCTGCTGGCAATTTACATCCCGCCCATCAGCATAACAAGGCTCCCAGTTCTCCATGGCCTGTCCTGCCTTTCTGGATTTTACACTTTTTTCAGATGGCCCTTTTGACCGGGGGGCAGTGAGACTTCATTGTAGTGCAGATTTCCTTTGCAAGCTTGCTTGGTTGGCCAAAAAGGGCGTATGCGTTTTTTCCTGAATATATTCAGGAAAAAACGCATACGCCCTTTTTGGCCAAGTGCATCATTGTGGACGTTCTGCCTCTTTTCCTATGCTTTACATGCAATTCCAGTCTACCTCCTGAAATCGGTTTCTTGCAATTCTGCCCCACTTTCAAGTCCTCTTGGCAGCCTTACTTCAATATATTTTTGGACGATAGCTGTCATTTATAACTCTGCAGGTTTGTGAATTACAGTGGCCCTGAGCTCCTTTCTTCAACTCGCTTTCTTGTGAGCTGGCCGCAACACCGCAGGATTGCTTCAGGCCCTAGTTTGGTTCTGGCATCGCATGCTGAGCCTTTGGTTAATTCCTCTTCCTGGTGGGAAATGAGAGTTAAATTTGCCCGTCCAGACACCTCCAGCTAGTCTCTCATTGGTTCTCCCTCTTCCTGTTCATCTTACGCAGAAATTGCAAACTGGGCCAAACAGGAGGTTAAAGGCACTGACTCTCCAAGTGGGGAGAGTGTTAGTAAAGCGTCTGGAATGTTGCACCCGAGTACCAGGGGACGAAAACTGAGACACATTTGAACACGTTTCCCAATCACACGGTGGATCATACTCTGGGTCCACATGAATGTTTTAGCTGAAGGAAGAATTCCTTAAACCTGGAGAGTTGAGACCCATGGAATGGGTACCATGCAATAGGACTTCAAAGGGTCTGCATTTGCTCACCGAACCTCACCAATCCTATCACTGCTGCGTTTATGCTGCTGTACACACGCTTGATTCTCTTTCGGAGACATATAAATCCATAGGTTTTAAGATTCTTACTAGTCAGGTATATTCTTAGGCGTTTAATATGGGGTGTTGAGTCCACTTCGTTGAGCAAGGAGTAGCTCTTGTCTATTACATATTTGGCTTATGGAACGGTATCTGTGCTAATTTCAATCTCTGGTTTTATGCCGCACCCCAACTCACCTTTCCCCTTAAGCAAGCATAAGTTGCTTTTCTACATTTGAGACCCTTTTCTGTTTTGTAATTCAGTTCCTGTGTAGCCAAGTTTACATTCCGTGTAGTAGTGATATCTTATGATGTTTCTTTTTCTGTGTGACATATTTCACTTAAAATCATCGTACCTGAATCCACTCATTATGCTGCTATGGGCCTGATGACATAGATTTCATTGCTGAGTGATATTGCATTGTACGTAAGTACCACAACTTCTTTATCCATTTTTCGCTTTCTGTGATATTGAACTTGTACCGTAAACGAGGTTCTTGTAAACAGAGCCAGCCCAAACTTTGGGGTGGCTGTGTCTTTTTGATTTTCATTTCCCTAAGCTATAGGACCATAAGTGGAAGTGCCCTAGGCTCTGTTGCTTTGTTTTTTGGATGTTTCAGGAAACACCATACACTTCTCCAGAGTGGCTGTTGGCAATTTACATGCCGCCCATCAGCATAACAAGGCTCCCAGTTCTCCATGGCCTGTCCTGCCTTTCTGGATTTTACACTTTTTTCAGATGTCACTTTAGACCGGGGGGCAGTGAGACTTCATTGTAGTGCAGATTTCCTTTGCAAGCTTGCTTGGTTGGCCAAAAAGGGCGTATGTGTTTTTTCCTGAATATATTCAGGAAAAAACGCATACGCCCTTTTTGGCCAAGTGCATCATTGTGGACGTTCTGCCTCTTTTCCTATGCTTTACATGCAATTCCAGTCTACCTCCTGAAATCGGTTTCCTGCAATTCTGCCCCACTTTCAAGTCCTCTTGGCAGCCTTACTTCAAAATATTTTTGGACGATAGCTGTCATTTATAACTCTGCAGGTTTGTGAACTACAGTGCCCCTGAGCTCCTTTCTTCAACTCGCTTTCTTGTAAGCTGGCCGCAACACCGCAGCATTGCTTCAGGCCCTAGTTTGGTTCCGGAATGGCATGCTGAGCCTTTGGTTAATTCCTCTTCCTGGTGAGAAATGAGAGTTAAATTTGCCCTTCCGGACACCTCCACCTAGTCTCTCATTGGTTCTCCCTATTCCTGTTCATTTTCCACAGAAATTGCAAACTGGGCCAAACAGGAGGTTAAAGGCACTGACTCTCCAAGTGGGGAGAGTGTTAGTAAAGCGTCTGGAATGTTGCACCCGAGTACCAGGGGGCGAAAACTGAGACACATTTGAACACGTTTCCCGATCACACGGTGGATCATACTCTGGGTCCACATGAATGTTTTAGCTGAAGGATGAATTCCTTAAACCTGGAGAGTTGAGACCCATGGAATGGGTACCATGCAATAGGACTTCAAAGGGTCTGCATTTGCTCACCGAACTTCACCAATCCTATCACTGCTGCGTTTATGCTGCTGTACACACGCTTGATTCCCTTTCGGAGACATATAAATCCATAGGTTTTAAGATTCTTACTACTCAGGTATATTCTTAGGCGTTTAATATGGGTTGTTGAGTCCACTTCTTTGAGCAAGGAGTAGCTCTTGTCTATTACATATTTGGCTTATGGAACGGTATCTGTGCTAATTTCAATCTCTGGTTTTATGCAGCACCCCAACTCACCTTTCCCCTTAAGCAAGCATAAGTTGGTTTTCTACATTTGAGACCCTGTTCTGTTTTGTAATTCAGTTCCTGTGTAGCCAAGTTTATATTCCGTGTAGTAGTGATATCTTATGATGTTTCTTTTTCTGTGTGACTTATTTCACTTAGAATCATCGTATCTGAATCCACTCATTATGCTGCTACGGGCCTGATGACATAGATTTCATTGCTGACTGATATTGCATTGTACGTAAGTACCACAAATTCTTTATCCATTTTTCGCTTTCTGTGATATTGAACTTGTACCGTAAACGAGGTTCTTGTAAACAGAGCCGGCCGAAACTTTGGGGTGGCTGTGTCTTTTTGATTTTAATTTCCCTAAGCTATAGGACCATAAGTGGAAGTGCCCTAGGCTCTGTTGCTTTGTATTTTAGATGTTTCAGGAAACACCATACACTTCTCCAGAGTGGCTGTTGGCAATTTACATCCCGCCCATCAGCATAACAAGGCTCCCAGTTCTCCATGGCCTGTCCTGCCTTTCTGGATATTACACTTTTTCAGATGTCCCTTTTGACAGGGGGGCAGTGAGACTTCATTGTAGTGCAGATTTCCTTTGCAAGCTTGCTTGTTTGGCCAGAAAGGGCATATGCGTTTTATCCTGAATATATTCAGGATAAAACACATATGCCCTTTTTGGCCAAGTGCATCATTGTGGACGTTCTGCCTCTTTTCCTATACTTTACATGCAATTCCAGTCTACCTCCTGAAATCGGTTACCTGCAATTCTGCCCCGCTTTCAACTCCTCTTGGCAGCGTTACTTCAATATATTTTTGGAAGATAGCTGTCATTTATAACTCTGCAGGTTTGTGAATTACAGTGCCCCTGAGCTCCTTTCTTCAACTCGCTTTCTTGTAAGCTGGCCGCAACACCGCAGCATTGCTTCAGGCCCTAGTTTGGTTCCGGAATGGCATGCTGAGCCTTTGGTTAATTCCTCTTCCTGGTGAGAAATGAGAGTTAAACTTGCCCTTCCGGACACCTCCACCTAGTCTCTCATTGGTTCTCCCTATTCCTGTTCATTTTCCACAGAAATTGCAAACTGGGCCAAACAGGAGGTTAAAGGCACTGACTCTCCAAGTGGGGAGAGTGTTAGTAAAGCGTCTGGAATGTTGCACCCGAGTACCAGGGGGCGAAAACTGAGACACATTTGAACACGTTTCCCGATCACACGGTGGATCATACTCTGGGTCCACATGAATGTTTTAGCTGAAGGAAGAATTCCTTAAACCTGGAGAGTTGAGACCCATGGAATGGGTACCATGCAATAGGACTTCAAAGGGTCTGCATTTGCTCACCGAACCTCACCAATCCTATCACTGCTGCGTTTATGCTGCTGTACACACGCTTGATTCCCTTTCGGAGACATATAAATCCATAGGTTTTAAGATTCTTACTACTCAGGTATATTCTTAGGCGTTTAATATGGGTTGTTGAGTCCACTTCTTTGAGCAAGGAGTAGCTCTTGTCTATTACATATTTGGCTTATGGAACGGTATCTGTGCTAATTTCAATCTCTGGTTTTATGCAGCACCCCAACTCACCTTTCCCCTTAAGCAAGCATAAGTTGGTTTTCTACATTTGAGACCCTGTTCTGTTTTGTAATTCAGTTCCTGTGTAGCCAAGTTTACATTCCGTGTAGTAGTGATAACTTATGATGTTTCTTTTTCTGTGTGACTTATTTCACTTAGAATCATCGTATCTGAATCCACTCATTATGCTGCTACGGGCCTGATGACATAGATTTCATTGCTGAGTGATATTGCATTGTACGTAAGTACCACAACTTCTTTATCCATTTTTCGCTTTCTGTGATATTGAACTTGTACCGTAAACGAGGTTCTTGTAAACAGAGCCGTCCCAAACTTTGGGGTGGCTGTGTCTTTTTGATTTTAATTTCCCTAAGCTAAAGGACCATAAGTGGAAGTGCCCTAGGCTCTGTTGCTTTGTTTTTTGGATGTTTCAGGAAACACCATACACTTCTCCAGAGTGGCTGCTGGCAATTTACATCCCACCCATCAACATAAGAAGGCTCCTAGTTCTCCTTGGCCTGTCCTGCCTGTCTGGATTTTAAACTTTTATCGGATGGCCTTTTTGACCGGGGGGCAGTGAGACTTCATTGTAGTGCAGATTTCCTTTTCAAGCTTGCTTGGTTGGCCAAAAAGGTCGTATGCGTTTTTTCCTGAATATATTCAGGAAAAAACGCATACGCACTTTTTGGCCAAGTGCATCATTGTGGACGTTCTGCCTCTTTTCCTATGCTTTAAATGCAATTCCAGTCTACCTCCTGAAATCGGTTTCCTGCAATTCTGCCCCGCTTTCAAGTCCTCTTGGCAGCCTTACTTCAGTATATTTTTGGACGATAGCTGTCATTTATAACTCTGCAGGTTTGTGAATTACAGTGCCCCTGAGCTCCTTTCTTCAACTCGCTTTCTTGTGAGCTGGCCGCAACACCGCAGGATTGCTTCAGGCCCTAATCTGGTTCCGGCACGGCACGCTGAGCCTTTGGTTAATTCCTCTTCCTGGTGGGAAATGAGAGTTAAATTTGCCCGTCCAGACACCTCCAGCTAGTCTCTCATTGGTTCTCCCTATTCCTGTTCATCTTCCGCAGAAATTGCAAACTGGGCCAAACAGGAGGTTAAAGGCACTGACTCTCCAAGTTGGGAGAGTGTTAGTAAAGCGTCTGGAATGTTGCACCCGAGTACCAGGGGACGAGAACTGAGACATATTGGAACACGTCTCCCGATCACACGGTTGATCATACTCTGGGTTCCACGTGCATGTTTTAGCTGAAGGCAGAATCCCTTAAACCTGGAGAGTTGAGACCCGTGGAATGGGTACCATGCAATATGACTTCAAAGGGTCTTCATTTGCTCACCGAACCTCTCCAATCCTATCACTGCTGCGTTTATGCCCCTGTACACATGCTTGATTTTCTTTCAGAGACATAGCAGTGCATAGGTTTTAAGATACTTACTAGTCAGGTACATTCTTAGGCGTTTAATATGGGGTGTTGAGTCCATTTCGTTGAGCAAGGAGTAGTTCTTGTCTATTCTATATTTGGCTTAAGGAACTTTATCTGTGCTCATTTCAATCTCTGGTTTTATGCAGCACCCCAACTCACCTTTCCCCTTAAGCAAGCATAAGTTGGTTTTCTAAATTTGAGACCCTGTTCTGTTTTGTAATCCAGTTCCTGTGTAGCCAAGTTTACATTCCGTGTATTAGTGATATCTTATGATGTTTCTTTTTCTGTGTGACTTATTTCAGTTAGAATCATCATACCTGAATCCACTCATTATGCTGCTATGGGCCTGATGACATAGATTTCATTGCTGAGTGATATTGCATTGTACGTAAGTACCACAACTTCTTTATCCATTTTTCACTTTCTGCGATATTGAACTTGTACTGTAAACGAGGTTCTTGTAAACAGAGCCGTCCCAAACTTTGGGGTGGCTGTGTCTTTTTGATTTTAATTTCCCTAAGCTATAGGACCATAAGTGGAAGTGCCCTAGGCTCTGTTGCTTTGTTTTTTAGATGTTTCAGGAAACACCATACACCTCTCCCGAGTGGCTCTTGGCAATTTACATCCCGCCCATCAGCATAACAAGGCTCCCAGTTCTCCATGGCCTGTCCTGCCTTTCTGGATTTTACACTTTTATCAGATGGCCCTTTTGACCGGGGGGAAGTGAGACTTCATTGTAGTGCAGATTTCCTTTGCAAGCTTGCTTGGTTGGCCAAAAAGGGCGTATGCGTTTTTTCCTGAATATATTCAGGAAAAAACGCATACGCCCTTTTTGGCCAAGTGCATCATTGTGGACGTTCTGCCTCTTTTCCTATGCTTTAAATGCAATTCCAGTCTACCTCCTGAAATCGGTTTCCTGCAATTCTGCCCCGCTTTCAAGTCCTCTTGGCAGCCTTACTTCAGTATATTTTTGGACGATAGCTGTCATTTATAACTCTGCAGGTTTGTGAATTACAGTGCCCCTGAGCTCCTTTCTTCAACTCGCTTTCTTGTGAGCTGGCCGCAACACCGCAGGATTGCTTCAGGCCGTAATCTGGTTCCGGCACGGCACGCTGAGCCTTTGGTTAATTCCTCTTCCTGGTGGGAAATGAGAGTTAAATTTGCCCGTCCAGTCACCTCCAGCTAGTCTCTCATTGGTTCTCCCTATTCCTGTTCATCTTCCGCAGAAATTGCAAACTGGGCCAAACAGGAGGTTAAAGGCACTGACTCTCCAAGTCGGGAGAGTGTTAGTAAAGCGTCTGGAATGTTGCACCCGAGTACCAGGGGACGAGAACTGAGACATATTGGAACACGTCTCCCGATCACACGGTTGATCATACTCTGGGTTCCACGTGCATGTTTTAGCTGAAGGAAGAATCCCTTAAACCTGGAGAGTTGAGACCCGTGGAATGGGTACCATGCAATATGACTTCAAAGGGTCTTCATTTGCTCACCAAACCTCTCCAATCCTATCACTGCTGCGTTTGTGCCCCTGCACACACGCTTGATTTTCTTTCAGAGACATAGCAATTCATAGGTTTTAAGATACTTACTAGTCAGGTACATTCTTAGGCGTTTAATATGGGGTGTTGAGTCCATTTCGTTGAGCAAGGAGTAGTTCTTGTCTATTCCATATTTGGCTTAAGGAACTTTATCTGTGTTCATTTAAATCTCTGGTTTTATGCAGCACCCCAACTCACCTTTCCCCTTAAGCAAGCATAAGTTGGTTTTCTAAATTTGAGACCCTGTTCTGTTTTGTAATCCAGTTCCTGTGTAGCCAAGTTTACATTCCGTGTATTAGTGATATCTTATGATGTTTCTTTTTCTGTGTGACTTATTTCAGTTAGAATCATCATACCTGAATCCACTCATTATGCTGCTATGGGCCTGATGACATAGATTTCATTGCTGAGTGATATTGCATTGTACGTAAGTACCACAACTTCTTTATCCATTTTTTACTTTCTGCGATATTGAACTTGTACCGTAAACGAGGTTCTTGTAAACAGAGCCGTCCCAAACTTTGGGGTGGCTGTGTCTTTTTGATTTTAATTTCCCTAAGCTATAGGACCATAAGTGGAAGTACCCTAGGCTCTGTTGCTTTGTTTTTTAGATGTTTCAGGAAACACCATACACTTCTCTGGAGTGGCTCTTGGCAATTTACATCCCGCCCATCAGCATAACAAGGCTCCCAGTTCTCCATGGCCTGTCCTGCCTTTCAGGATTTTACACTTTTTTCAGATGGCCCTTTTGACCGGGGGGAAGTGAGACTTCATTGTAATGCAGATTTCCTTTGCAAGCTTGCTTGGTTGGCCAAAAAGGGCGTATGCGTTTTTTCCTGAATATATTCAGGAAAAAACGCATACGCCCTTTTTGGCCAAGTGCATCATTTTGGACGTTCTGCCTCTTTTCCTATGCTTTAAATGCAATTCCAGTCTACCTCCTGAAATCGGTTTCCTGCAATTCTGCCCCGCTTTCAAGTCCTCTTGGCAGCCTTACTTCAGTATATTTTTGGACGATAGCTGTCATTTATAACTCTGCAGGTTTGTGAATTACAGTGCCCCTGAGCTCCTTTCTTCAACTCGCTTTCTTGTGAGCTGGCCGCAACACCGCAGGATTGCTTCAGGCCCTAATCTGGTTCCGGCACGGCACGCTGAGCCTTTGGTTAATTCCTCTTCCTCGTGGGAAATGAGAGTTAAATTTGCCCGTCCAGACACCTCCAGCTAGTCTCTCATTGGTTCTCCCTATTCCTGTTCATCTTCCGCAGAAATTGCAAACTGGGCCAAACAGGAGGTTAAAGGCACTGACTCTCCAAGTCGGGAGAGTGTTAGTAAAGCGTCTGGAATGTTGCACCCGAGTACCAGGGGACGAGAACTGAGACATATTGGAACACGTCTCCCGATCACACGGTTGATCATACTCTGGGTTCCACGTGCATGTTTTAGCTGAAGGAAGAATCCCTTAAACCTGGAGAGTTGAGACCCGTGGAATGGGTACCATGCAATATGACTTCAAAGGGTCTTCATTTGCTCACCGAACCTCTCCAATCCTATCACTGCTGCGTTTGTGCCCCTGTACACACGCTTGATTTTCTTTCAGAGACATAGCAATCCATAGGTTTTAAGATACTTACTAGTCAGGTACATTCTTAGGCGTTTAATATGGGGTGTTGAGTCCATTTCGTTGAGCAAGGAGTAGTTCTTGTCTATTCTATATTTGGCTTAAGGAACTTTATCTGTGCTCATTTCAATCTCTGGTTTTATGCAGCACCCCAACTCACCTTTCCCCTTAAGCAAGCATAAGTTGGTTTTCTAAATTTGAGACCCTGTTCTGTTTTGTAATCCAGTTCCTGTGTAGCCAAGTTTACATCCCGTGTATTAGTGATATCTTATGATGTTTCTTTTTCTGTGTGACTTATTTCAGTTAGAATCATCATACCTGAATCCACTCATTATGCTGCTACGGGCCTGATGACATAGATTTCATTGCTGAGTGATATTGCATTGTACGTAAGTACCACAACTTCTTTATCCATTTTTCACTTTCTGCGATATTGAACTTGTACCGTAAACGAGGTTCTTGTAAACAGAGCCGTCCCAAACTTTGGGGTGGCTGTGTCTTTTTGATTTTAATTTCCCTAAGCTATAGGACCATAAGTGGAAGTGCCCTAGGCTCTGTTGCTTTGTTTTTTAGATGTTTCAGGAAACACCATACACCTCTCCCGAGTGGCTCTTGGCAATTTACATCCCGCCCATCAGCATAACAAGGCTCCCAGTTCTCCATGGCCTGTCCTGCCTTTCTGGATTTTACACTTTTTTCAGATGGCCCTTTTGACCGGGGGGAAGTGAGACTTCATTGTAGTGCAGATTTCCTTTGCAAGCTTGCTTGGTTGGCCAAAAAGGGCGTATGCGTTTTTTCCTGAATATATTCAGGAAAAAACGCATACGCCCTTTTTGGCCAAGTGCATCATTGTGGACGTTCTGCCTCTTTTCCTATGCTTTAAATGCAATTCCAGTCTACCTCCTGAAATCGGTTTCCTGCAATTCTGCCCCGCTTTCAAGTCCTCTTGGCAGCCTTACTTCAGTATATTTTTGGACGATAGCTGTCATTTATAACTCTGCAGGTTTGTGAATTACAGTGCCCCTGAGCTCCTTTCTTCAACTCGCTTTCTTGTGAGCTGGCCGCAACACCACAGGATTGCTTCAGGCCCTAATCTGGTTCCGGCACGGCACGCTGAGCCTTTGGTTAATTCCTCTTCCTGGTGGGAAATGAGAGTTAAATTTGCCCGTCCACACACCTCCAGCTAGTCTCTCATTGGTTCTCCCTATTCCTGTTCATCTTCCGCAGAAATTGCAAACTGGGCCAAACAGGAGGTTAAAGGCACTGACTCTCCAAGTCGGGAGAGTGTTAGTAAAGCGTCTGGAATGTTGCACCCGAGTACCAGGGGACGAGAACTGAGACATATTGGAACACGTCTCCCGATCACACGGTTGATCATACTCTGAGTTCCACGTGCATGTTTTACCTGAAGGCAGAATCCCTTAAACCTGGAGAGTTGAGACCCGTGGAATGGGTACCATGCAATATGACTTCAAAGGGTCTTCATTTGCTCACCGAACCTCTCCAATCCTATCACTGCTGCGTTTATGCCCCTGTACACACGCTTGATTTTCTTTCAGACACATAGCAATCAATAGGTTTTAAGATACTTACTAGTCAGGTACATTCTTAGGCGTTTAATATGGGGTGTTGAGTCCATTTCGTTGAGCAAGGAGTAGTTCTTGTCTATTCCATATTTGGCTTAAGGAACTTTATCTGTGCTCATTTCAATCTCTGGTTTTATGCAGCACCCCAACTCACCTTTCCCCTTAAGCAAGCATAAGTTGGTTTTCTAAATTTGAGACCCTGTTCTGTTTTGTAATCCAGTTCCTGTGTAGCCAAGTTTACATTCCGTGTATTAGTGATATCTTATGATGTTTCTTTTTCTGTGTGACTTATTTCAGTTAGAATCATCATACCTGAATCCACTCATTATGCTGCTACGGGCCTGATGACATAGATTTCATTGCTGAGTGATATTGCATTGTACGTAAGTACCACAACTTCTTTATCCATTTTTCACTTTCTGCGATATTGAACTTGTACCGTAAACGAGGTTCTTGTAAACAGAGCCGTCCCAAACTTTGGGGTGGCTGTGTCTTTTTGATTTTAATTTCCCTAAGCTATAGGACCATAAGTGGAAGTGCCCTAGGCTCTGTTGCTTTGTTTTTTAGATGTTTCAGGAAACACCATACACCTCTCCCGAGTGGCTCTTGGCAATTTACATCCCGCCCATCAGCATAACAAGGCTCCCAGTTCTCCATGGCCTGTCCTGCCTTTCTGGATTTTACACTTTTTTCAGATGGCCCTTTTGACCGGGGGGAAGTGAGACTTCATTGTAGTGCAGATTTCCTTTGCAAGCTTGCTTGGTTGGCCAAAAAGGGCGTATGCGATTTTTCCTGAATATATTCAGGAATATATTCAGGAATATATTCAGGAATATATTCAGGAAAAAACGCATATGCCCTTTTTGGCCAAGTGCATCATTGTGGACGTTCTGCCTCTTTTCCTATGCTTTAAATGCAATTCCAGTCTACCTCCTGAAATCGGTTTCCTGCAATTCTGCCCCGCTTTCAAGTCCTCTTGGCAGCCTTACTTCAGTATATTTTTGGACGATAGCTGTCATTTATAACTCTGCAGGTTTGTGAATTACAGTGCCCCTGCGCTCCTTTCTTCAACTCGCTTTCTTGTGAGCTGGCCGCAACACCGCAGGATTGCTTCAGGCCCTAATCTGGTTCCGGCACGGCACGCTGAGCCTTTGGTTAATTCCTCTTCCTGGTGGGAAATGAGAGTTAAATTTGCCCGTCCAGACACCTCCACCTAGTCTCTCATTGGTTCTCCCTATTCCTGTTCATCTTCCGCAGAAATTGCAAACTGGGCCAAACAGGAGGTTAAAGGCACTGACTCTCCACGTCGGGAGAGTGTTAGTAAAGCGTCTGGAATGTTGCACCCGAGTACCAGGGGACGAGAACTGAGACATATTGGAACATGTCTCCCGATCACACGGGTGATCATACTCTGGGTTCCACGTGCATGTTTTACCTGAAGGCAGAATCCCTTAAACCTGGAGAGTTGAGACCCGTGGAATGGGTACCATGCAATATGACTTCAAAGGGTCTTCATTTGCTCACCGAACCTCTCCAATCCTATCACTGCTACGTTTATGCCCCTGTACACACGCTTGATTTTCTTTCAGAGACATAGCAATTCATAGGTTTTAAGATACTTACTAGTCAGGTACATTCTTAGGCGTTTAATATGGGGTGTTGAGTCCATTTCGTTGAGCAAGGAGTAGTTCTTGTCTATTCCATATTTGGCTTAAGGAACTTTATCTGTGTTCATTTAAATCTCTGGTTTTATGCAGCACCCCAACTCACCTTTCCCCTTAAGCAAGCATAAGTTGGTTTTCTAAATTTGAGACCCTGTTCTGTTTTGTAATCCAGTTCCTGTGTAGCCAAGTTTACATTCCGTGTATTAGTGATATCTTATGATGTTTCTTTTTCTGTGTGACTTATTTCAGTTAGAATCATCATACCTGAATCCACTCATTATGCTGCTATGGGCCTGATGACATAGATTTCATTGCTGAGTGATATTGCATTGTACGTAAGTACCACAACTTCTTTATCCATTTTTCACTTTCTGCGATATTGAACTTGTACCGTAAACGAGGTTCTTGTAAACAGAGCCGTCCCAAACTTTGGGGTGGCTGTGTCTTTTTGATTTTAATTTCCCTAAGCTATAGGACCATAAGTGGAAGTGCCCTAGGCTCTGTTGCTTTGTTTTTTAGATGTTTCAGGAAACACCATACACCTCTCCCGAGTGGCTGTTGGCAATTTACATCCCGCCCATCAGCATAACAAGGCTCCCAGTTCTCCATGGCCTGTCCTGCCTTTCTGGATTTTACACTTTTTTCAGATGGCCCTTTTGACCGGGGGGAAGTGAGACTTCATTGTAGTGCAGATTTCCTTTGCAAGCTTGCTTGGTTGGCCAAAAAGGGCGTATGCGTTTTTTCCTGAATATATTCAGGAAAAAACGCATACGCCCTTTTTGGCCAAGTGCATCATTGTGGACGTTCTGCCTCTTTTCCTATGCTTTAAATGCAATTCCAGTCTACCTCCTGAAATCGGTTTCCTGCAATTCTGCCCCGCTTTCAAGTCCTCTTGGCAGCCTTACTTCAGTATATTTTTGGACGATAGCTGTCATTTATAACTCTGCAGGTTTGTGAATTACAGTGCCCCTGAGCTCCTTTCTTCAACTCGCTTTCTTGTGAGCTGGCCGCAACACCGCAGGATTGCTTCAGGCCCTAATCTGGTTCCGGCACGGCACGCTGAGCCTTTGGTTAATTCCTCTTCCTTGTGGGAAATGAGAGTTAAATTTGCCCGTCCAGACACCTCCAGCTAGTCTCTCATTGGTTCTCCCTATTCCTGTTCATTTTCCGCAGAAATTGCAAACTGGGCCAAACAGGAGGTTAAAGGCACTGACTCTCCAAGTCGGGAGAGTGTTAGTAAAGCGTCTGGAATGTTGCACCCGAGTACCAGGGGACGAGAACTGAGACATATTGGAACATGTCTCCCGATCACACGGGTGATCATACTCTGGGTTCCACGTGCATGTTTTACCTGAAGGCAGAATCCCTTAAACCTGGAGAGTTGAGACCCGTGGAATGGGTACCATGCAATATGACTTCAAAGGGTCTTCATTTGCTCACCGAACCTTTCCAATCCTATCACTGCTGCGTTTGTGCCCCTGTACACACGCTTGATTTTCTTTCAGAGACATAGCAATCCATAGGTTTTAAGATACTTACTAGTCAGGTACATTCTTAGGCGTTTAATATGGGGTGTTGAGTCCATTTCGTTGAGCAAGGAGTAGTTCTTGTCTATTCTATATTTGGCTTAAGGAACTTTATCTGTGCTCATTTCAATCTCTGGTTTTATGCAGCACCCCAACTCACCTTTCCCCTTAAGCAAGCATAAGTTGGTTTTCTAAATTTGAGACCCTGTTCTGTTTTGTAATCCAGTTCCTGTGTAGCCAAGTTTACATCCCGTGTATTAGTGATATCTTATGATGTTTCTTTTTCTGTGTGACTTATTTCAGTTAGAATCATCATACCTGAATCCACTCATTATGCTGCTACGGGCCTGATGACATAGATTTCATTGCTGAGTGATATTGCATTGTATGTAAGTACCACAACTTCTTTATCCATTTTTCACTTTCTGCGATATTGAACTTGTACCGTAAACGAGGTTCTTGTAAACAGAGCCGTCCCAAACTTTGGGGTGGCTGTGTCTTTTTGATTTTAATTTCCCTAAGCTATAGGACCATAAGTGGAAGTGCCCTAGGCTCTGTTGCTTTGTTTTTTAGATGTTTCAGGAAACACCATACACCTCTCCCGAGTGGCTGTTGGCAATTTACATCCCGCCCATCAGCATAACAAGGCTCCCAGTTCTCCATGGCCTGTCCTGCCTTTCTGGATTTTACACTTTTTTCAGATGGCCCTTTTGACCGGGGGGAAGTGAGACTTCATTGTAGTGCAGATTTCCTTTGCAAGCTTGCTTGGTTGGCCAAAAAGGGCGTATGCGTTTTTTCCTGAATATATTCAGGAAAAAACGCATACGCCCTTTTTGGCCAAGTGCATCATTGTGGACGTTCTGCCTCTTTTCCTATGCTTTAAATGCAATTCCAGTCTACCTCCTGAAATCGGTTTCCTGCAATTCTGCCCCGCTTTCAAGTCCTCTTGGCAGCCTTACTTCAGTATATTTTTGGACGATAGCTGTCATTTATAACTCTGCAGGTTTGTGAATTACAGTGCCCCTGAGCTCCTTTCTTCAACTCGCTTTCTTGTGAGCTGGCCGCAACACCGCAGGATTGCTTCAGGCCCTAATCTGGTTCCGGCACGGCACGCTGAGCCTTTGGTTAATTCCTCTTCCTGGTGGGAAATGAGAGTTAAATTTGCCCGTCCAGACACCTCCAGCTAGTCTCTCATTGGTTCTCCCTATTCCTGTTCATTTTCCGCAGAAATTGCAAACTGGGCCAAACAGGAGGTTAAAGGCACTGACTCTCCAAGTCGGGAGAGTGTTAGTAAAGCGTCTGGAATGTTGCACCCGAGTACCAGGGGACGAGAACTGAGACATATTGGAACATGTCTCCCGATCACACGGGTGATCATACTCTGGGTTCCACGTGCATGTTTTACCTGAAGGCAGAATCCCTTAAACCTGGAGAGTTGAGACCCGTGGAATGGGTACCATGCAATATGACTTCAAAGGGTCTTCATTTGCTCACCAAACCTCTCCAATCCTATCACTGCTGCGTTTATGCCCCTGTACACACGCTTGATTTTCTTTCAGAGACATAGCAATCCATAGGTTTTAAGATACTTACTAGTCAGGTACATTCTTAGGCGTTTAATATGGGGTGTTGAGTTCATTTCGTTGAGCAAGGAGTAGTTCTTGTCTATTCTATATTTGGCTTAAGGAACTTTATCTGTGCTCATTTCAATCTCTGGTTTTATGCAGCACCCCAACTCACCTTTCCCCTTAAGCAAGCATAAGTTGGTTTTCTGAATTTGAGACCCTGTTCTGTTTTGTAATCCAGTTCCTGTGTAGCCAAGTTTACATCCCGTGTATTAGTGATATCTTATGATGTTTCTTTTTCTGTGTGACTTATTTCAGTTAGAATCATCATACCTGAATCCACTCATTATGCTGCTACGGGCCTGATGACATAGATTTCATTGCTGAGTGATATTGCATTGTACGTAAGTACCACAACTTCTTTATCCATTTTTCACTTTCTGCGATATTGAACTTGTACCGTAAACGAGGTTCTTGTAAACAGAGCCGTCCCAAACTTTGGGGTGGCTGTGTCTTTTTGATTTTAATTTCCCTAAGCTATAGGACCATAAGTGGAAGTGCCCTAGGCTCTGTTGCTTTGTTTTTTAGATGTTTCAGGAAACACCATACACCTCTCCCGAGTGGCTGTTGGCAATTTACATCCCGCCCATCAGCATAACAAGGCTCCCAGTTCTCCATGGCCTGTCCTGCCTTTCTGGATTTTACACTTTTTTCAGATGGCCCTTTTGACCAGTGGGAAGTGAGACTTCATTGTAGTGCAGATTTCCTTTGCAAGCTTGCTTGGTTGGCCAAAAAGGGCGTATGCGTTTTTTCCCAGGAAAAAACGCATACGCCCTTTTTGGCCAAGTGCATCATTGTGGACGTTCTGCCTCTTTTCCTATGCTTTAAATGCAATTCCAGTCTACCTCCTGAAATCGGTTTCCTGCAATTCTGCCCCGCTTTCAAGTCCTCTTGGCAGCCTTACTTCAGTATATTTTTGGACGATAGCTGTCATTTATAACTCTGCAGGTTTGTGAATTACAGTGCCCCTGAGCTCCTTTCTTCAACTCGCTTTCTTGTGAGCTGGCCGCAACACCGCAGGATTGCTTCAGGCCCTAATCTGGTTCCGGCACGGCTCGCTGAGCCTTTGGTTAATTCCTCTTCCTGGTGGGAAATGAGAGTTAAATTTGCCCGTCCAGACACCTCCAGCAAGTCTCTCATTGGTTCTCCCTATTCCTGTTCATCTTCCTCAGAAATTGCAAATGGGCCAAACAGGAGGTTAAAGGCACTGACTCTCCACGTCGGGAGAGTGTTAGTAAAGCGTCTGGAATGTTGCACCCGAGTACCAGGGGACGAGAACTGAGACATATTGGAACATGTCTCCCGACCACACGGTTGATCATTCTCTGGGTTCCATGTGCATGTTTTACCTGAAGGCAGAATCCCTTAAACCTGGAGAGTTGAGTCCCGTGGAATGGGTACCATGCAATATGACTTCAAAGGGTCTTCATTTGCTCACCAAACCTCTCCAATCCTATCACTGCTACGTTTATGCCCCTGTACACACGCTTGATTTTCTTTCAGACACATAGCAATCCATAGGTTTTAAGATACTTACTAGTCAGGTACATTCTTAGGCGTTTAATATGGGGTGTTGAGTCCATTTCGTTGAGCAAGGAGTAGTTCTTGTCTATTCCATATTTGGCTTAAGGAACTTTATCTGTGCTCATTTCAATCTCTGGTTTGATGCAGCACCCCAACTCACCTTTCCCCTTAAGCAAGCATAAGTTGGTTTTCTAAATTTGAGACCCTGTTCTGTTTTGTAATCCAGTTCCTGTGTAGCCAAGTTTACATCCCGTGTATTAGTGATATCTTATGATGTTTCTTTTTCTGTGTGACTTATTTCAGTTAGAATCATCATACCTGAATCCACTCATTATGCTGCTACGGGCCTGATGACATAGATTTCATTGCTGAGTGATATTGCATTGTACGTAAGTACCACAACTTCTTTATCCATTTTTCACTTTCTGCGATATTGAACTTGTACCGTAAACAAGGTTCTTGTAAACAGAGCCGTCCCAAACTTTGGGGTGGCTGTGTCTTTTTGATTTTAATTTCCCTAAGCTATAGGACCATAAGTGGAAGTGCCCTAGGCTCTGTTGCTTTGTTTTTTAGATGTTTCAGGAAACACCATACACCTCTCCCGAGTGGCTGTTGGCAATTTACATCCCGCCCATCAGCATAACAAGGCTCCCAGTTCTCCATGGCCTGTCCTGCCTTTCTGGATTTTACACTTTTTTCAGATGGCCCTTTTGACCGGGGGGCAGTGAGACTTCATTGTAGTGCAGATTTCCTTTGCAAGCTTGCTTGGTTGGCCAAAAAGGGCGTATGCGTTTTTTCCTTTTTGGCCAAGTGCATCATTGTGGACGTTCTGCCTCTTTTCCTATGCTTTAAATGCAATTCCGGTCTACCTCCTGAAATCGGTTTCCTGCAATTCTGCCCCGCTTTCAAGTCCTCTTGGCAGCCTTACTTCAGTATATTTTTGGACGATAGCTGTCATTTATAACTCTGCAGGTTTGTGAATTACAGTGCCCCTGAGCTCCTTTCTTCAACTCGCTTTCTTGTGAGCTGGCCGCAACACCGCAGGATTGCTTCAGGCCCTAATCTGGTTCCGGCACGGCACGCTGAGCCTTTGGTTAATTCCTCTTCCTGGTGGGATATGAGAGTTAAATTTGCCCGTCCAGACACCTCCAGCTAGTCTCTCATTGGTTCTCCCTATTCCTGTTCATCTTCCGCAGAAATTGCAAACTGGGCCAAACAGGAGGTTAAAGGCACTGACTCTCCAAGTCGGGAGAGTGTTAGTAAAGCGTCTGGAATGTTGCACCCGAGTACCAGGGGACGAGAACTGAGACATATTGGAACACGTCTCCCGATCACATGGTTGATCATACTCTGGGTTCCACGTGCATGTTTTAGCTGAAGGAAGAATCCCTTAAACCTGGACAGTTGAGACCCGTGGAATGGGTACCATGCAATATGACTTCAAAGGGTCTTCATTTGCTCACCGAACCTCTCCAATCCTATCACTGCTGCGTTTATGCCCCTGTACACACGCTTGATTTTCTTTCAGAGACATAGCAATCCATAGGTTTTAAGATACTTACTAGTCAGGTACATTCTTAGGCGTTTAATATGGGGTGTTGAGTCCATTTCGTTGAGCAAGGAGTAGTTCTTGTCTATTCCATATTTGGCTTAAGGAACTTTATCTGTGCTCATTTCAATCTCTGGTTTTATGCAGCACCCCAACTCAACTTTCTCCTTAAGCAAGCATATGTTGGTTTTCTAAATTTGAGACCCTGTTCTGTTTTGTAATCCAGTTCCTGTGTAGCCAAGTTTACATTCCATGTATTAGTGATATCTTATGATGTTTCTTTTTCTGTGTGACTTATTTCACTTAGAATCATCATACCTGAATCCAGTCATTATGCTGCTACGGGCCTGATAACATAGATTTTATTGCTGAGTGATATTGCATTGTACGTAAGTACCACAACTTCTTTATTCATTTTTCAATTTCTGCGATATTGAACTTGTACCATAAACGGGGTTCTTGTAAACAGAGCCGTCCCAAATTTTGGGGTGGCTGTGTCTTTTTGATTTTAATTTCCCTAAGCTATAGGACCATAAGTGGAAGTGCCCTAGGCTCTGTGGCTTTGTTTTTTAGATGGTTCAGGAAACACCATACACTTCTCCCAAGTGGCTGTTGGCAATTTACATCCCGCCCATCAGCATAACAAGGTTCCCAGTTCTCCATGGCCTGTCCTGCCTTTCTGGATTTTACACTTTTTTCAGATGGCCCTTTTGACCGGGGGGAAGTGAGACTTCATTGTAGTGCAGATTTCCTTTGCAAGCTTGCTTGGTTGGCCGAAAAGGGCGTATGCGTTTTTTCCTGAATATATTCAGGAAAAAACGCATACGCCCTTTTTGGACAAGTGCATCATTGTGGACGTTCTGCCTCTTTTCCTATGCTTTAAATGCAATTCCAGTCTACCTCCTGAAATCGGTTTCCTGCAATTCTGCCTTGCTTTCAATGCCTCTTCATAGCCTTACCTCAATATACTTTTTGAAAATAGTTGGCCTTTATAACTCTGCAGATTTTGAATTGCAGTGGCCCTTAGCTCCATTTTACAGCTCTTATTTTTGTGATCTTGCCTCATAACCACAGAATTCCTTCAGGCCCTATTGTTCTTCTGGGGCACCTTACTGTGCCTTTGGTTTATTTTTCTCACTGATATGAAATTAGAGTGACATGTGCCCATTGAAACTGCTACAGCTAGTTTCTTACTGGTTCCCCCTATTCCCATTCATCCTCTGCACTAACTGCAGACTGTGCGATACCAGAACTTAAAGGCATTGACTCTCCATGTGGGGATATTTTTAGTAAAGCGGCTGGAATGTCGATCCGGAGCCCCAGGAGAGGAAAAATGAGGTGCGTTTTAGAAACCTTTCCCGATCATATGGTATACCAGTCGCTGGGTTTCCCAAGCATGGTTTAGCTGTAGGAAGATTCCCTTCAACCTGGAGTGTTGGGACCCTTGGAATGAGTAGCATGAAGTATTGCATTAAACTTTTGGCAGTTGCTCACCAAAGCTCACCAATCCTCTCAGCCCCAAGTGTCCAGCCTTATGTCTTATCCAGCTGTGGGTTTATATGTGGTCAATCCAGGTTGCATCACAGCCCCTGAGCGAATTTTGTAAGAATTTTTCTCTCTTTCATTGTTTCTGCGTTTTGTTTTTAAAATTTATTTCTATAATGGGGTTTAGCTCATTTTCACTGCTGTGTTTGTGCCGCTCTGCACACACTTGATTCCCTTATGGAGATATATCAATACATGGGTTTTAAGATTCTTATTACTCAGATATATTTCTCTGCGGTGTATAGGGTGTGTTGAGGCCAGTTCATTGAGCAAGGTGTAGATCTTGTCTAATATCTATTTGGTTTATTGAACGGTATCTGTGCTAATTTCAAACTCTGGTTTTATGCATCACCCCACCTCTCCTTTCCCCTTAAGCTGAAATAAGTGTGTTTTCTAAATGTGAGACACTGTTCTGTTTTGTAATTCATTTCTTGTGCAGCCATATTTACCCTCCCTCTATAAGTGATATCTTATGATATGTTTCTTTTTCTGTTTGACTTATTTCAAGTAGTATTATCGGACCTAAATCCACTCTTTATCCTTCTACTAGCCTTATTACATTGATTTCATGGTGAAGAGATATTCCATTGTACATAAGTACCACATCTTCTTTATCCATTGTTCTCTTTCCTGGGATATTTAAGGTGTACTGAAGTTGAGGTTCTTGTAAACAGAGTAGCCCTAAACTGTGGTGTGCTTGTGTCTTGTTGATTTTTAGACTTCCCTAGATATACTCCCATGATTGGAAGTGTCCTATGCTCTGTAGCTCTGTTTTTTAGATGATTTAGGAACCACCATACACTTCTCCAGAGTGGCTCTCGGCAGTTCACACACTGCCCATCAGCGTATAAAGGCTCCCTGTTCTCCATGGCCTGTCCTGCATTTCTGGTTTTTACAATTGTTTAGGATGGCCCTTTTGACTGGTGGGAAATGAGACTTCTTTGTTGTGCACATTTGCATTGCTTGCTTGCTTCGTTGCCCATAAAGTGTGTATGCGTTTTTTCCTGGATATAATCAGGAAAAAACGCATACGCCCTTTTGGGCCAACTGCATCATTGTCGAAATTCTGCCGCTTTTCATGTGCTTTAAAGACGAGTCCAATCTATCTCTTGAAATCTGTTTCTTGCAATTCTGTCTTGCATTCAGATCCTCTTCTTTGCCTTACCTCAACATATTTTTGGACGTTAGTTTTCATTTATAACTCTGCAGGTTTGTGAATTGCAGTGACCCTGAGCTCCATTTTTTAAGTTGCTCTTTTGTGAGCTGGCCTCAAACCCGCAGGATTGCTTCAGGCCCTATTTTGGCTCGGGCGAGGCGGGCTGAGCCTTTTTTCAATTCTTATTCTTAATGGGAAATTAGAGTGATATGTGCCCGTCCAAACCCCTACAACTATTCTCTCATTGGTTCCCCCTCTTCCCGTTCATCCTCCTCACAATTTGCAAAATGTTTGAAACAGAAGTTGAAATGTGCTGATTCTCCAAGTGGGGAGATTCTAAGTAACGTGGCTGGAATGGTGAACAGGAGCACCAGGAGAGGATAAATGAGCTGCATTTTAGACACATCTCCCGATCACATGGTGTACAGTCCTCTGGGTTTTCCATGCATGTTTTAGCTGTAGGAAGATCCCTTGAACCTGCAGATTTGGGACCCATTGAATGGGTACCAGGTAGTATTACTTTAAAGGGTGTGCATTTCCTCACCCAACCTCACATTTCTCTTAGTGCAAACAGTTTCCAGCCTTATGTCTCATCCTGCTGTGGGTCTAGATGTGTTCAATCCATGTTGCATCACCGGCCCTGAGGAAAAGTTGTAAGAGGTTTTCTCTGTCTCTCTGTCGTTTATTTTTTTCAATTTATTACTATATTGGTTACAGCTGATTTTCAAAGCTCTGTTTCTTGCTGCTGTACATCCACTTGATTCACGTACAGAGAGACATCAGTAAATTCTTTTTCAGATTCTTACCAGTCGTATATATTCTTTTCCGGTGACTTGAGTGTGCTGAGTGCAGTTCTTTTAGCTACCGTGTAGGCCTTGTTGATTATCAGTTTGGTATTTGGAATGGTATCTTTGCTAATTTCAACCTCCTGGATGATGCCTCACCCCTCCCCACCTTTCCCGTTTAGCAGCCTTATGCGTGTTTTCTACATATTTGACTATGTTTTTGTTTTGTAATTTATTTCATGTGTAGCCATTTTGGATTCCACCTTTAAGTGATATCTTATGATATGTGTCTTTTTCTTTTTGAATTATGTCACTTAGAATGATCATACGTAACTCCTCCGGAGTTGTTACAACTGGCCATATTTCATTGATTTCCAGGCTGAATAATATTCCACTCTACCTAAGTACCACATCTCTATCCATTTTTTCTCTCCAGAGACATTTAAGTTATATCCTAGTCGAGGATCTTTTAAACAGAGAGGGGGTAAACATTGGGGTGCCTGTGTCCTCTCGATTTTTGTTTTTCCCAAGATATACGCCCATGAGTGCAAGTGCCCTATGCTCTGTAGCTCATTTTTTAGATGCTTTAGTAAACACAATACACTTCTCCAGAATGGCCGTTGGCAATATACATTTCCACTATAAGTCTCACAGGGCTCCCTCTTCTCCTTGCCCTGTCCTGCATTTCTGTTGTTTACGCTTTATGAGGATGGCTCTTCTGACTGATGCGAAGTGATATCTCTTGTAGTATTGACTTCCAGTGCCCACCTGTTTGGTTGGCTAAAAAAGTGTATGCCCTTTTCTTGAATATATACAGAAAAAAACGCATACACCCTTTTTGGCCAACTGCAATGTTGGCAATGTTCAGCTCCTTTTCTTGTGCTTAATGGCGAGTCCTTTCTACCTCCTCAAATCCCTTTCCTGCCATTCTCCCTTGCTTACAAGTCCTTTTCTCTGACTTTCCTCAAGACATTTTTCAGTGATGGATATTTTCAACTCTGCAGTTTCGTGAATTTTACTGTCCCTGAGTTCCATTGTTCAACTTGTGTTTATGGGAACTGGCCACAAAGCAGTGGGATTTCCTCAAGCCCTATACTGTTTCCATGGGCAACCCTAGCCTTTGGTCAATTCGTCTTCCTGATTGGAAATTAGAGTGACATGTGCCTGTCTGAACACCTAGGACTTGTCTCTCATTGTTCCTCATCCTTCCGCTTCATCCTCTGGACAAATTCCAAACTGTACGCAACAGGATGTTGACAGTGCTGTCATCTCCAAGTGGGGAGACTGTTAGTAAAGACGCTGGATGGGTGAACCCGAGCACCAGGAGATGAGGAGATGAGATGCCTTTTCCAAACTCTTCCCGATCAGACGGTATACCATCCTCTGGGTGTGACAGACATGTTTTAGCAGTAGGAAGAGTCCCATTCATGTAAGGAGAACACCAGGGCTTTTTCAAAATCAGTGTCTCCCCGAAACCCAAACTGGGGAATTTTTTAAGCTACGGCTACACATATGTTCATTAAGGGCCTTGGGAAGTAGGCAGAGTCCAAACTTTAGATGATTGAAGTCTTCAGGGTCAGAAGCACTCACCACCAGCTTCCCTTAGGTTACACTTTAACTGTCATTGATAGATGATGTCAATAAAAATATCTATTCTTTTTCAGATTATTTCCCCTTATAGGTTATTGCAAAATGTTGAGTGTAGTTCCCTGTGCTATACAGTAGTTCCTTGTTGATGATCTATTTTATACATAGCAGTGTGTATGTGTTAATCCCAAACTGTTAATTTATCCCTCCTCCCACCTTTCCGCTTTGGTAATAATAAATTATAAGATTTTATACTTCTCAGAAATGGGGGAGCTGAAAGAGAGGTATCATTTTCAATGGAAAAGCATTTAAAACAAGATTGAAGCTTTAACCAAGATTATTAGATGTACATCCTTGGAAAGAAATCACTTCGTTTCTCTAATATTGACCTGACAAATAAGACAAACCTTTTCACTGAACTTGCTTATAATAAAGTGATGGAAATATCCAATGGAAGCGTTAGAAACATCTTATTTTACCCGAGCCTTATACACTGTTCTATGTTAACTACAGTTTGGCTCACACATCTGTTCATTGAGGTTACAATAGTCTCAATTTCTGTTACTGATCCTCCAGAGTGGACCCCAACAAGTGTCCCCCTGCCCAGTGTCATTGGGGCCAACAGATCGAGACTGAGTTTGGTTCACAAGCAAAGGAAACTTTATATTTTGATCAGAGAATGGAGAGGTGAGAGCATGCACTACCCCGTGGGCTGTGGGCTGGGCTGCTGTGTAGAGATCCTGTCAGAGTCAGTGGGAGGGAGGGGGCGGAGCTCTCGAGGGCCGGGTTGGCTGCAGCTCAGGCTCTATATCTCGGAGTCTGCACTGGGCCCCAGGAGCTGAGGTGTCGACCCAGCCATTCTGCACTAGGAAATCTGGTCTGAAGTGCCGGGTGTGGAACCTCTGCATGCGGGACCCTAGGAGCACATGAAATTAGACAAAGCACAAAGGATAAAAAAGGTTAGACTTGACTTTATTGCCCAGATTCTATTTTTATCTCCCAGGGATTTTTAATGGGCTTTGCTGGGGACAAACCCCTCCTCTGCCTTTTGTCCCGTTCCTCATTCTTGGAGTGCTGAGGGTGCAGACCCTTCTTCTGTAACTGCTGAGTGCTGAGTTGGGAGCCCTCATACCAAGGGGTGAGGGTCAGAGCTTCTCCCCAGCAGCCTCCAGGTGACGTTGATTGTCCCCAGGCCCCCTGCCTCCCTGCTCGTCCACCCGAGCACCAGCATTGGAAGCGTTATAGATTCTAATGACCTTTAAGGGTCCAGGAAAGAGATGTGCAGAGACGCTGTGGGGGCCGGTTTCACCCCGCCCCACATTTGTTCGGCCACCTTAGGCTGACCGTTTCTGCCAGCCTAGATGCTCTGACCAGTAGTCTGCGCTTTCTTCAATTAGGCCCCTGAATTAACGTACAAACAGCACCAGGTGTCAGAGCCCTGCCCGCTCAACTCCCAGACAGTCCAGGGTCAGTGGTGATCAAGGACCATGATGGCCACTGAGTCAACAGCCTTTTGAAGTAAACAGGAGTCCAGCCAGTCTTATTGGCCACCATCATCACGGTGCCTGTAGGCTTTTCTATGGTGACAGTGTGATATACGGTTCCCCCGCCAAGATTACTAGCTCCCCTCTGGGTGCAGTAAGTCCTGCAAGCAGTAGTCTACTCTTTTGGGACACACTCCTGTTGTTTTATGAGAGAAACTCCAGGTCAAGTGATGTTCACACGAGTCGTCATGGTGCCCTGTTGCCCCCGGTTATCTCTCTGGATGTTGGAGTTGGAGGGCCTCCTCACTCGAGGTTGGTGTGCCCACGGAGCAAACCCTGCAACTTCAGGGCATGGTTGGTGGTTAGGATCACCACGTGGGGTCCTTTTCCCTTAGGAGGGAGGAGGCCTTTTGGGCTGCTGATTTCCAGGTTTTTAGATACCGCCAGTATCTTGGCCAGATGCGGCAGTGGGCCAAGCCCCTTGGTGACCATAGTTTATCCTACCTGGATGGCATTCTTGCATTGTTCCATTTCAAGTGGTCCCAGTTTTTACACTAATTCTCCAATGGCGATTCACCTTTCACCGGGAATGTAAAGGTCAAAGGGTTTAGCTAAATTAGGGAGTTCCAGGGCAAGGGTCTGAATTGACTGCTCTTTCCATTCTTGAAAGGCCACTTCTGGATTCTATTCAAAAGGATCATCATCTTTTCCTTTCAGTGTTTCATATAGAGGCCCAGCTAGTAGACTGCAGTTAGGGATCCAGAAGCAGCAAATCCTGGCCTCCCCAGGAACCCCTAAGCTGTCTTCTAGTTTTAGAAAGGAGTAAGGCCGAAAATGGTTTCTTCCCTTTCCTGGGATGGGCTTCTCCGACCTTCTGTGAGAATGAAGCCCAGGCAGGTCACCGCAGTCTGTGATATTTGAGCTTTTTCTTGGACAACTTCTATCCTTTATTGGCTTGGTAGTTCAGAGGCCTCCTTAGTAGGGCTGGCGATCAGAATGTCGTCTGCGTACTGAAGGAGGGTTTCCTTTTCCAGAGGTAGAACTTTTAGGTCTTTAGCTAAGGTTTCCCCAAAGATGGTGTGGGAATTTTTGCACCCTTGGGGCAAGACGGCCCGGAAGTATTGTTTTAGTTGTATGTTGAGTCCTGCCACTCACAAGCCAAAATTTCTTGTGACTCTGGGACTAATGGAATACAAAAGAAGGCATCATTGAAGACTAATACAGAATACCATGTCCTGGTGGTTGGTAGAATGACCAGCAGGGTGTAGGAATTAGGAGCAACTGGAGGTATATCCTCGGTGGCTTCACTGACTGTCCTGACATCCTTTACCAGGTCCCCAGCAGCCCATGGGGCTCTCGTGGTCAGACCAATCCCAGAATATGGAGCTCACCTGGGCAGGTACCCCACCCCCACCCCAGCCCACGGGGCTCTCGTGGTCAGGCCCTTCCCAGGATACAGAGCTACCCTTGCAGGTCCCGTGGCAGGGCTGGGCACACAGGAACCATGCACATAGCCCTCATTGCAGAGCACCCCCAGCTCACCTGTCGCTCAGAGCTGACACAGAGCACCTCAGAGCAGGACTTGAACTAACAAACAGCAGCTGCGACAGGTCTGTGACCCTGGGCATCACTCTGTGCGGCCTCCCTCCACCTGGTCTTCCAGAGACTTCCACTGTACCCGGGGCACCAGGCCTCTGTCTCCAACCACCACTCACCCCTCCTCTCCCTGATTCCTGGGTTCCTCTCATTAGGAGAGGGTTTTCTTGAAGTTGTCTCCCACTCATGGGCCAGATAAAATGATTAGAAAACAAGCCAAAGCTGCAGCCCCTTGTCTATCCTGACTCTCAGGAGCCCACACCTGTTCCTTGGACCTGGCCGGTTCAGCAAGTTCCATTTTCTGCAACTGTGAGCCCCTGAGGGGTGATGATTGGCTGAGCTGGGCAGCCTTACCGTGCCGGCCAGCCCTCCCCAGGTGTGCCTGGGTTGAGATCAATATAAATACCACTCCAGGCAGCAAGAGCCCCTGCAGCCGTGCCTGACGCCATTTTCTCTGCCCTGTCAGCAGTCTCGGGGCTGGGCTGGTGGGAGGGAGTGAGAGGCCACGGCTTTGTGGGTGGCCCAGTGTGAGTGGGGCTCTGCTGGACTTTCTACAGCAGTTGCCAGGCTGCCACCTGCTAAAGAAGAGGATGTGTCACCCATACCTGCTGCTGGAATTTCTCCCTGGGCAGAGGTGAGGAAGGAAAAAAGCAGTGGGGGCAGGGACAGGACGGGTATCTCAGGCAGGGAAATGGAAATCTTCCAGAAGAGCACCCAGGGCCAGGACCATCCTGGCTGGCCTGCAGGCACCAAGTCGGCTGGCATGCTGTCACTCGTGTGGCTCTATGGCCCTTCCTCTAGGCTTTCAAGTCCTTGTATATATTCAGGTGTTTTACCTGGGACGGGTGGGAATAGTTCAGCAGCAACTGGCCTGGGGCTCAGCTCACGTTTACTCACAGATGCCTCGGCACGGTGCCCCAGCTTTGCAATGAGGATGCTTGTTACGTGGGGGCTGCTGGCTGAATGGGAGACGATTCCCCACCACTGACCAACTTCAGAATTGTTTACAACTGGAGCAAGTGCCCTGATACGGTTTTCCTCTGTGGAACTGGTGGGTTCTGTGTTTTTTTTCTCTTTTTCGTTTTTGGTTCAAGGTAGATTTTATTCCTCTTTTTTGTATTTACAGATATAAGCATGGAAATAATTTATTCATATAAATACATGTATGTGAAGGGAATAATTGTTTTTTCTGTTTTATTTTTAAAATTTTCTTTTCAATTTTGAATTTTATTTTATATTTTTATACAGCAGGTTCTTATTGGTTATCTATTTTATACATATAAATGTATACATGCCAATCCCAGTCTCTCAACTCCTCCCACCACCACCCCCCCAACAGCTTTCCCCCCTTGTTGTCCATACATTTGTTGTCTACATCTGTTGCTCTATTTATGCCTTGCAAAATGGTTAATCTGTACGGTTTTTCTAGGTTCCACATATATGCATGAATATACAAGATTTGTTTTTCTCTTTCTGACTTACTTCACTCTGTATGACAGTCTCTAGATCCATCGACGTCTCTACAAATGACCCAATTTCATTCCTTTTCATGGCTTAGTAATATTCCATTTTATATATGTACCACAGCTTTATGCATTCTTCTGTCTGTGGGCATTTAGGTTGCTTCCATTACCTCGATATTGTAAATAGTGATGCAATGAACATTGCGGTGAATGTCTCTTTTTGATTTATGGTTTTGTCTGGGTATATGTCCAGTACTGGGATTGCTGTATCATATGGTAATTCTATTGTTAGTTTCTTAAGAAACTCCATATTGTTCTCCATAGTGAATGTAACAATTTATATTCCCAACAATAGTGGAAGAGGGTTCCTTTTCTCCACACCCTTTCCAGCATTTATTGTTTGTAGATTTTCTGATGATGCCCATTCTATCAGGTGTGAGGTGATACCTCATTGTTGAGTCCATTTTGTTGAGCAAGGGGTAGGTCTTGTCTATTACACATTTGGCTTATGGAACAGTATCTGTGCTAATGTCAAACTCTGGTATTATGCAGCACCCCAACTCACCTTCCCCCTTAAAAAAGCATAAGTTGGTTTTCTAAACTTGAGACCCTGTTCTGTTTTATAATTCAGTTCATGTGTAGCCAAGTTCACATTCCGTGTATTAGTGATATCTTATGATGTTTCTTTTTCTGTGTGACTTATTTCAGTTAGAATCATCATACCTGAATCCACTCATTATGCTGCTACGGGCCTGATGACATAGGTTTCATTGCTGAGTGATATTGCATTGTACGTAAGTACCACAACTTCTTTATCCATTTTTCACTTTCTGCGATATTGAACTTGTACCGTAAACGAGGTTCTTGTAAACAGAGCCGTCCCAAACTTTGGGGTGGCTGTGTCTTTTTGATTTTACTTTCCCTAAGCTACAGCACCATAAGTGGAAGTGCCCTAGGCTCTCTTGCGTTGTTTTTTAGATGTTTCAGAAAACACCATACACTTCTCCCGAGTGGCTCTTGGCAATTTACATCCCGCCCATCAGCATAACAAGGCTCCCAGTTCTCCATGGCCTGTCCTGCCTTTCTGGATTTTACACATTTTTCAGATGGCCCCTTTGACTGGGGGGAAGTGAGACTTCATTGTAGTGCAGATTTCCTTTGCAAGCTTGCTTGGTTGGCCAAAAAGGGCGTATGCGTTTTTTCCTGCACGAAAAAACGCATACGCCCTTTTTGGCCAAGTGCATCATTGTGGACTTTCTGCCTCTTTTCCTATGCTTTAAATGCAATTCCAGTCTACCTCCTGAAATCGGTTTCCTGCAATTCTGCCCCGCTTTCAAGTCCTCTTGGCAGCCTTACTTCAGTATATTTTTGGACGATAACGGTCATTTATAACTCTGCAGGTTTGTGAATTACAGTGCCCCTGAGCTCCTTTCTTCAACTCGCTTTCTTGTGATCTGGCCGCAACACCGCAGGATTGCTTCAGGCCCTAATCTGGTTCCGGCACGGCACGCTGAGCCTTTGGTTAATTCCTCTTCCTGGTGGGAAATGAGAGTTAAATTTGCTCGTCCAGACACCTCCACCTAGTCTCTCATTGGTTCTCCCTATTCCTGTTCATCTTCCTCAGAAATTGCAAATGGGCCAAACAGGAGGTTAAAGGCACTGACTCTCCAAGTCGGGAGAGTGTTAGTAAAGCGTCTGGAATGTTGCACCCGAGTACCAGGGGACGAGAACTGAGACATATTGGAACATGTCTCCCGACCACACGGTTGATCATACTCTGGGTTCCATGTGCATGTTTTACCTGAAGGCAGAATCCCTTAAACCTGGAGAGTTGAGTCCCGTGGAATGGGTACCATGCAATATGACTTCAAAGGGTCTTCATTTGCTCACCGAACCTCTCCAATCCTATCACTGCTGCGTTTATGCCCCTGTACACACGCTTGATTTTCTTTCAG